>NC_057388.1:114197210-114568634 GCF_019320065.1 Cervus canadensis
AATATCAGCTATTGTTTTTATTGAGTTCAAAATTAATCTCATAAAACTCTCTAAGATTTTCTCCATTGGCTCTAGCTTTATGCAATTCAGCCTTTATGCAGTGAAATAACATATATATATTTTTGGCCATGTGGCTTGTGGGATCTTAGTTCCCCAAACAGGGATTGAATCCAAGCCCTCCATGGTGAAATTCTGGAGTCCTAACCACTAGACTGCCAAGGAAGTCCCTATTAAGCAAATTGTTTTTAAATAAGCTGAGTTTCAATTAATTTTTAATTTAAATTGATCAAATATTTGTGCCTTGGTGAAGTAGTTTTCTTTTCTGCTGAAGAAATTGCCTTTTTGATCTTTATCCTGTTTAGTCTTATAATTTTATTACTTTTTTTATTTGAGTCATATATTTTAAAAATGTTGTGAATCAGTTTATGTTTGAATTTTGCCTTATCTACCAATTTACAGATCGAAAAAAAAATTTGTACACATTTATTCATACTTTCAATTCTCAGGGAAATGATTAGATATAGTTTCTCCATTAAATACCAACAACTGTATTTTAAATGATAAATTTAGTCCTTTATTTAATTTTATTATTTATGCATATTTTATGCTGTGCTGGAAATGGGGAAGAATTGACAAGTGGAGAATTTTTCAACCTCCAACTGAGGTATCATGAAAATGACTGAATTGTAAGCAGTTATTAATACAAGGCTCTCAGAGTGAATCTTTTTTTTGTTTCCCACCATTGCCCCATTTTTATTAAGATATATATATATATATATATATATATATATCTGTAGCGCAGAAGTTCTCAGTGTGTGGTCAGAGGACCCCTGGGGTCCTGGAGACCCTTTCAGGGGGTCTGTGAGGCCATCTCTTTTCTAACTATGTTCTGTGTGAGGCCAGATTTTCTTCCTATAATTCAACCCCAAACATCTTACTGCAGTAGATTGAATGCAGATAGCAGGACCCAGCTGTCTTCTATTAAACCAGATAGCAAAAAGCTTTACAAAACTGTAAAACAATGCCACCCTAACTCAAGGTTTTCTTGTTTCGGAAAATGTTATTTTTCATAAAATGTGTTATATAAATTAACGTGCCAGGGGTTTATTATTGTTCTTTTAAAATGAGTTAATAAGCTAAGGAATTAAAGTTTTCTCAATTTTAATTTTCAATGTTGGTAAATATAACTTACATAAACAAATCTCCTTGGGGACTCAGTAATTTTTAACCGGGCAAATTGTCCTGAAACCAAAAACTGGAAAACTTTCTGTTGAGAACTTTTTGCTTTGGCAGAAACATATATCAGGGTGCAAATGGTTTTCATATTGGATGGAAAGAAGTCAAAATCGTGAAATGAAGAGTTCTCTAGCTGTAAGCGTGGTCCTGCCGTGGTGTGTGTAGCACGTAGCTGGTCTAGGCCGGTGGGTCTCTGACCTGCACACGCATCGCGGTTCCCTGGAGGCCTTGTTCTAGTGGGTGTTTCAGTTCGCTGGGTTTTGGTGCTTCTGCATCTGCATTATGACCTGTTCCTTGGTGCTGGTCTAGAGGCCACACTTCAAGAACCACCGGTTTAGGTTACTGCTTCTAGGACTTTTTTCTAAACTATTTTGCCAAGTCCATTAAGTAAACTGATTTTTGTCTGAAACATTAGGAAAAAAAAATTGGCAGATATTAGTAGGGGACCTATCAACTGAACCACAACAAAGCCATTCATAGATGTTTGACAGAGGGGGTTATATGTGGGTGATAAAGAGAAAGGGAGTTTGTGTCCATTCAAACAGATGAAAGCGGTCCAGGTGAGCAGTGTGGTGACAGCAAAAGCAGATAAATCATCCTCACATTCAACACAGACTTCTTTCTGGGAGATGAGTGTTTTGGTAACGGGCTTCCCAGGTGGCTCAGTGGTAAGGAACCCAACTGCAATGCAGGAGACGCAGGTTTGATCCCTGGGTCAGGCAGATCCCCTGGAGAAAGGCATGGCAACCCACTCCAGTATTCTTGCCTGGGAAATCCCACGGACAGAGGAGCCTGGCAGGCTACAGTTCATGGGGTCGCAAAGAGTCGGACACAACTGAGCGACTGAGCACGCACGCAGATTTTGATAACATTCTTTTAATTTCAGTTTTAAAATAATGTTGCTTAGTTTTAAAAATACATAAACATATTGAACTGTGTTGAATAGTGGCTCCCCGCCCCCCAATTTCATGTCCTTCCCAGAACCTCAGAAGGTGACCTTATTTGCAAATAGGGTCAAGGCAGATGTAATTAGTCAAATTCAGATGAGGTCATTCTGGAACAGGGTGAGCCCTAATCCAATATGACTGGCATCCTCACAAGAGAAGAGAGGCAGAGACAGACACACACAGAGAGACAGGAAAAGGCCACCGTGAGAAGCCAGGCCAGGGGCTGGAATTCCTCACCTGCAGACGAGGAACAGCCAGGGCTGCTAGCAACCACTGGGAGTCAGGAGGAGGGTGGGAAACCGGCCGTCCCCTGGGACCCCAGACGGGACAAACGCTGCAGGCTTCCTACGGAGCTTAAGTGACCCTGTTTGTGATCACTTGTTAAGATGGCCTTTAGAAGCTAATACAGATCCCTGGTCCTCGAAGTACTTGGCTTGGCCAAAAAAAAAAAAAAAGACAATGAAAGAAGATCCACACATTAGACCCCTGTGTGCTGCGTCTCATCCTCCTGACCCGTCTGCTTCCTTCTCCTGGTCCGACAACCAGGCCTGCGAGGCCCTGATACCCTCGTACCGTCCCAGTACCTCCCCGCTTCCGTCCTAGGGGCTCCTGGTCCGAGCTGCCCAGTGGCCCGGCTCAGCGCCACATGCACACGCGTAGTCCTAAGGGAGGGAGCTGGACTCAGTGAGCAAATTCTTCCCCCTTTCTGCCGTGGACACATTATCCTGAGATGTGGACCATGTAGCTTTTCAGAGAATGTTCTGTGGGGCTGAACAATCCATCACGCTTACTGGTCAGTGTGATAGCACATGTGGACCCTGGCCCCCTCCCTTCCTGGCTTTTTCTGGGGTCCCTCCCTTCCACCTTCCTGGGGTTATATTACCTATTAAAGCAGGAGCACTAAGACTGTGGTTTGGGCTCTACTTTCTGTGGAACCCAGGATAAGAGGGTCCTTAAATGGCCTCACTGACATTTCAGAAACATATTAATAAAAATTAAAGTAGTAACACTAATGTGGTAGGAATATTTAAGTATTTCAAAGTGGTAACCACGGTTTCTTATTATCTTTTCTGAAAAAAATCCATATATGCTCCTATTTACTTACATAAATTGGCTCATGCTATATTTTTTTTTTTTCCATTTAAAATATGTCCTGGAGGGACTCCCCCTGGTGCTCTACTGGCTAAGACTCCATGCTCCCAAGGCAGAGGGCCTGGATTTGATTCCTGTTTGGGGAACTGGATCCCACATGCCACAGCTAAAGCTCCTGCAAGTGGCAGCTAAGACGGGGGAAACCAAAAACAAAATGTATATACAAAATCTTGGAGAACTTTCCATGTCAGCGCCCCCAGAGCTACCTGTTTTTTAATTCCAGCAAAGTGTTCCAATGTAGGCAACACGATATTTTATTTCATTTCACTTAGTCCCCTGACTGAAGCACATTTAAGCAGTTTCCAGTATTTTGCCATTTTAAACAGTACTGCAGAGATCATCCTTGTAAATAGATCCTAGTGGACTTTGCAAGTATTTAACAGCGTAAACTCCAGGCAGTAGAATTTGTGAGCTGAGCCCAAGCAGAAGCTGGAGGGCAAGGGAGCCTGTGTTGTTCCAGTCCAAACAGATCCTCCTCCTGGGACCCTGCAGGAGGCAAGGCCTGAACCTGGACCTGGAGAGGCAGATAGAAAACTTCGAGTGCCCTTTAGGAACAAGCTTGGCTGCAAGCGTCAGAAAACCAGACCAGCACGTCTGAAGTAGAGAGGTCTGTTTCTCTCCTGCAGTGACAGGTTCAGGGAGAACTGCAGGATCTGGTGTGGCCCGTCCAGGGTGTCACCAGGCTCCAAACTGCTCCCACCGCCTCCTCTGCCGTCCTCAGCGCTGGCCTTTGGTCTCAGGATTTTCATCTGGCTGCTGGACCTGGTGTTAAAGCTGCAGGTGCAAGCTAGCATTTCTCTTGTTTCAAGTCAGATAGACCTTTGCTGAGTCCATCTTTGTGCAACTGAGTCCAGAAACGCCCATTCCCCACCCCTCAGGAATTTGGAAAGATCCATAACTCTACATCCTCTCCAGGACAGATGCCTCATTGAAAAACGTGTCTGGAAGTCGCCTTCTGTAACCCATTGCTGCTGCTGCTGCTGCTAAGTCGCTTCAGTCGTGTCTGACTCTGTGCGACCCCATAGACGGCAGCCCACCAGGCTCCGCCATCCCTGGGATTCTCCAGGCAAGAATGCTGGAGTGGGTTGCCATTTCCTTCTCCAATGCATGAAAGTGAAAAGTCAAAGTAAAGTTGCTCAGTCGTGTCCGACTATTCATGACCCCATGGACTGCAGCCTACCAGGCTCCTCCGTCCATGGGATTTTCCAGGCAAGAGTACTGGAGTGGGTTGCCATTGCCTTCTCCGTCTGTAATCCTCTACTGACACTAAAAACAATCAGCTGTGTCTAGTAGGTGTAGAGTTCCGAAGCTCAGAATCTTCGTGCAAAGTCGTGGGTGGCAGGCTGGTGGCTCCAGCTCCTGGAGCGCTGGCTTCACTTCCGGGATGACTGGCTGTGATACTGTTGCTTCCCTGGAGATGCTGAACTTCCTGAGGGCTCGGGTCATCGGTTCTTTCAAATAAAACATAACCACTTCAACTGCACAAACTTCACTCCAATATGCTCTGTGCAAGTGGCATCTAGCAGGCTGTTGGCCTCTGTGGCTGACTCATCTCAGGTGGGAGCGGTGGGCAGTGAAGGATCCAGGGGCAGTGGGGGAACCAGCTGCCTCGCCCCCTCCCCAGGGCTCCCCAGGATGTGGCCGTAATCCAGATGAGGGCCGGAAGTCACCCTGGGAGCGAAGGTCAGGCTTTCTTCCGCGCTGCGGCTGATTGGGGAAAACAGGGAGGTGCCCGCAGTGCATTCCCGTGAGTCCCTTCTGAATGACTGGCTCAGTCTTTTATTTCCTGGGTCGAACATTCACAGACGACAAGACCAGCCTCGCTGCAAGGGAATCTAAGGACAGGAGCATTCCTGCCCTCCCAGCACTACAGGAGGGGAAGGCAACGGGGCGGGGCTACAAATGCCAGGAGGGAACCAATCCACAGGGTCTGCTACAGTTGAAAAGCAACGTCAATGACTGGGATTTCCTGTCCCTAATGGGTAAATGCTAGGAGCATCTTCTTACTGTTCCTTCTGGGGGAAAAAAAAACTCACAAAACTTTAAGGCATATTAACATTTATTATATTATAATAAATAATAATTATAGTATATCTTAAATTATTATAGTAAATTTCTATAATGTTTAAAAAATTGTTATACAGATCATGCTCTTTTGCATTTTGTGCTATTCATTTAATAATATATCTTTAAGTGCTTCTGAATTTACACATTTGCATATACAGGGCTGCTTTATGGTATAGATGGACCACGAATACGTTGTCTAGCCAGCGCTATGTTGACAGCTACCTTGCTGGTGGTCCAGGGTTTTACTGTGAAAATGAACATCCTGTTACAATTCTGGTCACTGTGCCCAGCTGATCTTCCATAATGTTGCATGAGGCTGTAGTTCTACCAACTGTGGACGAGAGTTCACCACCCTGCCGCCAGTGCCAGGTACTGTAAAGATCTTTTACTTTTGCCAGGTTGGTAAGTGAGTATAAATATATGTTATTTGTACCTCTTCAATAATAAGGGGTTTCCTTGGTGACTACGAGGTAAAGAGTCTGCCTGCAATGCAGGAGACATTGGTTTGATCCCTGGATTAGGAAGATCCCCTGGGGAAGAAAACCCACTCAGGTATTCTTGCCTGGAAAATCCCACGGACGGAGGAGCCTGAAGGGCTACAGTCCTTGGGGTTGCAAAAAAGTTCAACCTGACTGAGCAACAGAGCATGCAATAATGGTTGAGGTTAAGCATTTTCTACTGTGAGTGAAAAAAAAAAAAAGAATATTGCCTGCTACACTAGTACATAAGGATGTTGCAGCCGTCACATTCCAGCTGCCCTGACGGTGAGCCAAGCCCCAAGGGAACTCAGGGTGCACCTTGAGGAGATGTCGGATGAGGACGCATAGGACACTGGCCCCAGAGAGCTGAGGTGCAGATCAAAGGGATGATTTCAGTGAGCCCAGACTTTTGAAACTTCCCATGTATAGAAAAGTGCTTAAATTCCTTAACTTGAGATGCTTGGTTTTCTTAAATTCACAGGAATCTTCTGAAGTTCTGACTGCCTGGTGTTTGTTGCAAAAGCTCCTCCCCATCCTGGCTCCTGCCTTACCTCTGTGGAGCCGGACTTCAGAGCTCCCTGAGAGGCTGCATCCTGGGCTATCGGCCTCAGGTTTGTCCACAAAAAAAAAAACGTGGACTTTCTTGACTTTCAGGCTGTGTGTTTTTCCCCCAGTCTACACTAGATATTGTGCTCGTGTATTTCCCCCACTAAATACCAATGCTGGAATGAAGCTCCGTGACAGTGGGGTTTTCTGCATTCTTTCATTCATTGCTTCATTCCCAGAGCCTAGAAAAGTGCTTGGCATATGCTAGGCACGCCGTCAATATTTATTAGGTAAATGAACAGCAACTTTCCACACATATCCCTTGTGTATTTTCTTTTGCAATCTGCCCTTCTTCCTGTTCATATACCTGCACGTGGTCAGTCGCTCAGTGGTGTCCCACTCTTTGTGACCCTTTGGATGTAGCCGGCCAGGCTCCTTTATCCATGAGATTTTTCAGGCAGGAATACTGGAGTGCATTGCCATTTCCTCCTCCAGGGGTTCTTCCCACACAAGGATTGAACCCAAGTCTCCTGTGTCTACCAGCACCCAACTCCATTCATGTTTAAATGACCAGAAATTTTCTATTTCCATCTCAAACTTCTGAGCTCCTAAATAGCTAATTATCCGTTTGATGGACAACTGTAAACCATAGGTGAGAGATGACTCGACTCAAAAAACCTTAAGCAACGATGGGATGTAGAGTCTCATAAAGAGAAGTTGTGAGCTGGGTTGACGCCAGCTGCCCATGCAGTGACTCCAGCTCACCAAGAACCTGGGAGCAGCTCGTCGTTCTTTCCTGCCATCCTCAGGGTACTGCCTGGCTCCCTCTAGGTATCACATCCTTACACAGAAAGATCCAGAGGGAGAGAAGGGATGATTGTTTCATTGTGTCCCGTTTAAGAGACAAGAAACTTTCTCCAGAAGCACCTTCAGCACGTTTCTCTCTCAGCATTGAGCCTTAATCCCATCACCAAACGTAATTACTGTGATTCCCTTATCTTATTTAGGATTCTTCTTTTAAGAGGTAAATAGGGATGGCAACCCACTCCAGTATTCTTGCCTGGAGAACCCCATGGACAGAGGAGCCTGGTGGGCTACAGTCCACGGGGTCACAAAGAGTCGGACATGAAAAAAAAAAAAAAAAAAGAGGTAAATAGGGCCAGAATTTAGTGAAGAAAAAACCAGAAGGGAAGAATGGGGTCTTTTTATTTATTTATTTATTTTGGGCCTTGCTGGGTCTTCGTTGCTTTGCATGGGCTTTTTCTAGTTGCAGCAAGTGGGAGGCTTCTCTTATTTTTATTTTTTAAATATTTATTTTTATTTGGCTGCACTGGGTCTTAGTTGCAGTATGTGGGATCTAGTTCCCTGACAAGGGGTTGAACCTGGGCCCCCTGCATTGAGAGTGCAGAATCTTAGCCGCTGGCCCACCGGAGAAGTCCTGGGGTTTCTCTTACTGCAGACCCCAGGCTCTAGGCGGGTACGGGCTTCAGGAGTTGCCGCACTTGGGTTCAATAGTTGTGGCGCATGGGCTTAATTGCTCCAGGGCATGTGGGATCTTGCCAGACCAGGGGTCCAACCCGAGTCCCCTGCGTTGGCATGCGTATTGTTATCCACTGAGCCACCAGGGAAGTCCAAGGTCTTTTTTTAAAAAAAAATTTATTAATTTTGGCTGCGCTGGGTCTTCCTCGCTGCACACAGGCTTTCTCTAGCTGTATCGAGCAGCGGTTAATCTTCCTTGCAGTGCACAGGCTTCTCATTGTGGTGGCTTCTTCTGTTGCAGAGCTCGGGCTGCAGAGAGTGCGGGCTTCCGCAGTTGCAGCTCGCAGGCCCTCGAGTGCAGGTCAGTAGTTATGGTGCAGGGGCATAGTTGCTCCAAGGCATGTGGAATTTTCCTGGACCAGGGATCAAACCCACGTCCTCGGCATTAGCTGGCGGATTCCTATCCACTGTACCACCAGAGAAGTCCCAAATGGGGTCCTGAAGCCAGCAATGGTATAGAAAAGAGAAAGAAGGATGAGGGTTGGGTAGGAAATCTGTAGTGTCTTCTTCACCTCCAATACAATGACCATGTTTTGGGGATTTTTTTAAAAACTTATTTATTTTTAACTGAAGGATAATTGCTTTACAATATTGTTTTGGTTTCTACCAAACGTCAACATGAATCAGCCACAGGTTTACAAACCTATGTTCCTTCCCACTTGATCATCCCTCCCACCTCCCTTCCCATCCCACCCGTTTTAGGGATTTTTACTGTCTCCTGAAGCATGTGCTTCCATCTCCAGAACCACCTGTTCTGGTTACCTTTTGAGCACAGCAAGCCACCTCAAAACTGGAGAGCTTCAGAGAGCAATTTATCATCATTATGTGTCCCTCAGATTCCTATGCTGAAGTCCTCAGCCTCAATATCTCAGAATGTGACCTGATTTGGAAATAAGGCCTTAATAGAGGTAATCGAGCTACACTGAGGTCATTAGAGTGGGTCCCCATCGAGTACGACCAGTGTCCTGTTAAAAAGGGGACACTGGGACACAGAGCTATGCAGGGGGCCGGAAGAGCCAGAGTGAGCAGACGGCCACCTGTAGGCCAAGGAGAGACGGCTGGAGCAGACCCTCGCGCACAGCCTCAGGGGGGTTTGTGCTGCTGATGTCTCGGTTCAGACCCTCGTTCCCAGAACTCCTACAAGACAAGACATTTCCGTTGTATAAGCGCCCAGTTTGCTAGTAGCAGCATCCCTCGCAAACCAGCATAGCTGGCATCTCGCATGGCTGGCGGGTGGACTGTGCTCAGCGGGGTGGCTCTGCTCAGAATCGCTCAGGTGGTGGCTTGGGCTGCAGTTGGCTGGGGTGGTCTCAACCAGGGCTCTCACAGGGAACTTGGCTGGGGCTGTCAGCGGAGTCTCCCGTGTGCCTCTGCGTGGGACCTGGGCTTCTCACGGCACCGTCACTGAACGCCAAGAGCGATACCCCAAGAAGCAGGAGGTGGCAGTTGCCAGGCCAGCTCAAGCTTTTGCCCACAACTGGCACAGTGTCCCTTCGCACATTGCAATAGTGGACGCAATCCCACTGCCCACCCGGGCTCGAGGGGTAGAGAAGAAACAGGTGTGAACAGTGCAGAAGAACACAGAACGGGAGATGCTATTGAGCTCGCATGCATGCGTTTTAAGTCACTTCAGTCGTGTCCGACTCTTTGCGACCCCGTGGACTATAGCCCGCCGGGCTCCTCTGTCCATGGGATTCTCCAGGAAGAATACTGCAGTGGGTTTCCATGCCCTCCTCCAGGGGCAACTGAGCTTATCTACAGAAAATATCATCTGCCACCTGTTCAAGTCACAGCTGCAGCCTCAATCTTTGACTATTTGAGGCTCCCCCATTTATTCTTCCAATCTTCTCTGCGCTACAGTCAGAATTATATATATATTTTTTGGCTATACCTTGCAGCATGCAGGATCTTAGTTCTCTAACCAGGGATCGAACCTTGGCCCTCAATAGTGAAAGTGCAGAATTCTAACCACTGGACAACCAGGGAATTCCAAATTAAAAAAAAAAAAAAACTAAAAAAAACCCCTGATATTGTGGATCCTCCACCATAATCTGGGAGTCTTTCAAACATGCTCCTATATTTGGCTTTCCTTCCAAGTGTTTTTCGATCCTCTTTTTGAACATGACAGGAAGGGAGCTGGGTGATGAAGACTAATGGGAACTCCAGCATGTTTCCCAAACCCTTTGCCTCACACCCCTGCTCAAAGCTACCACTGTTCCATCATTAATTGAAGGCTGTGGAGCAAAGGCTCGTGGGCCATTTTTTGTCGCTGCTGCTGTGGTTTAACATTTATTTGAGTGTTTATAATGGGGTTGACGCTTTCCAGGACATTCACTGACAGATCTTGGCTTTGTTCTTATTTACAGCAGCGGGGGTAAACCCAAAGCGTCAGCCAATCCTAAATTATTTTTTTGTTGGCTTTGAAAGTGTTCTTCATAAATGCATCAGAATTTGAGTTGGTGTAAAGCTTGGGGACATCATGATATTTCAAACAAAACAGTGAACTCATTCCGTGGAGGGCTGACAGAGGAGGGCTCCAGGACTGCTGAATTTCCCCCAGCTTAGCCCTCTGCTCTAGGTACCCCTCTGCTCCCCCTCCGGGGAACGCTGTTGCTCTCCACACCCACGCGAGGCACCGCTCCATCTCTTCAGGTTTTCGTGGGACTGAAAAAAGTAATTTTCTCCTCCTTAGCTTCCTTTGGGCTATTGCTGTGATATAAGAATATGAGCTCAGTGGAGATGATGACATTTTAGCATTTTTAAAAAAGGATTGCCATGTGGGGCTTTCCTTAATTTTATCAGATAAGTATTCTTTGCTATAATATCTATTTGATTTTCAGAAAATTGATGGGTAATACTGTTAAACTGGCATAGTAAAAAAGGTTTCCCCAAGTTCTGAGTTATAAACCAGCCTTGGTAACTGGAATGGGAGAAGAAAGAGGAGGCTGGAGACTTTCCGTTTTTACTTTGTACCTTGACAACTGCCTCAGTTTTTATGCAGTAAGCATGCCTTACTTTTGTAATCAAGACTTTTCGACTAGAAAAGAAAAATTCCCCCATTGTTGAGTATTATTCTAGAAAAAAGATAATCTTAACTTCAAAGTGTTACCTCTAATACTATACTGTTATGGTTGAGACTGTTTTGAAATAAAAACTATTCTTAGTTGATATTTTATAATCAAGAGTCAGATTTTAAAACAAGTGTAGATCCTAAATAAAGCAGAACCTTTTTTTTTTTTTTTTAATTTTGGCTGCATGGCATACCTTGCAAGATCTTAGTTCCTGGGCCGGGGATTGAACCTGAGCCTTTGGCAATGAAAGTTCAGGGTCCCAACCGCCAGGGAGTTTCCCAGAACCTCTTTCTTTCTGGATAGGATAATACTTTCTAGATACTACGGCTATGGATTAGAAGACAATATTTTAAAATATTAACTGGGATCTCCTCCACAGTTTATTGTACCCCTTGTCTTTCTCTCAATTAAGGGAATATCTATCAATAAGTTTGCAGTAGTCTAAAGGAGAAAGTCCTCAGGATTATCTCAAAAGCTCCAGAAAAAGCATGTGAAAAAATTTAATATCCATTTGTGAATTTAAAAGATATTAAAATATTAGGAATAGGAAGAAACTTCCTTAACCTGGTACCAAAAATCTGTAGCAGATATCCTAGGTGATAGATAATTTCTACCTTTTTTTTTTTTTTAGTTGCACTGCACAGTTTATAGGATCTTAGTTCCCTGACCAGGGATTGAACCTGGGCCCCCGGCAGTGAAAGCACAGAGTCCTAACTACTGGACTGCCAGGATTCTCTAGGCGTATTCCTTCAAAGGAACATGACCAGGATCCAAGCTGTCCATCATCTCCAGCACTGGACATAGTATTGGAGACTCTGGCCAACACAGGAGAAGTGGAGCCAGATGAAAGAGTTTATAAGAAGAGAAAGAGGACTGTCAGGATTGTCACTATTTGAGATGATGCAATCATCTATTAAAAAGCCAGCGAAATCAACAAGCTATTGGAACTAATGAGAGATTCAGCAATGATGCCAGGTTCAAGATTAACTTATGAAAAAAATTAGTGTCTCTAGCAATCTAGGTCCATCCAGGAGCCAGAAACCACACAATAACTTCAGAGGGGAAAGTTTCGTGTGAAGGATTATTAAGCCAAGATAAGTGAGTAAATTGTCAAGATGGAAAGAAAGTTCTGGAAGAAGTCTGAAAGCAGCAGTCCCCAACCTTTTTTGGCATCAAGGACTGATTTTGTGGAAGACAGTTTTCCCAGGCACCAGGGGTGGTAGGGGTGGTTTCAAGATGATTCAGGCACGTTCCATTTATTTTGCACTTCAGCGCTGCTGCCGATCTGACAGGAGGTACCAGTCCGCAGCCCAGAGGTGGGGGACCCTGCCCCAAAGGACCAACTTGGAAGGGGGCCTTGGACCTCGTTGAAGAAGGTGTGGTTGTAACCCACTGGATGGCTTAGAAGTCCTGGGAGCGCCTGGGCCAGGTCTAGTCGCAGCCTCAGGCAAGGAGAAGAGACCCTGGGGGGCACGGCCGCCACTGCGAGAGGCTGAGTGCACAGGTGGGCGCAGAAGCGGGGCACTGGGGCGGGGGGTCTGGGGGCGCTGCTGCAAGCATGAAGCCCAGAGCACCTGGTGTCATGTCAGGAGACCTCTGGGAAGCCATCTCCAGGATGCAGGCAAGTGGGGCTGGTGTTCCAGTGTCCAGAGAGCCTGTTGTGAGCACTGCTGTACCTAGGGGCTGGGGAATGCAGGGATCTCTCTCTGGAACCTGAGGATGTAGAGAGCTGGGAGTCCAGAGAAGCCAAGACAGAGTTTCGACAGAGTGCTGGGGGCAGATGTGTGTGTGTGGTGGGGGGAACTGGCCCCCAGAGCCAGATTTGCAGGGATCTGCAGAGTCCCTCCCTGACTGGAGCATGTGGGTGAGACAACTGCCCGAGGCAGAGGGGAGGACTCCCTGAAAGGAGCAGGCAGAGGAATCCTGGCCCAGGAATAGGCGGTGTTCCCCCCAGCCTTGGAGAAAAACCTCGTGCCTGCGGGGCATCAGATAGAGGAGCCAGAGACTGCCTCAGAAGCAGAGAAAAATCTGCCCGTGGCTACGGGCTGCTCTGGTCCTATCTGATAAAGCCCTGGGGAGGATCAAACCATTCCCCAGTAACTGACCTGTGTCCCAGAGCAAAGATAAGCATATTTAAAAAAAAAAAAAGAATATCCAGCACCAAGAAGGCAAACTCCAAAATGTTTAGCCTGTAATAAAGAATTACCAGGCATACAAAGAACAGGATAAAATGGCCAGGAGTGAGGGAAAATCACCGACCGGGTCAAAACAGAAGCCGTAGACAAGCAGGTTAAAACAGCTACTGCGACAGAATTCTGTATGTACGAGAAGGCTGAGGACAACAAAAGCATTGTTAGGAGAGGCAGAAAAGAAGTTTAAAAAGACTCAAATCAAAGGTGGAGAGATGAAAGCTACAACATCTGTGATGAAAAACACGCTGGAAGGAATAAACAGCGTAGACATGACCGGAGGAAAGGTGAGTGAAATTGAAGACAACAGAAACAATCCAAATAAGACACAAAGAGTAAGGAGTCTTTAAGAAATTAACAGAACATCCATAACATGGACAACTTCAAGTGGCCTAACATACCTGGAAGTGGAATTGCCAAGTAGAGGGAAGAGAGGAACAACAAAAAATTTGAAGAAATATTGGCCCCCAGTTTTCTGAATTTGATGAAAACTCCAATCCCACAGATCCAAGAAGCACAATGAACCCCAAGCCAAAGAAACAAAAAAAGTTCACACGCATCTGGGTGCTGCTGAAGAACAGAGCGTATGTGCGTGCTCAGCCACATCCGACTCTTGGCGACCCCGTGGACTCTAGCCCACCAGGCTCCTCTGTCCATGGACTTCTCCAGGCAAGAATGCTGGAGTGGGTTGCCATGCCCTCCTCCAGGGGGTCTTCCCGACCCAGGGATCAAACCTGCACGTCCTGTGTCTCTGGCTCTGGCAGGAGGATTCTTTACCACCGAGCCGGCTGGGAAGCCTGAAGCACTGAGGCCCCTGATAATAAAGATGCACACAACTAGTGAAAAAGATGGAGTTCCCTGGTGGTCCAGTGACTGGGACTCGGAGCTCCCAATGTGGAGGGGTCCAGGTTTGATCCCTGGTCAGGGAACTAGATCCCACATGCCACAACTAAGACCCAGAACAGTGCCACTATCCACCGCCGCCCCCCCCCTCCAAAAAAAAACTAGCATAAAAGAGAAATTTGAAAAACTGTGAGAGACGATGACATGGTATGTCGAAAGGTACAAACGTAAGAACGACAGGTGACTTCTTGTCAGAATTTCATGGTATGTTTAAGATCAGGAGAAACACATACAGTGATGATAATAAAGGTCAGTGTTCGACAGCTCTCTTTGTATAGCACCGCAGCGGCATTTTACAGATATAATCTAAATGAGTTCCTCCCAGTATCTGCATTCCTATCCTTTTTCTTTTTTTCAAAACAACTTTTTGTTGAAGTATAGTTAGTTTACAAAACTGTGTTAGTTTCAGTTGTATAGCCGTGTTCAGTTACACATATTTACATATCTCTATTCTTTTTCAGATTCTTTTCCATTACAGGTTATTACAAGATGTTAATTGTACTTCTGTGTGCTATGCAGTAGGGCCTTGTTGTTTATCTATTTTATATATGGTAGTGTGTAGGAAAAACATAAAAGAAACTAAAAAAGACTCAAATCCAAACTCCTAATTCATCCTTCCTACCCCACCCCACCCCTTTCTTTTTTAGCAATAGTATCCCTGATTTTTTGCTGGACACGAGGTTGTGAAACTACATTGCTTAGCTCCTCTTTTCTTTTTTTAAAGCCACGCCACATGGCTTGCTGGGTCTTAGTTCCCCGACCAGGGATTGAACCCACACCCTGAGCAGTGAAAGCACGGAGTCCTAACACCAGGAAATTCCCAGCTCAGCTCCTCTTATAGCTAGTGTATGCAGCTTCTAGAAACTCCCTTCCTTCTAACTAGCTTGCAGAGGAGAAGGCAGGAGCTGAAGCAGCCAGCTTGGACACACGAGGCCAACTTGGTGATGCTCAGCAGAGAAACTGATAGAAGGAGTCCATGTCCCAAGCGCCACACCTGCCTTAGCCATCTCCCTGGCATTCTACCAGAGAGAGAAGTGAACCTCTATCTACTGTTGGGCGTGCTTACTCCCTTGCAGCTGACCCTCCCCCTGCCCGCTACAAGCAGGTGTCTTTATCACTACTTTCCTCTACACATTCATCAAGTTCCTAATCCGTGGAAAAGCTCAGCCTGTCTCTAAAACCCTTGATATTTTTCAGTAAATTACCCTTCTCACCATGAATGTTTAGAAAAACGGCAGCTGTCCTATTACAGGATTGGCAAAGGAGACCAAATCAAAATAAAATCGCCACTAGGCACTTCAACTGAAACTCTTGGATAAATAAATACTGGGAACATCTAAAGACTTAAAGCTTTTAAAGGGAATGTTTACAGTGGAAGAGTGACATAAACCCAATTTTTAAAAAATCAGAAGACATAGAGAAACACACCCTAAGGGACCAACGTTTTAATTTCCAGAAGTGTTCTTGTCCTTTGTGACCTGGTGTTTCACATACAGACCGAGTTTGTGACGGGGTTAGGGGGGAAAAAACACCTCTATGGCTCACAACTCCGGTGTTACAATGAAGTCAGAAATCCTACTCTAATAGCAAATTTGCCGTTACCATTTCTCATAAGAGCTAAGGCTGGGTGACGGTCAGGCCAAGGGGCAGCATGCAGCTGAGCCTCATCCTTTGCACCAGCTCTGACGGCATTTAGCGTCCACAGTGTCTCACTTGGAGCCCAGTTTCCTTTTAAAGGGCTCCTGGGTGGTGGGCCTGTCCAGATGCAGGGGAACAGACCGCCCCTTCCCCACTTCCCCTGTGGGCGTCCAGTAGGGCTTCAGTGCTTGGCTGCTTTGACAGAACGTGGTGGTTTAACCTGTCAGAATCAATGAAAAAACTCATCTCCGTGATGGATGTCATCTTTTGTCACTGGAGGGGCGTCCGTATCAGTGGGAGGGGGCTGTATGAGGCCCCGGGGGGACCCTGAATAGACATGGCCCCTAGCCTTTCAGGGCTTCCCACGTAGCTCAGTCGGTAAAAGCATCTGCCCGCAATGCGGGAGGCCTGGGTTCAATTCCAGGGCCTGGAAGTATGCCCTGGAGAAGGACATGGCAACCCACTCCAGTACTCTTGCCTGGAGAACCCCATGGACAGTGGAGCCTCGCAGTCTACAGTTCATGGGATTGCAAGAGTTGGACACGACTGAGCGCTCTTTCTTCCTTTCTTTCTAACCTTCCCAGGCCAGGACAGGAAAAAGGCCTGCGAGACATATGAGTCCACGCAGAACACACGGAGCTGAGTAAGTATCATGACAGCTAACTTTCATCGTGCCATACTGTGGGACGGATCTCAGCAGGACTGGCCAGGGTCCAGCCTGGATTCTCAGGGTCCAGCAGAGAATGAAACCATGGAGGCCCTTGTCCGGCCAGCAGGGAAAGTGCGTGAAAGGCACTGACGCCCAGAGCATGTTGCTTTCTTGCGTGGTCAGCCTGTCCTGAGGATTTCCGTTTTCTATTTGAGGTCATTCTCCTGAGGCAGGGTAGACCCTCCAGTGCCCTGGGGCCCTGTCCCGACTGTTAGCGTCCACATCCACTTCTCCCAGCAGCTGAATCCCCCTCCGACCAGCTGCCAAACCAGCCCTGGCTGTGGACGGGGCGGCTACACCCAATCCCTGGCAGACAGGTGACCCCCCAGGGCTTTGCAGCCTTGGCGCCCGGACACTCTGGGCGCCTGGGTCAGGAGTGGGCCCTGGTCCCAGACACGGTGGGGCACACACCCCAGCTGCTGGGGGGCACTGGGGCAGGGGCTTGGGAATCTTCCCGAGGAAGACAGGCCGGGTGGGTCCTCCTGGAAAGGCAGCCCTGGCCTTGTTCCTGTCCCACGAGACTTCACTGACAAAACAGAAACTCCAACCACTCTGGAATTCCCTGGCGGTCCGGTGGTTAGGACTTTGAGCTTTCGATGCCAAGGGTCTGGGTTCAATCCCTGGTCAGGGATTGAACGTGCAGCATGGCCACAAAAAAAATTTTTTTTTTCAATTTAAAAAGAAATTCCAAAGATGAAATTACTAAGAATTTCAAAAATATGACCCAGAGCATTCACCCCGCGTGTGGGGGCCCTTTGGAGCCAGGGCCTCGTGGCACTGCCTTCGCTGTGCGCCCCTGCAGCCAGCCTTTTGTGGGGTTACTTCTCTAATCTTCACAGTGAGGCTGTGAAGTCAGGTGTTATTATCGTCTCCATTTTACAGATAAGGAAATTGAGGCAGACGGGGAGTAAGAAGCCTGCCCCAGCGGGCAGAGTGGGGTCCAACCCAGGCTGGACGCTGAACCTACACCCCTACCATCCTTCATTTAGCTGCTCTTAAAAGTGTGCGCGCTGACCCTCTTGAGTCTCCCTCTCCCCCCCACTCCCCCCCACCCCCTCTCCTGTCCAATCCCACCCCTTTAGGTTACTACAGAGCCCTAGTTTGAGTTTCCTGAGATTCAAAAGGGAGGGGACATATAAACACCTGTGGTTTGTTCATGCATTTTGACAGAAATCAAACCAATACTGTAAAGCAATCATCAACCAATTAAAAATAAGTAAATATTTTTTAAAAAAAGTATGTGCACAAGAGATAGTTCAGAAAGTGAAAGTCGCTCAGTCCTGTCCGACTCTTTGCGACCGCATGGACTATACAGTCCGTGGAATTCTCCAGACCAGAAGACTGGAGTGGGTAGCCTTTCCCTTCTCCAGGGGATCTTCCCAACCCAGGGGTCGGACCCAGGTCTCCTGCATTGCAGGCAGATTCTTTACCAGCTGAGCCACCAGGGAAGCCCAGAAATTCGGAAGAGGCAGCCAAAACATTTATGCTTCATTCTAGTCCAGCGGGCACTCTGCCCCCGCTGTAGTTTCTTTGTTTCTTTTTCTCTCTGCCTAAAACAACAAAAAAACATTTTCACCAGGTCCTTCCCTGGTGGTGCGGTGGTTGAGAATTCACCTTCCAATGCAGCGGCAGAGGTTCTGATCCCTGGTCGGGGGACGGCGATCCCACGTGCTGCAGAGCTACTGAGCCGGCGCTTCAACTGCTGACCCCACGCCCCGACTGGAGAGTCCGTGGACGACCACGAAAGATCCCACGTGACAACTCAGACCTGACACAGTCAAGGAAATAAATAAAACTGTTTTTCAATGAAGCCGAAACGGGAACATAAAAACTATGTGAGGCATCAGTTTAGGAGGCCCAGGGCCTCTGTCCGGCCTATGGGGCTAACTGAAACCTGATGGGCTGGCTTGGCGCCTGCCCCCGCTTCTGCCTCCCGTAATTAGCTTGGAAGCACACTGGCTTCCTTCTGCGGTTCGTAGCCTGGCACAAGGTGAAGATCCTGGTCACCTGTGTGGAAGGAGGGCTTTGTGGGCAGGTGCGAGAGCCGGCCAGGAATCTTCCAGAGCTTTACGGCACCTCCCTCCAGTGCCCACCCCTCCTCGCTTGCTTCTAGCTGATTTCACCCGAGGCAGGTTGGCTTTTTGAAAATACAGCCTCAAAAGGATTGCCGACTCCCCCGGGGCCCATATGTGAGGGGTCACTGCAGTTATCAGTGAGAAGCGAGTTCAGAGAGTTGTCTCAGTGACGTAGACGTAACCTGTGATCTGCTGATGATTTTAAATAAATAGCTCTCTGGAATGCATTCCTTTTTTTTTTTTTTTTGGCTACCCCATGAGGCTTGTGGCATCTTAGTTCACTGACCAGGGGTGGAACCCAGGCCCTCAGGCAGTGAAAGTCCTGATGACTGGATTGCGAGGGAACTCCCTGGAATGCGTTTTTGTTTTTTTTTTTCTTTCTGATTTGTACTCTTTGATGATTTCTTTCTTCTTTTTTTTAAGGCTTTCTTTGCTCTTTTTACTTTAAACTTTTTGTTTATCTATTTATTTTTGGCTGTGTTGGGTCTTTATATCTGCGCAGGCTTTCCCTGATTGTGGTGAGTGAGGACTACTCTAGTTGTGGTGTGTGGGTTTCTCCTTGCGGTGGCTTCTCTTCTTGCAGAGCACAGGCTCTGGGGCGCTCGGGCTTCAGGAGTTGTGGCTCTAGGGCTTTGGAACACAGGCTCAGAAGCTGTGGTGCACGGGCTTAGTTGCTCTGCGGCCTGTGGGATCTTCCCGGACCAGGGGTCAAATCCGTGTCCCCTGCATTGGCACTTGGGATTCTTATCCACTGAACCAGCAGGGGAGCCCTCTGTGATGATTTCTGAGGTGTAAACACCGCGCCATGGCTGATTTCTGGCTACCAGGATGATGCCCTCTGCTTGCAGAACACCTGA
Organism: Cervus canadensis; assembly: GCF_019320065.1. NCBI lineage: Eukaryota > Metazoa > Chordata > Mammalia > Artiodactyla > Cervidae > Cervus > Cervus canadensis. The sequence goes on from NC_057388.1 coordinate 114,216,619, forward strand.
CCCGTACCAGTTTGCTCTTGCAGGCTGCTGGGGTGGGCCGTACGCCCCCAGCGCGACCCTGGGCACAGCGTTTGCCTTGGGTGAGTGTCCTTATCGTAATGACTGGGGGACGAGGAAAGGAGCCACGGTTTAGTAATACCGAGTTTACCCTTGAACTGAGATTCCAACTCTGATGCAGGGAAAGATTGAAGGCAGGAGGAGAAGGGGGCGACAGAGGACGAGATGGTTGGATGGCATCACTGACTCAATGGACATGAGTTTGGGTGAACTCTGGGAGTTGGTGATGGACAGGGAGGCCTGGCATGCTGCGGTCCGTGGGGTCACAAAGAATCAGACACAACTGAGCGACTGAACAACAAGATTTCAACACAGAGGAGTTTGCTGCAGGTACCCGGCAAAGACCCAGACTTCAGACAGGAGAGACACTGAAGGCGTCCAGCTGCGATCACACCGGATGAGCTTGGCTTGGAGATGGCTGAGGTTGGCCACTGCAAGGGCCACAGTCTTAAGGAAGGGAAGACCTTGAGAACAGGAGGCAGTCATCACTGGATGCCTAACTGTGTGATTTGAAAGGGGTGGAGCAGGTCCCAGGGCATGGATGTCACCTGGGGATCTCCCGGCTTGAGCAGAGGCAGTCTCTCTGGGGAGGATGGTAACAAGAATCAAGTGACAGATGATTTAACTGTAGAAAAAGTGTTAACAGTGAAAGAAGGCAAGAGTCCCTCCTTTGTATTAAAATCCCGTTTGACTGTTTACTGAATTTCTCTCCAGTTTCCTTCCCATTGCCCCTCCCCAATGTCATCACCAGACATCCTTCCAGGATTTATTGTGTATCCTCAGAGTACTGCCTTTGGTTCACTCTCTGGCCTTACTGACTCTTGGAAGGAATTCCCTTTAGGGCGATGTCTCTAGCAAACATCTCTTTATATAGTTTGGGAGTGGAAGGGCCCTCTTTGACTGGGTCTCTTCTATATGCCTTTGGATAGACTTTTCATGGGTGTGTATCTTCCCATGGGGAGTATCATGTGTGGCTGATTTCATCCCTTTTTTCTAATTTGGCCAGTGCGGAGGCACAGGGCAAGGTTCTCATCACGCTTCTAATAACATTAGAAATGAAGAGATAGGAAAAGTATGAAACTATTCAAAAGGAAAATGTGCATAAATAAGGACTCCAAGGTGGCACGAGAGGTAAAGAACCTGCCTGCCAATGTAGGAAACCTAGGAGACGGTTGGTTTGATCCCTGGGTGGGGAAGATCCCCTGGAGGAGGGCATGGCGACTCACTCCAGTATTCTTGCCTAGAGAATCCCATGGACAGAGGAGCCTGGTGGGCTACAGTCCTTGGGGTCGCACAGAGTTGGACATGACTGAAGCGACTTAGCACACACACACGTTCATAAATAAAAACTTCATTAAACAACATTCGCTTATGGGAAATGTGTACAACATTCTTGCTGCTACTTAAAAATAGAATGATGAAGGGTGATTTGGTGGGAGTAATTGTTTGGGGGAAAAAAATCAATTTAACATCACTTTGCTTTCAATTTCTGCTGCCAAGAAAGCTCATGCTACATCTTCTGATTCAAATGTAAGTGTCTCCAGAAACCTTTGGATCCCGCATTACACAGCCCCATCTGGTTTACCCTCTCCAGATTAGCATTTCCGCTTAATTCATTTATGAATTTCCTGACATTCAATTGATTCCCCCCAACTTGTTATCTAAGATCACAACTGGCATCTTCTAGATTTGGATTCAACTTAGAAAATAATTTTTAGCTATAAAAAAGCCTTTTTAGTAGTAAGGAGCGTGCATGTAAGTAAGATGTAAATCATAGTGATGCACATGTTCATAACTATGTACAAGGATGCTCCCTGCAGCATTTGCTTACAATAACAACAATTGGAAACAGATGTCTATGAATCAACGGGTTTAGTTAGAGCAGTGGTATCTATCAGCCCATCAGGTCCTGATACCGAAGGCTGTTTATGATATAGTAAGTGGAAAAAGCAAGTTGAAAGATCAGTATACAGATAATTCTGTGTATAGGAAAAAAAGCCAAACTCTCTACATGTGGGGACACAGAAAGTGGATGGCAAATCACCCCCGGTGGGGATGCTACTAACTCTGGAGTGGGGATGGGGCAAAGGGGAGGAACAGATGGGACAGTCTTTTCTTTTTTTTTTCTGTAGGCTTGTGTTGTGTTTGAATCGCCTACAATAATAATGGGTGAACCATGGCCTACTCATGTTGATGTCTGGCAGAAACCAACACAATTCTGTAAAGCAGTTATCCTTCAATTAAAAAATAAATAAATTATAAAAAAAAGAATGGGTGGATTTATGTTATCTTGAATTAAAAATTTCAAACCAAAGCAAAAATTCTTGAGTTACCAAGTATATATAATAATAAAAAAAAAATACAGAGGGTCATCAGGAATTTTGAAGATTTTCTTCATGTCCCTACTTTGAATAACTTCATATCTATACTTAAGGCAAAATAAAAAGGAAAGATATTTAAAACATATATGAGAGAATGCTATCAAAGTTGAAGGTAACTAGTGTATAATTGTGTGTCTAGTAAACATATAGATTACAGCTTTAGGTGGAATTCAGGACAGAGGCAAATACATATTTGAGTGTGTAAAATTTTGTTTTCTTTTTGGAGAGGACATTGTCCTAATGATGATGATGATAAATTGTCATTACTGTGTGGCAAGTAGTGTCTTAAATAATTTTTCTTTTACTAGCTAATTTAATCTTAGCAACAATCCAGTCAGAAAGATTCTGTAGTTGCTGCAATTTTACAGATGAGAAAGCGAAGAAGAGAGAGTGAAGGGACTTGACCAAGTTCACACAGCTTGTAAGGGGTAAGGTTGAGATTCACACCCAGGCAGGAGGGATCCAGAGTCTAAACAGCCTAATCGTTCCCTTAAAATTGCAAAGTCAAATAAACACCTGCTAGAAGCAACCTAAATATCCATCAACAGATGAATGGGTCAAGAAGATGTGGGAGATCCATACAAGGAAATATAACTCAGCTATTAAGAAGAATGAAATAACGCCATTTGCAGCAACATGTGTGGACCCAGAGATTATCACACTAAGTGAAGCAAGCCAAAGACAAATAGTGTACAATACTGCCTACAAGTGGAGTCTAAAAAACAAGATACAAATAAACTTATATACAAAACAGAAACAGATCCTCTGCAGACCTAGAAAACACACTTATGGTTACCACAGTGGAAACTGAAGGAGGGGTAAATTAGGAGCTTGAGATTAATAGACGTAAATTACTATATATAAAATAGGTAAGTAACAAGAACCTACTGTACATCCCAGGGAACTGTGCTCAATATTTTGTAATAATCTATAACGGAAAAGAATCTGAAAAAAAAGATACGTATGTATGTATGACTGAATCACTTTGCTATCCACCTGGAACTAACACAACCTTGTAAATCAAATACACTTCAATTAAAAAAAAATACTTGCACCTAGAGGGTGGAGGGCGCACAGCGCTCCAGCGGAGCGGGCCCAGCACCACCTTTTCCGAGGAGGGCCCGGACACTCCAGGCTGCCCTCGGCAACGCCTCCCCGTGTCTGTAGCCGAGTTTTTCAGTGGAGGCTTATTTCCTGGTGTTTTTTCGTTACTGCACGAAAGGGGGAGAGGAGGTCAGTGTGCCTTGAGAAGTTACAGAAGGAGTGGACACCGGAGAAATCGAGGAGCTCTGGGTTGTGGTCATTGAGGACAAGGGATGAGAAGAGAGTGCCCAGGGCGAGGGACTGTGCTGACGGAGGTGGGGACACTTCTTCCACTTGCAATGCTTTTGTCTGACTTGCTTTTGCCTGTAATATTCCTCATGTGAGATCCAGGAGGGAGAGACTGTGACCGTTTGCATTTCCTTTGCCTAACACCATGTCTGGTTCAGAGCGGCTCGTTAGATGTTTCCGGAGGGTGGGGTGAGGGGGTCAGAGTGGACCTCGGGTGGGGCGGGCTCGGGAGGTGGTGACCACACGGACCGAGGGCGGAGGCAGGGCCGGCCCCCATTCCCTGGTCATGCTTACTGAGACCCTAATGACTTGCTTATGTGGGTTTTAGCGATACGATTTATCAAATTAGAAATTAAACCGCCCCCCCCCCAAAAATAGATCTTTATAAAGCATCTGCTTGTAATGCAGGAGACACAGTTCGATCCCTGGGTCGGGAAGATCCCCTGGAGAAGGAAATGGCAACCCACTCCAGCACTCTTGCCTGGGGAATCCATGGACAGAGGAGCCTGGCCGGCTACAGTCCATGGGGTTGCCACGACGGAGCAATTTCACTTTCACTTTCTTTCTAACTGATTTCAAATGAACAACAATAAACCCATTACAGAGTTAAGTTAAATTAAAAAAAAAAAAAAAGGTCCTCTCTTCCTTCCTCTGCTCCGGATCTTAGTTGTCCTACGTGGGATCTAGTTCCCTGACCCGAGACTGAACTTGTACCCCCCGCATTGGGTCTTGGCCACTGGACCACCAGGGAAGTCCCTAGTAAGATAATTTTTATGAAAAGTAATAGCTGTGTTTTCCCAAACCAAGCAAAATTTAGTGACAAGTGACTTTATTTTATATTTTCATAAGTCTCTTCAATGCCTGGGTTGTTAGGAGACAGTAGAATCCTTGTCCGCTTCTCATTTGATCTGCTGCAATACCTCCTGCCACGCTACCTCTGGAAGGCTCTGCTGCACACTTGGGAGGGAGTGACGGTGGAAAAGACAAACACCGTCTTGGTACGAGAGTGCCGGCAGTTTTGGCCTGGGGATGCCCTATAGTGCTCTCTGGACCACCCTTTCCCCCTGGGACCCAAGCCACACACGCTGGATTCAGGAGATACTTCCGAGGCAAGGCTGACAAGCCTAGTTTTATCATTATTGCTTATAGTCACTGCATGCTGTTACTCCTCATAGCAACTCTCTGGAGTAGGGACAGTTAGTGCCCCCAGTTCATACATGTCAACACGTTCGGACTCTTTGCAACCCCATGAACTGTAGCACTCCAGGCTTCCCTGTCCTCCACCATCTCCCAGAGCTTGCTCAAACTCATGTCCATTGAGTCAGTGATACCATCCAACCATGTCATCCTGTACGAATTCTATATTTACATATATACATCCATGTATCCTTGTCTTCATGGTGGAACTGGACATTTTCATTTTTAGGAAAGTGACCAAAGCAGCTACTAGTGAATTTTACAGTTCTTGGATGGTGAGGCTAAGCCTGACTCCAAACAGTGAGCTGCAGACAGGCAAGCACCCTTTATAATCCATTTTTTTTTTTTTTTTTGAGATCTGACTGTGATGTAAATGTACTTTTGAGCCATTTCATTTTTAAAAGCCCATTTGGGAATCTTAAAAATTAATTAAATCTAAAAAAAAAAATTAATTAAATCTTTCGTCTTCAAAGTTTAATTCTTCCACTTCTGGCATATTATCTACAGCTCTGAGAAAAATGGCCATTCACTTGGGTAATTTGCACCTAAAATAAAGGTGCAGGAAAGTTGAAATTAGAAGCAGCTAGAACAGTAGTTTCCTTGGTGTCTCTGCTTTGGGTTTTGGACCAAAATGCACAGAGCCTCCCTCTGTTTTCCCGGCTTCCTTTTTCAGGCGATGGGCTCACGGCTCGCTTATTTTCACCGTGTAACCTTCCAGGTTCTTCCGTTTCCCAGGCTGCTTTCCTGTCTGCCGCCTGCCGGCCCCACCTCTGCGCCTCTCTTCCCGTGACGCCGATCGCTCTGGGCACCAACCTGACCTCCACTGCCCTGAGTCCTGTGCAGCGGGGCAGCCCTTTGCCCAGAGGATGGCCCGTGTGCCGTTCCGGCCCTGAAGCCCACCAGGCGCAGGGCTTGTGTCAGGGGCCGCCCCAGCATTTCCACGCACCGTCTTGGCTGGAGCACTCACACCCCCTTGAGGTTGAGGTCACCCCCTTTACAGACGAGAAGGTGAATTTGGGAGTGCTAAGAACCCACAGCCAGCACAGCTGGAAGGCACAGAGGCATTACAGGAAGCCCAGGTCTGTTGACTCTTAAGCCTTGTTCTGAATCTTGAACTCTCTTTTACCTGTGTCTTTTAAAATACTGTTTCCTCTGCCCGCTCTTCTTAAGCTTCAAGTGTCTTCTCCAGGAAAACTTTCCTGACTCTCAGGCTCAGGGGCCTCTCTGCTTGGGGTACCCCATGCTCACTCTCGTGCTTTATTTGACACCTGGGTTCTCCCCAGTGGATGGTGGGGTAAAGCTTTACCTTGGGGTAGAGCGTCGCTTTTCATCTCTCCGTCACCACCATCTATCTCTTAGACCCTGGCAAACAGTAGGTGTTCCCTATGAATAACTGATGCCTTCTTCATTTTTGCTAAATTAATTAATAAATGAATGGAGTCCATCTGTGAGTATCTGTTGTTCAGAACCTGGACTAAAAGTGGAGATTATGTGTTGTTGAAACAGTGCACTTTCAAGGTACACGGTTTTTGTTTGTTGTTATTCAATCTCTAGGTCATGTCCCCAAGAACTGCAGCACGCCAGGCTTCGCTGTCCTTCACTATCTCCTGGAGCGTGCTCAAATTCATGTCCGCTGAGTTGGTGATGCCATCCAACCATCTCATCCTCTGTCACCCCCTCCTCCTCCGGCTGTCGGTCTTTCCCAGCATCATGGTACTTTGTGAATTAACAGAATTAGTGGGTTGACCATCATGTTTCCCACAGTTTTACTACATTTTTCCTTTGGGGAAAACACAGTCCAAATTTAAGGAATGGTCTTAGACCATCACTCTGATAACTTGTGGACTGCCCTTGAAGCTGCCTACTTATTTCGAATTTACTTCAAGGATGACTGGCTGTCAGCCTGTACATGTTTTGTTATTCAGTCATTCACTCATCCTGTTCATTCATCACATACTCACTGTTAAGGGCTTACTATCTACCAGTTGCTATTCTAGGCACCAGAGTGGACAACAGAGTCCTTGAAACCAGAGGTTCATTCGACTGGAGATGGGGAGGTATGACAAGGACCTGAAGCTCGGTGGAGTGGACACTTAATTCTGCTGGAAGAGGCTGAAGGGGGCTCCCAGAGGAAATGGTCCTTGCTCAGTCTTGTTGAGGACCTGCCTTCTCAAGCTGCAGTAGTAGCCACCCTGAATGTCACTCCACCCTGAATGTCACTCCACCCTGAACGTGGACGCTTAAGGATGGATGTTCAGCTGGTCTAAGGGCAGGTGCACACCCGTCTGCAATGTCTTCACTTAAGAAAGAAGATAGGGCTTCCCTGGTGGCTCAGTGGTGAAGAAACCACCTGCCAGTCAGGAGACACAGTTAGACCCCTGATCAGGAAGATCCCACATGCCACTGAGCCCGTGAGCCACGACTATTGAACCTGTGCTCTAGAGCCCAGGAACTGCCACTACGGAGTCCATGTGCCTAGGCCCTGTGCTCCACAACCAGAGAAGCCACTTGCAGAGAGCGAGAAGCCCGAGCGCTAAAACTAGAGAGTAGCTCCCGCTCACCGCGACTAGAGAAAGCCTGCACAGCAGTGAAGGCCGAGCCCAGCCAGCCAGAAATAAAATTAAAAATAAAAGAAAGAAGACAAAGTCCACTTGCTGTCTGTGTTGTGAACATCTCATGTCCCAATTGTGTATGATTATGATGGTGCTGGCCTCTGTTCTGCCCCACAGTTAAAACATGAAGTAAGTAAATAAGTGTTTCTGGCTGTGAGTGTTCCCTTGAGGGCCCCTCGGCTCAGCTGGGACAAAACAGTTTGATGGATAAACTCACGTTGCATTTGGCAGACCCTGATTCCTACTCTGAAACCCCGTCTAAAGGGGCAGTTTTCACTGGGTTCCAGAATGCTGATCACTGGGGGTAGGGACGTGCATTTCTGCACCATCAGCGCCTGCATGACACACAGAAGTGCTCAGCAAGTTGGTTATGTGTTGGCTTTGATGACACTTGCATGCCACTCACAGGAATATGCGTCGCCTTGGGGGGATTTCATCTGGGGAGGAGTTCACTGTGAGGAAGGACCCTATGAGGACTGCCAGGTTGAGAAATGTATTGGATTATCTACTGGGCCCTGAGTGATTGTGAGAATGAGTATATGGAAAGGTGATGATCCCCAACTGTCTTGCATGTTTGGACTGAAGCATACCACATGGGCCCTGGAAATCTGGCTTTGCATCTTTCCTGGGTAGAGTCATCTATTGCTGCAGACCAAACTCTCCCAGAACTCACAGTGGTAAGAACTAATGACAAAGACTCCCTCCTTGACTGACTTCAGTCAGGCGTCTCTGAGACTTCTTGACCCCAGATCTCAGGTGTGACCTACGAGAAAAGCAAAACCTTGGCACAGTTTGGGACAAAACCAGCTCCTCACACTGACACTGGAACAAATACAAGCCTGGTTTATAACAACTGTGCCCTTGGCCTGAGCCCCGGCCCTCCTGAGTTTCTGCCTGGGAAAGCTCAGGTTGCTGAAAGAATTTTCTGTGTGAGGTTTGCCTTCACCCAACACCTAGTACCTTGTCTAACATTTCTCAGAAAACAGCCCATTTCCCTCTTTTTGTAAGTTTCTACTTCTCTGACTCTGCCTAGGCCCTCAATAGTTCCTCCTCTCTCCTTCTTCCCTGAAAACCCCGTCTCTCTGCACGGAGTGGAGCTGAGCTGTTTATCTTGCTCCCCTGCTGCAGCAGTCTGCGTGAAATCTGACTTGTTGCCTTTAATGAATGTGCGGCTATGTTTCTCTTTGACACTACAATAAACACTTGTTAACGTAAGCCAGGAGTTTCAGTGGACCAGGAGCTCAGCAGTGTCTAGCTGGGTGGTTCTGGATTGAGACCTCAAGATATATTAGCTGGGGCTGCACTCGTCTGAAGGTTTGACTGGGGCTGGAGGGTCTTCCCAGGCAGCTCCCCCGACCTGGCTGAGAGACTGGCGCTGGCTGCTGGTGGGAAGGCTCAAGTTCCAGCTCACGGACCTTGCCACAGGGCTGCTTGAGCACCCTTGCGACATGACAGCTGACCTCCCCCCTCTCAATGCAGAGAGGAGAGAGATCTGCATGTCTTTTGTGATCTAGCCTTGGAAGTCACACATGGTCACTTCTGCAGTGTTTTACCAATTTCACAGGCCAGCCCTATTCACTCTGAGAGGAGGCTCCAAGACTGTGGACCCTGGGTGGCAGGAATCGCCGGAGACCACTTTGGAGGCTGGCTCCCATGATTCTGCAGATAAGCCATGTCATGACCTTGGGCAGAACAACAAGGGAAGGGCAAGGTTTGAATCTATGATGTCCCTTCCAGCCTTGATTGTGTCTTCTATTAAACAAGAGAGGTACTGAGTGAAGGAAAGAGTTAATCTGCTTACAGAAGCATTTTTCACAGAGAGTAACTCGTCTGCCAGGGCCTGGCCCAGTTCCTAGAATCAGGCGGCTTGTTTTTTGGGGGAGGGGTTCATAGCAGCTGTCTGGGCTTCCCATCATTTCTCCTCTCACTTCCGAGGTCAGGGAGGTGGGAGGGGGCAAGAACAGGTGGCTCCTGACTGGGCTGGCTGGGACCAGCCCTGATACAAAGACACCAAGGATCTGGACATGAAAACGCCAGCGGGGGAAATGGGCAGGCTGCCCTTCGAAGGCACTGGTCCTAATTTTGCTCCTTTTAGGAGTTTTGCACCTGATTAATGATTCTGTTCAAGATGGATTAAGCTGCTGGAACCTTTCTCCATTTACCAGTGCCAGCTCTTTCCCTCTTTAAACACTTCTTTTTTTGGGGCTCGTCCCAGTCTCCCCCTCCCCCAACCTGGGGGCAAATCATTGGTCCAGGATGAACTGGGTTTTTCCCTGGAAAGGGCAGGGTAGGCTGGATGTCACCCTATGCACCCACCTGCCAGGTGAGGGGCTGAGGAGCCATCACAAGCGAGGGGAGCTCAGGTTCAAAGCCTACCTGGGCCCTGGACTCCCAGATTCTCTTGATTCCTCAGTAAATTTTGTTCTGAACAATTACCGTTGCTTTCAGAGGACAGTCCTGGCTCTGCGTTATCTCCCCCAGAAATGAGCAGGAGGCAGACAGGGAGCAGGTCCCCAAACCAGGAAGCTGAGAAGGAGGCGCTGCTATTCACCAAGTAAAAAAGAATCCCTGCATCTGACACCCCCCACCCCGCACCTCCCATCATCCTTTCTTCCGTGGTCTTCCTCCTTTCCTTATACATTCATTCAAAGGATGCTTAAGCCCGGCAGTCATGGCCTCACAATGGACCCCAGCGGCAACGGAGGCCCAGTTCCTTTCCTATTCCCCTCCTTCTTGCAAGAACACGCTTTTCACACTCGTGGACGAGTCATTGGGAAAATCGCTCTTCCTGTAGACAGCTGCCAAGGTGATGGGACCCTGGCTGACCCCGGGTGGTGAGGGAGCAGAGACAGGGGCTCTGTGCTCAGGCCTCCCTCTCCTCTGCCTGGCCCCTGACCCTCCTGACAGCCCCCCTAGCACCTCCCACCCCCACCCCAAGCCGTCCTTTATTCAGCTGGGATCCCAGGGTCTCCCTCCAGAGAACGCGCATCATCCCGGGCCCAGCTGATCGGGGTGCCAAGTCCGCCCGCGGCCGCAGGGCCCAGCACAATGGTCCTTTGTGCCAGGCTGCCGCGCTCTCCTTCCTGGCCCCGGCCGCTCCTTCAGTCTTTCTTCAGTGTTTCTTTTCCAGCTGACTTCGTTATTACAGTGCCTGGATGGGGGGCAGAAAAGACTTGGAGGCTGGCCGGGCACTGGAGTCTGAGGGGATGGCCCTGACGTCACTGGGGGTCTTCAGCCACACTCCCCCCGAGCAGACCCTGGCCGGCCTCTTTGTTAGGGCTCTGGCCCCTACCAGCCCAGGACACGTCTCAAAAGAGTACCGAGCACAGAGTGGGGCGGGAGTGAGGCAGACGGCTCAGCCGCAGCCCAGGCACGAAATCCAGTAGATAAGACCGACACGCTTAAGAAAGGAAACTGGGGCTTCCCTGGTGGTCCAGTGGTTCAGAATTCGCCTTGCAATGCGGGGCACACGGGTGCGATGCCTGATCTGGGAAGATCCCCACGTGCTTCGGAGAAACTAAAGCCACGCGTCACAGCTGCTGAAGCCCAAGCGCCTACAGCCTGTGCCCCGTGGCAAGAGAAACCCCCTCCACCAGCCGCCCGCGCAGCGCAACTAGAGAGGGGCTCCCGCTCACCGCGACTAGAGACAGTCCACGGCCAAAAAATATGAGTACTAATAAAAAGGAAACTGCTCCCGTTAAAGGCAAAGGAGCAGTTGGGAGAAGAGAGGCTGGTCAGGCCTGGGGGACGCTGTCTGTGGATGGAGGGAGGTGTCCTCTCTGCCTGAACCAAGGGGCAACCTCACCGGAAACTCACGACCGTGGGGCCCCTTCCTGTCCAGAGTGTTCATGTCCTCCTTCAGTTGCCTTCTCAAGGGGTTTAAGCCTCCAAGGGCTATATGACATGGCACTGATATCAAACATCTACTTTACAGACCTTTTTTTTTTTTTTTGGGGCGCGCGCCGCCCACCGGAGAGGACCAGCTCTCCCAGCGTGGTCGCTTGCTTTACAGACCTTTTAAATTTGTAATCAGACAACTGGAGTTTCATTTCTGAGGACCTAGGTCTCACGGGGGAACATATGAAAGTTCATAAGGAAGAGGAGATTCCCCAGCCACCTTGGATTTTCCCCTCATTTATGTAAACCTCAGACAAGTGGGTATTTTCTGAACATGCTGGGCAAGGACTAGGGGTAGAGGACCAGCTTACATGGCAGCTGACGAAATGCAAAGGGGTGGAGGATAGCTGGGGGCAGTTTCCAGGCTGCAATTGTTAATGAAGTCCCATCCGGGGTGTTGGATGTGGTGGAACAACATGCCTGGAAAGGGGCCCCTGATCCAGGTTTTGGGGCAGCCCCTGCTGCGGGTCCTGGGCTGCCAGGCCCTGGTAGGCGCCGGAACCACACTGCAAATTAAATTATTCAAATACCCCTCCAGCAGTCATTAAAATAGCTGCTGCTGCGACCCACACCTTCTCAAAAATCCGTCTGGTCTGGCCCCCTCCAGGCCCCTCCGGGAGCTTCTTCATGTCTGGCAGCTAAAGGGTGAAGTCTGGCAGAGCTGGTGCCCAGGAGCCCGAGTCTGTGTTACAGCTAGTATCCACTGTCAGGCTCTGCGAGCGTTTCCCCGGCTGTACCCATGACTAGGATACGTGTTGGCAGAGACACTTGGAAGGAGCTTTGCTGTGGCAGTGCTTGAAGGTCTGATTCACTGAGTCTGAGAGTGAGTTCTGGTATATGGGGGGTGGGGGGGGGGGGAGCGGTGCATGGCATTAAACCCGTTCCTAGACATCAAAATCTGATTTATTAACATTGGCAATGGTTACAGGGCTTCTCGCCAACAAAGTTTCTGAAATTGAAATCGCATGAAACTTTCCTAGTTCTTGCTAGGGCCACATGCACCCTTTCCCTTTCTAAAGCAGCAAATTCACTTAAAAATAATTAAGAAAAGATTGATGGGATTTTGGAATTGTAATGAAAAATATGATCTCATTAGTGAGTCATGAGTCAGGGCCAGGCACTCTGTCAGATGTGTGCACTTCTGCATAATTAGAAGAAGCTGATGCAAGGGGGAGCTAATAATGGCCTGAATTAAAAAATTAAAATGGTTTCCCCTTATACTTTTTGACTGTGCTGAAATTCTGCCTTTTGCAAAGATTCAGAAAGAGATCTCTCTCAAAAGAACTCTATCAAATGTAACTGAGTTGGTGAAAGAGAAAATGGTGGTCAAGTAATTGAAAAGACTGAACACAAGGGATCTTTCCATAGAATCTGTTATTAAGGCTCATTTAGGTTACCAGTCCAGTAGGAGACATTTTTTTTTGAATTTTGAAAGCACATTTTGAAAAAAGCCACCTAGATTAATAATGTAAAGTCCATATAATCTCTGATTTGAACCATAGAATAAACAAAATGACTGCCCACCAAGTTCTGAAAAAGAGACAATGAGCTTAGAGACAAACAGGATGGCCGTTTCCCCTCTGCCACTTCCAGCTGGGTGGTCCTGGACCAACTGAATAAGTCTAAGCCTTGATTTACCCATTTGTAAAATGGGACTAAGAAAACCAACCTCTTAGATTTACTGCCAGAATATATATATGAATATATATATGAAATATATATATATATACTGCCAGAATATATATATGAAATAACGTGTACAGGGCAGGCATTCATTAAGAATTACTTATCGCTTCCTTTTTGTCCTTAGGAACCCTACTCTGTGGACATTTGAAAGTTAACAGTCTCTGCTTGCTGGTTGCCAAGGGGCAAACGTTTGTTGAGTGTCTGTGATGTGCCAGATGTAGCAGAGCCGCACAGTGACGAGGGGGACAGTCTCGAAGGAGCTTATCCTCCTGTTGTGGGTGGGGGCGGGAGTGGACACCACTTATATGCAAAGCAGAATGGGTTAGATGCTGAATTCCAAGTTGCCAAAAGACACAGATTGCGTGAGGGTGTCCGAGGAACTAACGCCCGGTGGTATTTACTGCTGTGGGCTTCCCTGGTGGCTCAGCTGGGAAGGAATCTGCCTGCAATGCAGGAGACCTGGGTTCGATTCCTGGGTCAGGAAGATTCCCTGGAGAAGGGATAGGCTACCTACTCCAGTATTACTGCCTGTAGAATCCCATGCACAGAGGAGTCTGGCAGGCTACTGTCCATGGGGGTCACAAACAGTCAGACACAACTGAGCAACTAAGCATGGCACACACACTGCTGGGGCCACAGTCAGATACAGCCGGCCACAGCCAGAAACAGTCGGCCACAGTAACAGTCGGCCACAGTCAGGTACAGTCAGCCACAGTCAGAAACAGTCAGCTACAGTCACAGTCAGCCAGTCAGAAACAGTGGGCCACAGTCACAAACAGTCGGACATGACTGAGTGACTAAGCACAGCACAAAAACTGCTGTGTCCACAGTCAGAGACAGTCAGACACGACTGAGTGACTAAGCACAGCACACAAACTGCTGTGTCCACAGTCAGATACAGTCGGCCACAGTCAGAAATAGTCGGCCACAGTCACAAACAGTCAGACATGACTGAGTGACTAAGCACAGCACACAAACTGCTGTGTCCACAGTCAGATACAGTCGGCCACAGTCAGAAATAGTCGGCCACAGTCACAAACAGTCAGACATGACTGAGTGACTAAGCACAGCACACAAACTGCTGTGTCCACAGTCAGAGACAGCCGGCCACGGTCAGAAACAGTCGGACATGACTGAGTGACTAAGCATGGCACACGCACTGCTGGGGCCACAGTCAGATACAGCCGGCCACAGTCAGAGACAGTCAGACACGACTGAGTGACTAAGCACACGCACTGCTGGGGCCACAGTCAGAAACAGTCGGACATGACTGTGGGACTAAGCACAGCACACAAACTGCTGTGTCCACAGTGAGAATGGTGAAATCCTGCTCCTCCGAGCACCCCACTCTCCTTTCCTCCCCACCTGCCTTGGCTCCCTCCCCGGGAACCCAGAGACCCCGCACTCCAGCATGGCAGGGACCCAGAGGCCCTCCTCTACCCAGGCCAGAGTCTGTCCTGATTGGGCGGTGCCTGTGTGTGGCAGTGGCTACACATTTCCAACACCACCCTTGGCTGCGTGTGATGGATAAGGGGGGAGCTTGCTAGTGTCCGAAGCAAACCTGACAAGAACAGGGGGGTTTTGACAAGAAGAAATCAGAGCCAGGGTTGAGGAACGGTAAGAACAAAGGCAGGGAGGAAACAAAAGAACACAGCCAACTGGGGAACCACAAGTGGGAACTGGTGACATCACAGGAAACAGGAATTAAAACATTATCAGAGCATGGTAGAGGGTCTTGATCCTTAAGTGAGGAGGTTTAACTTTAGTTGGGAGGCACTGAAGAGCTTTGAGAAGGGAAATGACAGAAGATGAACTGTCAAGTAGTGAATAAGAAACGACCTGGAGGCAGAAAAAACAGCTGGGATTGTCTGTTGTCCAGGATGGAAATCATGGGGGCCCAAGTCGGGATGTTGTTAATGGAAACACAAATGAAAAAAAAAATGTAAGTGATACCCTGGAACTGGTCACGATAGAACCCAGTGACCACTAAACGCACAGGCCTCACAAGCTCCTTGGAGAACTTGAGCCAATGTCACTTTTCCAGATGCTATCCCAAAAGAGTTTGAACTTGCAAGAACCAGGTTAGGCCAGATGATTCCACAGACCTCACATCCCGCTCAGGCTCACCACCTGAGCCCAGCGTATTCTCATCCTACCACTGGTGGGAGCCCCTTCCCCAGACATACTCGTCATGACCCCTCTCCCCTGTAGATCCACAGAGCCTCTAGCTGACACTCACTCGACCTTTTCTGGGAGCCAGACAGAGCAAGAAGGTGCTCTGTATACATTGTCTGGCGCAAACCCTTCACCTCCTTGTTTAATGACAGGCTCCCTCTAGAGCTGTGGTGGGTGGAGGTGGTTTGTCCATGCAAACCCTGCATAACAAAGACTTGAGAGCTGTGTTCTGCTGGTTCTTGCTACCGCTGGCTTTTCCGAATTATTATACAATCTCTTAGTATAATACTCCTTAAGCTTGTTGAAGGTGTGCCACTTGGGTGTGTTACCTTTTCCCCTCTGTACCGTCTACTCAAGTCATGGCCACCCTTCTGTGTTCACTGAAGGCTTTGGCATGGGTCTACTCTCCCATCTTGTCATCTGGAGGGACCTCAGGGCCCATGTGAATAGTCTGTATACAACTCCAGCCTGAGGGACCTCGGGGCCCATGTGAATAGCCCGTATACAACTCTAGCCCGAGGTCACATCACCCTGAACTCCCACAGCCGTCACCTCCTTTCTCTCTCAGCCACCTGTTCCGGTGGTCCGCCTAAACTGTGCCATCCCTGGGACTAGAGATGCTTATCAGAAACACCACTTTCAGTTCCCTGGCAGTCCCGTGGTTGGGACCCTGAGCATTCACCGAGGGCCTAGGGTTCAGTCCCTGGTAGGGGAGCTGGAATCCCCAAATCTGTGTGGTGCTGCCCCCTGCAAAATAAAGTAAGAAAAAAGAAAGAGTTTCTCTGGTGGCTCAGTGGTAAAGAATCCACCTGCCAGTGCAGGAGACGTGGGTTCAAATCCTGGTGCGGGAAGATCCCACATGGCAATGAGGCAAGAAAGCCGTGAGCTGCAACTACTGAGCCTGTGCTCAGAGCTCGGAGGGTCGGGTGGGGGGTGGGGAGTCTGTGTGGTGGGGGGTGCATGGGGTGTGTGTGTGTGTAGGGTGGGTGTGTGTATGTGGGGGATGGGTGTGTGTGTGTGGGGGGGTGGGCTGCAACAAGAAAAGCCATCACAATGAGAAGCCGGCGCACTGCAAGGAAGTGTATGTAGCTCCCACTCATAGCAACAAAGACCCAGCACAGCCAAAAATAAATAAGTAAACTAATTAATTAAGAAATTAAAAAAAAAAAGAAATAAAAAGAAAAAAGAAGGATCACCCTCAAACTGTAACTTCTTGTCTTTCCAGCTCCCTCAGACCATCTCCCACTCCGGGACGCTGTTGAATACAAGTGCCGAGAGCGGGCATCTTTCTTCATCTCTGATTTCAAAGGGAAAGCTAAACATTTTCTATCAAATATTTTTGCATGGGTTAATTTTTATCAAACACTTCAATGCTTTGATTAAAATAATTTTCCTCCTTTATTTTGTTAGCATGCTAAAATTACACTGTATTCTAGCAAACCAATTTTACATTCATGGTAAACACTCAAATTGGTCATAATGTATTAACATTTAATGCATTAAATTTTTGGAATCACTTTGGCAATATTTAATTTGGGATTTAAAAAATATGTTATTATTATTTTTTAATTGGCTTCCTTGGTGCCTCAGATGGTAAAGAATCTGCCTGCAAAGCAGGAGACCCGGGTTTGATCCCTGGGTCAGGGAAGATCCCCTAGAGAAGTGAATGACTACCCACCCCAGTATTCTTGCCTGGAGAATCCCATGGACAGAGGAGCCAGGTGGGTTATAGTCCATGGGGTTGCTAAGAGATGGACACGACTGAGCGACTAACACGTTTCACTTATTTATTTGTCTCTGGGGCCCTGGCACACAGGATCTTTCATTGCAGTGCGTGGGTCTCTCTCTGGTTGTGGCTCTCGGGCTCCAGAGTTTGGGGGCTCTGTAGCTGTGGTGCTGGGGCTTAGTTGCCCCTTGGCAGGTGGGATCTTAGTTCTACCATCAGGGATGGAACCTGTGTCCCCTGCATTGGTAGGCAGATCCTTAACTGCCAGACCTCCAGGGAAGTCCCTGTAATTTTTAAACTATATCGTTTTGTGTAATATCCTTGACAGGTTTTCATGCAAAGTTATGATAGCCTCATATGTGAAGCTGAGGGATGTCCTTTCTTTCCAGTTACCTGGGAGAGTTTGCATGAAACTGATTTTATTTCCTTCTTACATGTTAGAATTCACGGGGAAGGCCAGTTCAGCTTGGGTTTTTCTTTGGGGGAAGGTTTTTTGCTTAAATACTCATTTGTTAGGCTGCACCAGGTCTTAGCTGCAGCATGTGGGTTCTTTGATCTTTAGCTGAGGTATGATAGATCTTTTAGTTGAGCATGTGGGATCTAGGTTCCTGACCTGGGAGTGAACCCGGCCCCCTGCTTTGGGAGCACGGAGTCTCAGCCACTGAAGAACCAGGGAAGTTCCAGGGGAAGGTTTTAAATTACACATTCAACTTCATTTATAGTTATAGGACTTATTCAAGTTTTCTATTTCTTTTCGTGTCAGTTTTTCCATAAAAAATTTCAAATCTTTTACACGAAGTTATATTATACTCATCTTTCTAATGTCTATAAGATCTGTACTGACATCTCATTTTTCATTACAAATACATCTTTTGGTTCCTCTTCCCTGTTTTGGGGGCAATCTCATTAGAGATTTATCAATTTAACAAACTTTTTTAAAGGACCAATTTTGCACTTGACTGATTTATTTCTATTTTACATTTGTTTTCTATTTCATTAAATGTATATTCTTTATTTTCCTCCTTCTACTTTCAGTTGGTGTTTTCTGCTATTCTTGCTCTAAATTTTCAAATAGGTGCTTAACTCATTAACTTTCAGTCTTTCTTCTTTGTTAATATAGCATTTAAGGCTATAGTCTTTCCAAATATTTGCTCAGTCAAGTCTGACTCTTTGTGGCCCCATAGACTGTCACCTGTCAGGCTCTTCTGTCCATGGAATTTTCCAGGTAAGAATACTGGAGTGGTTGCCACTTTCTCCCCCAGGGGATCTTCCCAACCAGGGATCAAAGTCACCTCTCTTGTGTTTCCTGCATTGGCTGGCAGATTCTCTAACACTGGCGCCACCTGGGAAGCCCTGTATCCTGCTAGATTTATATGTAATACTTTCATTATCATTTCAGTTTTTAAGTATTTTATAATTTCCACTGTTTTCTTTTTACTAACCCATGAATTACTTAGATTTTTTTTTTTAACTTTCCATACAGTACATGTGCTGTGTGTGTATGTGTGAAGTCACTTCAGTCATGTCTGACTCTTTGCGACCCTATGGACCATAGCCCACTAGGCTCCTCTGTCCATGGGATTCTCCAGGCAAGAATACTGGAGTGGGTTGCCATTCCCTCCTCTAGGGGATCTTCCCAACCTAGGGATCCAAACTGCACTATATAGAGATTTAAACTTTTATTAATGATTTCTAGCATAATTGCACTGTGCTCAGAGAAAGTATTCTGTTTATTTCAATCATTTGACAATTGTTGAGACTTCCTTCATGAGGCAGGATATGACCAATTGTAAACATTCTCTGTGTGCGTCAAACTAGTATATCTTCTTCAGTTTTTGAGTGAAGAGTTCTATTTATGTCCCTTAGTCAGTTTCTTAATCTTGTTGTTCAAATTATATATATTCTCACTGATTTTTAAAGTTCTATTAATTACTGAAGAGGGGTGAGTTGGACTCTCCCAGGATAATCGTAGATTTGACTATTTCTCCTTGTATTTCTGTTGAATTATTTAATTACAGAATATGAGTCAATTTTATTACTTTTCCATTTATGGTTCTTAGAATGTGTGCCTCTCCTCTTTGAAATTTGCTGCCATCTGCAACATTAGGACTGGAGAAGGAAATGGTAACCCACCTCAGTATTCTTGCCTAGGAAATCCTATGGGTGGAGGAGCCTGGCGGGCTATATTTCTTGGGGTCAAAAAGAGTCAGACACAACTGAGCAACTGAGCTTGCACGAACTCAACGTTAGGACACTTTTCTTCCAATCTTCTGTCCATCCTCTCCAGCTCCTCCCACCAGGCTCCTTGTCTGACCAACTCAGTTTAGTGTTCATCCTTCAGAATCAGCTGAGTGTTGCCGGTTTGGATTAGATTACCCAAGCCCTGTTTGTGAACTTGAATTAAGACACTTATCACATTACATTATAATTTCCTATTATCTTTTTTCCTACCTTGGTCTGAATCCTCCCATGTCAAAAGGAA
This sequence comes from Cervus canadensis, assembly GCF_019320065.1. Taxonomy (NCBI): domain Eukaryota; kingdom Metazoa; phylum Chordata; class Mammalia; order Artiodactyla; family Cervidae; genus Cervus; species Cervus canadensis. The sequence goes on from NC_057388.1 coordinate 114,236,164, forward strand.
TCTGATTCTCAGTGTCCCGTGATGACAATGTAGGTCTGTGTTGCTATTGGATTAACTATGCCTTATACATGGAAGTTGCTTAGTTGATATTTATGGCATATAATGAATGAACAAATAAATGAATGTTCTTAAAGTCATAGCTTTTCGATTTAAACCTTTATCCACACAGCCTCTAGCCCACTTCTGGCTCTTGTTCCTGTGGCCTCCGTGCATTCCCCAGGCCTGTTCTGTTTTTGGCTGTAGCCATCTCACCCCCTAGGTCCTGCTTGCTGCCTTTTCTAAATGATCTCACCAGACACATCTCACCCTTGGCCGGGAAACGTTGAAGGTCTGTCCCTGTTTTTCAACCCACGTACTTTGTCTAGGTGCCATTGTGTTGTTGCCTTTGATTATAGGCCTGCGGTTGGCAAAGGCTTTATGTTGACTCTGACATGGCAGGAGGAGTCGAAGAAGCATCTGGTCTGGCCTGGGGTGTGCTTCAGAATCAGCGCTTCTTTGGAGTTACTGTTTCTCTTTTGTTTCCCACTCTAGCCAGCGTGGCTCAGCTGGTAAAGAATCTGCCCGCAATGCGAGAGACCTGGGTTCGATTCCTGGGTTGGGAAGATCCCCTGGAGAAGGGAAAGGCTACCCACTCCAGTATTCCGGCCTGGAGAATTCCCCAGACTGTATAGTCCATGGAGTTGCAAAGAGTCTGACACGACTGAGAGACTTTCCCTTTCACTAGCTGGCTTTGCCTTCTGTTCGCGGTCTGTTCTCTTGTTCGCGTGTTCTGCTCACACGCGGTGACGCTCCCCTCTGTATCTGCCACCTCGTCTCTGTGACCTCGTGGACTCTGAGCCGCCACTCCCTCAGCCGGAACCGCAGCCCTGGCTCGCCTCTGACTGCAGCCTCCTGGACGTGAGTCGGTTCGACCCACTCCCACAGTCTCCTTCCTGGAGGCACATTGGCCTTCCTGCTGCTTGCCTTGGTCCTTTGCCCAAGTCTGTGATCCGAAACAGCGCTTGCTTGCTGACCGAGGACTGCAATCAATCCATTCACCAGTACCATTTCCAACTTGTTAAGAGTCAGTGCAATAAATTCCATATTTAATTGCTGAACAGGTAGTGATAGAGTAATCTATGTAAAACCCTAGAAATCAAAAGTTAATCTACCATTCAGGGTTTGTTTTTTTCCTTTCTTTTTCCCTGTCTTTACTCTTGGAACTTACATTTAATTTCCATAAATTTTGGGCTTGCCTTCTTTCTACAATCATGAATACAGCCAGTAACAAGAGAGCACAGAAAGTGAGAGCTGAAAGAGCATTCAAGATAAAACAGTATAGCCTTCTCCTTTTATAGATAAAAAACTGAGACCTAGAGCTGGAATAGGCTTGCTTACGACCCTTTACCTCACTCCTTCTTTGTTTTTCCCTTTTGGCCAAGCCATGTGTATGCAGGATCTTAGTTCCCTCACCAGATACTGAACCTGGGCCTACACTGCATTGGCAGCAGGGAGTCTTAACCACTAGACTGCCAGGGAAGCCCCTATGTCACTCCTTCTTGAGGATTTATGGGCAACACAACAAAAGATACTAGGGTTCTTGTTTTTGTTTTTTCCAGTATACACACATACGATTTAAATATTATTAGGTACCGCCAGTCAAGCAAACATGCAGACTATTTAGATAAGTAAATGGAACCTTTAAGAAACTTATTTAACTTGTTGCTTTCACTTGTTTATTCAGAGTAAAATGCTTTGGATTCAGACTATATTGCATGCTTATTTGCTAATAATCTGGGTCTTCCCCGGTGGCTCAGTGATAAAGAATCTGCCTGCAATGCCAGAGACAGAAGAGCTGTGGGTTTGATCCCTGGGTTGGGAAGATCCCCTGGAGGAGGAAATGGTGACCCACCCCAGTATTCTTGCCTGGAGAATGCCCTGGACAGAGGAGCCTGGTGGGCTATAGTTCATTGGGTCGAAAGAGTCAGATGTGACTTAGCGACTAAACCACCACATTGCTAATAATAAAAGGCTTACATTAGTAAGTGTTTTCTTTGGCTAGACTCTACTCTGAGTACTTTCTATCTCTTAATAACTCTATGAAGCAGAGACTTTTTGCTCCCATTTTGCAGATGAAGAAACTGAGGCAAGGTGGCATTAAGTGATTTTCCTCAGGTCACACAGTTAGTTAGGGTCACACAGAGGCAACCTGACTCCAGAGCTTGGGTCTTCACCATGGCTGCCCAGCCTGTTCTGACAGTTCTTCTTTCTCTTCCTATATGTAGTGAATTTCCTCCTTCTTAATTGCGGAGAGTTTCCTATTCACCTAAACACACTCCAGAGTCGCCAGTCTCCCGGAAGAGCTCAGGAGACGGGAGCTTTCTCATTCTCACGGCACTTCCTCTGTTCCATCTCTTTGCAGCGCTCCCCCGTTACAGGGCAGTGACTCGTTCACGGTCTGTCTCAACGTTTGCGGTGACATCTGTGCGGGCAGGGTACAGGTCACGTTCGTCGTGGTGTTCCCAGAAGGCAGCCCCGTGCCTGGCACGCAGTGGACTTCACTGCGCTCTAGTCCTGCTTGGTAGTGGCTTAGTTGCTAAGTTGTGTCCAGCTCCTGCGACTCCATGGACTGTAGCCCTCCAGGCTCCTGTGTCTGTGGGATTTCCCAGGCTCCTGGATCCTGGAGTGGGTTGCCATCTCCTTCTCCAGGGGATCTTCCCAACCCAGGGACTGAACCTGTGTCTCTTGTGTCTCCTGCACTGGCAGGGGGATTCTTTACCTGAACACTATTCTTTACTAGTGTTGCTCCTAGTCCCGTTTAATCGATAGTAATTGAAAGAATCTGAAAGATAAGCAGTCTCTCTAGGCATAAACTCAATGTCGTACATCTACTGATTTTTTTTTGCTTCAATAATGGATCATGGATTAGTTTAACTGATCCTTGATTGGCTTGAAAAATTAGAAAATAATCATAGGCAGCTTGAGCAGACCCTAGGCAAAACCAGTAAGGTTGAGCAAGGTTGATAATGTCGATTCTTGTTTTTGAAATACGTCTTGAAAGCTTCCTACCCCTGCTTTCAGTGGCCTTCTCACCAATCAAGGCACGCCACATAACCTTTAACATTTTAGCTGCTTCTCAAAAGGTCTTGTCCTCAGGTTGTCCACAAGACTGGGAAATATCTGACAAATGGGTTCAACTCTAAGGTTCAAAGGACATTGAAGCCTCTGATATACAGATGGAGTTGGGAGTTTTGAATGCTTCTTTTCTCAATTTGGCAAAATAGGAGGATGGAGAGAGATAATGAACAGGGTTACAATAGCTACTATTTGTTGAGCCAGAAACCGTGTTGATCATTTTACATGCACTGCTGTGGTTGCAGTTGTCACAACATTTCTATGAGGTGAACATCATAGCATTTCCATTTCTCACCAGCTTAGGAAGTAAAGGCTGATGTGATGTACCCATAGTTTCATATCTAACAACAGCAAAACTTGAATATATACTCAGTCACTGTCTGGCTTAAAGCTGTTCTCTTGCCCACCCTCAACATCCAACTTTTTTCACACAACATGATATTTTGTGGACTGGAAGGTATGGCCAAAACTTGAATGCAAATTATTAAAATCTTATTGTGGAATTTAGTTACTGGGGAAAATAAAAGAGAGAATCTTTTTGGACATAAGGGCTAATTTGTTACTCCTAAAGTTATATCACCTGATCTCTCCTTTATATGGATTTGGCAGTTGTGTAAGTAAGAACATTGGAACGGGTGGGTTAGAGAGGACCCCTCAGGCTCTCTGCAGACCGATTCAGTACTCCAGTGGCCAAACCAATTATCCCTCTTCAGTTTTTACCAGCAAAAGGCCAGAAGTTTGTGGAGGATCATTCACCCTTCTTCTAGCAAAACAAACCTCCCACTGTTCCCTGGAGAATAAGCCAATTTCAGAAGGGAATAGATGTGATTTCTTTTGAGCTTTCAAAGAACTTAATGGGGAGCCCCCCACCCCAAAAAAATTCTGTGTCAGGGAAGCTCTCATAAAATGTAAGAAATACTGAAGGGAAAAACCCCGGCATAACCTGGTTGTTAAAGCAATTCTACCAAGATTAAAAATCCTTTGGACATTTGAACATTTCTGTGCTTGGAGCTAATACTATTATACATGTATTTATAATATGCTTGTTGGTATTATAATTATGGGTTAACAACGGTGCCTGCATACAGTATTTGCCTAGCTGAAGAAGCTGCTTTACGATATAGTATAGTATTAGTGTATAGCTGAAAACAAGCCATACTGGCTGGATAAGTACCCCAGGGCTATAGGTATTATTGTGGGAAGAGTAGTGATAAAGCACCCTCATGACTAATTCTGAGCATAACCTTGGGCAAACCACTCCATTCTCTAGGGATCTCAGTTTCTTCAACTATAGAATAAGGGCCGGAAGAGATGACTTCTAAGGATTCCGTAGAAGATATTCCCTCTTAGCTGCGAGAGTCTCTGGTACTAAGGGTGATATTTACTTGTTAATTTATTTGTTTCCTGCAGGAGACTTTAGAGGCACAGTTTCGACCCCTGGGTTGGGAAGACCCCTGGAGGCGGGCGTGGCAACCCACTCCAGTATTCTTGCATGGAGAACACCATGGACAGAGGAGCCTGGCGGGCCACAGTCCATGGGGTCACACAGAGTCAGACATGACTGAGAGACTTAGCACAGCACAGCATAGAGCAAGCAGTAACTAGCTGAATTATTAATTTCCTAAGAGCACCTACTAGCCACCAGGCCCTGTCTCATGCTAGAAACAGAGGAGTAAGGACGAAAAGCTGGTCTCATCCGTCAAGGAGTCTCCATGCTGGTGGAGGGGAGCCTGTGACACCCAGGGCTGACTTGGGGCACATATCCGCCTAGAGTGTGATTTGAAGGGGTGGTAACAGGCCACCCTGGAAGACAAGAAACAATAAACCTAGACAGCATATTAAAAAGCAGAGATATCACTTTGCCTACAAAGGTCCGTCTAATTAAAGCTATGGTTTTTCCAGGAGTCATGTATGGATGTGAGAGTTGGACAATAAGAAAGGCTGAGCACCGAAGAATTGATGCTTTTGAACTGTGGTGTTGGAGAAGACTCTTGAGAGTCCCTTGGACTGCAAGGAGATCCAACCAGTCCATCCTAAAGGAAATCAACCCTGAATAGTCATTGGAAGGACTGATGCTGAAGCTGAAGTTCCAATACTTTGGCCACCTGATGAGAAAAGCAGACTCCTTAGAAAAGACCCCGATGCTGGGAAAGACTGAAGGCAGGAGGGGAAGGAGACGACAGAGGATGAGATGGTTGGATTGCATCACCGACTCGATGGACATGAGTCTAAGCAAACTCTGGGTGATGGTGAAGGACAGGGAAGTCTGGTGGGCTGCAGTCCATGGGGTGGCAAAGAGTTGGACATGACTGAGTGACTGAACAACAATAGGCCACCTAGCCAAGAAAGTATCTCCCGCCTTTTTAAAAGAAAAAACATCCTCGTCCCATTTCATGCTTTGGTTTGGAGCAGCCTCTCCCAGTGTGTATTCCGTGGAAGGTTCATTTATTCATCTGAGATGTTCATTGAGTGCTTGAAAGTGGACTGAGCATTGACCTCACAAAAGGGCCCACCATTAAGTGAGTTTGAGAAATACTGGATTAAACAGAGCCGAGGCTTCTGACGCTCACCGAAATGGAATGGAACTCCTGCCCTGCGGCCGGGGAGGAGCTCACAGGACCAGAGTGGCGCGGCTCACACTTCGGGTGGGAAGACCCTTGAAACGCAAGCCTGGGGTGTGGGTGGGGGGGTGACGTGACCAGCTGCTCTTGCGTGTGCTGTTTGGCATCTGTACTAGAACGAGAATGTTACAGTTCCACCGAAATACTGTTCCCAGAAACTTGAGGTAATTTCGTTCTTGAGAGGGCATCCACTTCAGTAGAGAATTAGAATATTAGATTAACTCAAGTTAATTTTTCAGGCCTTGGAAAAATGGGGTGTAGCCAAACATCCCAACAACAGTGCCTTCTGGTTTCTTAGAAATGAGGCTGCTATTTCTGTGTGGGTGAGGCCTCTCTTCCCAGGCTGCTGGAAGAGAATGGGCCAAAATATACTAATTGGATGAGATGGAAATTACAGGAATTTGGAAATGGAGCTGATGAAGATGCAACCAGTGCTCATCAACAGCTAATTATTCTCCATGGGCAAGATGGCCACGTGGGGCAGTGAGTGACAGGAAGCCGGGCCAGTGGGGGAGGAGCTGGAGAACCCAGGCCGGGTCTAGAGGCCCTGGGTGGAGGGTGGACTTTTCCCAGACACTGTTCTCTGGGAGTGTTTCTGATTAGTCAAGAAATGTTTGGGGGCTGGTTTGAATCCTCTTGTTTACCAGAGGAAGGGAGGCCCTGGGGGGCCATAGCGATGACTGTGGTTAAGACGATGACAATTTAGGTTTGTAGGATGCTCCCCAAGGACTCAAGCTCTGGAGGAGTGTTGTTTGCTTCCTCAATTCCCAACTAATGTTTTATTGTTCCCCATCAGATAAAAGGAAGGAAAAGGGAGCTTAGAGAAGGGCCTTGATAATGAAAAGGAGGGAGGGGTCTCTTAGTGGCGGGTGGGAAATGTTTTTCACTGTTTCCTCCCCTACAGGCCTCTCTCCAGTGCGGGACCCAATTGCCTCCTTTGTGGGTTCCAATCCAATCACCCCGTTTCTCATATAGCAGGGACAGCTCTATCAAAACTTCCCAAAATGTGATCTAAGGTAATCTCTTCTTTGATTTGGCACACACTTTCAGGAATACTGTAAGAAATAGAAGGCTCATAGCTGTCACCAAAGTTTGGACTTGCTCAAACTCATGTCCATTGAGTTGGAGATGCCATCCAACCGTCTCATCCTCTGTCATCACCTTCTCCCGCCTTCAGTCTTTCCCAGCATCAGGGTCTTTTCTAATGAGTCAGTTCTTTGCACATCAGGTGGTCAAAGACACCCCGCCTAGAACACACAGTGGTGAGGTTTTAGGAGTGACCCCTATTTGTCTTCCCTGGAGGTAGGAACAGGACCCTATCTGGGTCTGGGATTTCTGTCAACAATAACACAGAACGTACTATGTACAAATACAGAAGATGTAACTTCTCCAATTAATTTTCCTGAATATCTCTGCAAATAAATTATTAACTTGTCTTTTGTGGCTTTTTGGAGGGGGAGGGTAAACACAGAAACCCTTGAGTTTCACAATGATAAGAAGGGAGCTTTTTGGTATAACGGGAAAAACTTGCCTCATGGAGACAAGAGCTCGGGACAGTGTTCAGTTCAGTTCAGTTCAGTCACTCAGTTGTGTTTGACTCTTTGCGACCCCATGGACTGCAGCACACCAGGCTTCCCTGTCCATCACCAACTCCTGGAGCTTGCTCAAACTCATGTCCATCGAGTCAGTGATGCCATCCAACTATCTCATACTCTGTCGTCCCTTTCCCCTCCCACCTTCAATCTTTCCCAGCACCAGAGTCTTTTCCAATGAGTCAGTTCTTCACATCAGGTGGCCAAAGTATTGGAGTTTCAACTTCAGCATCAGTCCTTCCAATGAACACCCAGGACAGGTTTCCTTTAGGATGGACTGGTTGGATCTCCTTGCAGTCCAAGGGACTCTCAAGATTCTTCTCTAACACCATAGTTCAAAAGCATCAATTCTTCAGTGCTCAGCTTTCTTCACAGTCCAACTGTCACATCCATACATGACTACTGGAAAAACTACAGCTTCTTTGACTAGTCGGACCTTCGTCAGCAAAATAATGTGGGACGATGTGGCCATGTACAAATGGCTAAAAGCAAAACCAGGCTCCCCTCTGCTGTCCTGGGAACCCCGCTGCCACAGCAGGGCCTAAGGGTTCTGGGAGTCTGGTGGGAGGAGGATGCCTTCAGGTTGCCTGTTGTTGTTCAGTTGCTCGGTCGTGTCTCTTTGTGACCTATGGACTGCAGCACACCAGACTTCCCTCTCCATCACCAACTCCCGGAGCGTGCTCAAATGCATGTCCATCCAGTCAGTGATGCCAGGGTGCCTGGGTGGTTTAAAAAGTCCCTTCTTAGATTAGGCCTAAACTAACTTCCTGGTAATCTTTATCCTTTGGAACAAGAAAAGCAACTCCATTTCTCTTCCTTCGACGCCATCGCCTTTCCAGCAGTTGAAGATAGTCACTAAGTCCCATAAATACTCTCTTCTCAGACAAAATTTAGCAGAAGAAAATTCGTACTGTGTTGAGTTCACTTAGGCTAGGAGCAGGCCCCCCCCCCCCCCCCGCCAACAACCGCATCAAGGTGCCCCTTCCAGCCCCTAAGACTTGAGTTCACTTTCCTGACTAAGGCCTTCAGGAGACACAATATTACACTGATCATGGTAACAGCTGGAGGGAATAGTGTCATTCTAAAAACCTTCTTTCTTATTCTTGTCAAAATTCTCCTTACGATTTTATCATGAAAAATTCTAAAAAAAAGGACGACAAGGCAAAAATAATTGCAAAGTATATGGTAAAGGTATGTTATTTCCAATTACGTGCTCTTTTAAAACATATGTATATTTATTCTTTTTATTTTTGGCTGTGCTGGGTCTTCTTTGCTGTTGCAACAAGCAGGGGCTGCTCTCTAGTTGCGGTGCACAGGCTCCTCTTGTGCAGCACGGGCTTTAGCGTGAGAACTTAGTAGTTGGTGGTGCATGGGGTTAGTTGTCTCGAGGCATGTGGGATCTTCTTGAACCAGGGATCGAAACTGCGTATCCTGCATCGGCAGGCGGATTCTTTACCACCGAACCTCCAGTCAAGTCCAATACTGTGCTCTTACATGTCTATTTTTTAACGGGAAAAGAATAACTAACACTTATGAAATGCTTGCCATGAGCTGGGGTGCTTCGCATGTATTAATAGAAAATCATGGAATTCTTACAGCGACTCTGTGAGTTACATGTTATCCCCATTTTACAGATGTGGAAACTGAGGCACAGTTACCTGTTTGAGATTGAACAGCTGATGAGTGAGACAGAAGCAGAGACCAGGAACAATTAGAAAAAAAAATAAAAATGTTCAGGACTTCCCTGGAGCCCAGTAGCTAAGACTCTGTCCTCCCAATGCAGGGGGGCTGGGTTTGATCCCTGGTCAGGGAACAAGCACTTCCTAGGTGGGGCAGGAGTAAAGAATCTGCCTGCGAATGCAGGAAATGCTGGTTCGATCCCTGGGTTGGGAAGATCCCCTGGAGGAGGAAATGGCAACACACGCCAATACTCTTGCCTGGAGACTCCCATGGACAGGGGAGCCTGGTGGGCTACAGTCCATGGGGTCGCAAAGAGTCAGACACGACTGAACACACAGGAAACCACCGCGTCCTCCAGGGAACTAGATCCCTTATATGGCAACTGAAGATCCAGAGTGCTGCCGATAAGACCCGAAGCAGCCAGACACATACATACTTTTTAAAAATCACAATTGTTCTACACTGAGAGATTAATTAAACGAGGCAGGACTTTTCCATGGAGTGGGATACCAGGCAATCAATAGAAAAATGTGCAAAGGAAATGTTAATATGGCAGTATATACATATGCTATAAGTGACAAAATTCCAAGGTTTTAAGAACAAACCACTGTTTCTCCTTTTTTGGTAAATAAAACAATTGTTTATATACACAGTGAGAAATGAGCATGAAGAGATATGCCAAATTGTGAATAATGGTTTTCTGTTAAGGAACAGAGTAGTGGTGACTTTAATGCTCTTTTTTGAGTCTACTGCAGTTATATTTTTTTCCTAAATTCTACACATAAGAATGTAGTGATAGGAAAAATAAAAGGTACCTTTAGTTAAAAATAGGAAGGTAGGATGAGCAGAAAATTCCTCCTAAAAATAGGAGGATGAGCAGAAAATTCCACAGTGAAGCCCCTCCCAGGACTCTGCTGCCCCCATGGCGCCTGCTGTCACTGTCCACAGAGGGGAGGGGGGGTGTCTCTGAGAAAAGGTGGTTATAGTATCACCTCACCATTAAAGCAAAACTCCCATCAGAATGCGGTACTTTTCTTGTAATGGGGACAGTTGCTGGTGAGGGAATCCTAAGTAGAAATCCTTCCTCATTTTCCTGAAATGAGTCCATGAGCATCCACACCCAAGCGTGGACTCCCACAAGGGTAAGCTTCTGTCTCAACCAACGTTTCTGAAGAGGGGAAGACACCTACAGTGAAGCTGACCTCTCTGTCACTTCTAGCAGACACCCCTTAGAGGGAACCGAGGGTCTCCAGACAAATTCCACTTTCTGAGGAGACATTTTCTTCCCCTGGACAGGGAGGCCTGGCGTGCTGCGGTGCATGGGGTCGCAAAGAGTCCGACACCACTGAGCGACTGAATTGAACCGAACTGAACTGCTAAGTCTTTCCGGGACTAACGGTGGCTCGGGGGTGAAACTCGCTCCAGGAGCCTGTCTGAAGGGTGAGGAGGTCAGGGGCTCCTGGTGACCCCTGTCAGGGGCAGCGCGTGCTTGGGAGCTGCCCGTGCCCGCAGACTCGCAGGCCTGAGGACGGCTTCCCGGACAGCTTGAGGCAGCCGGCGCGCCGGGGTCTGTGCTGAGAGCCGCTGGGAGAAGTGCGCCCTCCCTGCGGCCAGGGAAGAAAGAGCAGTTTGGGGGAGAACCTGCGGGGCTGCCCACACAACTGGGCTCCTCCCCAGGGCTCTGAACCCCGAGAAGAAACCGCAAAGCAGAACTCTTCTCTCTGCTGGGGCCTCCTCCCCCTTCCTCTCTGGGTCCTTGGAGGACGGGAGATGCCGTTAAAGTGTGTGTGTGTGTGTGTGTGTGTGTGTACGGGAGATGCCGTTAAAGTGTGTGTGTGTGTGTGTGTGTGTGTGTGTGTAGCCAAAATATGGTAATTTAATGGCATTCTTCAAATAGATATGATCTTTCTCGATGCCTCTGAGGACTATCAATACTATTGATTATCCCTGGGCCGGAAAGTCAGATCTATAGATGACATAGTCCACTTGGCAGATGATCTGCAGGTTCTTTCTCTTCAGTTCAGTTCAGTTCAGTTCAGTCACTCAGGCGTGTCCAACTCTTTGCGACCCCATGGAGTGCAGCATGCCAGGCCTCACTATCCATTGCCAGCTCCTGGAGTTTACTCAAACTCATGTCCATTGAGTCAGTGGACTTGCAATTAGCACGAGCAGAAAGAGACTGGGGCTTGGACTTTTCCAGCAAGTTATAAATCTCTTCACTGGTCCATCATCTTCCCACTTTGCCCACCTGTGCGGCCGTCATTTTCCCCATCTCTTTTACTGTTGCTTCTTCCTCTTTCCCACTGTGGGTCTCGTCACCCATGGTCCCACTTTGGCCCAACCTCAACATCCAAAGTCATTAGGACCTATTACCTTCTCTGCATTCACGCTGGCATTGCCCTGAGTCAGGCCTGCCTTTTGTGTTTCATCCACATATAACATATACATTTAGAGACCACCTTAGAAAAGAAAAGCACGGGAGAAAATGACTTCTCACAGCGGTGGCCGGGACACGCCAGGCACAGGCAACTTGTACTATAATCTTGTATGAAGAAAACAAAATGTTGAGTTTTGTTTCAGCAAAACAACATCAACTATGATATTCAATTAAAGTTGTCCACCTGACTTTATTTGCTTTGTACTAGCTTTTTCGTCTTTTCAGTGTAGCATAAGATTTATAATCATGAGTTTATACCTAGGCTAATGTTTACTATTTTAAAATAATGCTGTAATAAAGTAATATCTGGGGATATGTGAGAATTTTTTTTCCTTTAAGATGGACCTGTACCTTTCTCAGTATTGAAAACACTGACCCAGTCCAACACTTCATCCACTGCAGAAATTCTTCTGGTGCACAAGGGGCTCAGTATTCATTTGCCGAAACAGTTTGACATGAAACTGAAATTTAATGATTTTAATCATTGGTCCTAGTTTTACCCTCTACAATGACACTCGTGAAAAGTCTCAACCCTCTTCCATGCAACAGTTTTCCATTACCTGATAGCCCATAATACCTTTCCACCTCTCCATCCCTACCCTTAGAAAGCTTCTCTCTCCTGCAAGGCCAAACACAAACACCCCCTCCTCCTTGAAGTACTTCTTTAGGTTCTCTCCTAAGCAAAGGTGAATCCCCCCTCATTTGAACTTCCGAAGCATATCACAACCTGCTCCAGATTCTGGTCACTGGAGTGCATCTTTCTTCCTCTTATTCGTTTTGCTTTTTGAAAGAAGAATGTGTATGAAATTCATTTGTATTCTCCTTAGCCCTGTGCTAAGTCACTAAGTCGTGTACAATTCTTTGCGACCTATGCACCACAGTACCGTGTATATTATAGATGTCTAATAGATATTTAGTGAATGAGTCAATGAAAGATGGAGAATGACTTGTGTACATTTTGTACTATGTAGATACACACACACACAGGTATACAATAACCCTGAGAAACAGAACAGTTATGCATGATGGGATGATACGTATCTGCCTGGTGTTTTGAGTAGATGTTCCCTCTACACCAGGAGCCTGGTTCCGGCTGCTCTCCAGCAGCCCCATTGAATATCATCTCTCAGGCCGCACACTTCAGCATCCCCTGTGCCAGGTCCTCTGGCTTGCGAGCACCTTCCGTTTGTGCAGCACAGCAGTGTCCTGGGCCCCTGACCCTTGGACCACTTCTGCTAATGGAGTCTGAATAAGCAGCCTCCTTTCATTGAGTGTCAGTCATCTGGGTGGCCACTGTTCTTGTCCTCACCGGGGATGCTGGAGGAAAACCATTCAAACACAGAGTGTGCCCTTCAGGAATTTACACCATGTGGGGAGAAGTAAAGTGTATCCATGCCAAACCCATAGATAAGGAAAATCCATGGATGCCAGTGCCATGAAGAAGGAAATGGCAACCCACTTCAGTATTCTTGCCTGAAAAATCCCATGGACAGAGGAGCCTGGAGTCATGGACCCTAGTCCATGGGGTTGCAGAGTCGGACACGACTGACAGACTAACATGCCAAATCGAACTGAAAATATGTTGCTATAAGAAAGCACACCGACTCTTAGAAGGCATGTGAAAACATTTAAAAAGTACAACCCTGTGTGTACAAGATCGTTATATTATTTGAAATTAGGAGTATAGAGCTGAGGTTAATTATCACAAAATTTAGAAAGAAAGGAAGGAAGGAAATGGTAACTGTGTGGTGATGGAAATGTTAACTAGCTTGATTGTGGAGACTTTTCACATGTGTATATTAAGTCATCACATTGTACATCTTAAATTTATACAATTGAAAATTGTCAATTATGCCTCAGTAAAGCTGGGGGGAAATATATAAAGGGAGAGTCTATTGAGGAAACTGAATGTGTAGAACTCAGAACTTCAGGAGGATAGATAAGGAATAAGTGATTATTCATTTAACAAAAGAGTTTTTTAATAGCTAGCTTTCTGAGTATATTTGAATTATCACAGATTTTTAAAGCTGGAAGGACCTTAAAGGTTATTTACTGTAACACTTGCATCTTACAAATGAAGAAAGAGGGGCCACCTGTTTTTTCACTCTTATTCCAGGACTCTAGCCCTGCTGGAGAAAAAGAATCACAAACAGCAAAGCAAATGGACTCATTGCCAAACTGAGCGTCAACTCCAGTTGGGCCCTGAGCACCACTGGGTGATACAGGCCCTTTTCACTCTCCTTTGCCCACTGCCCTCCTCGCCCCTTTCAAGGGTTGTCCACAGCCTTCTCCCACTCCTTTCCTTTTCTACCTTTTCCCCAAACTCATTCTTCATAGCAGACCTTGTCTTCACTCGACAAATGATTGTGCAGCACCTGTTCTGCCCAGATACAGCTCCAGAAGTGGGGGTTACAGCAGTGTACTAGGCTCAGGTTCTCATATTAAGAAACTTCTATTCTTGTTGGAGGTCAGGGGAAAGCCAGACAACAAATGGGCAAACACACACATTTTAAAAGTTGATAATGAAAGATAATGATAATAATAAAAAGTGATGTGACAGTGCTGTGTGGTCTGAAAGGCCTCTAGGAGGAGGAGGACATGGTTGACCTGACTGCTCTCGTCTTCTCCATTTTCCCCTTCCACCTCCTAGTTAGCCCACTGGGATTTGGCTTTACTCTCCCAAATGCACTACAACTGCTCTTGTTCATAGTTGCCAATCCTTATCCGACTAGTTTTCTCTGCATCCCTGACACTGTGGTTGCCCCCTCCCTCACCCGCCCTCCTTCCTTGACTTCTTCAGTATCACTTTCCTGTCCCTATACCTTCTCTTTCTGCCTTTATGCCTTCTCTTCTTTGACTCACACACTGAATGTTGGTGTGACCCGAGATTCTCTCTTGGGCTTCCCTTGGGGGCTCAGTGGTCAAGAATCTGTCTGCCGGTACAGGAGACATGAGTTCCAACCCTGATTCGGGAAGACCCAGCACAGCCAAAAATCAATCCATCCATCCATATTTTTTTAAAAAAGGTTCTCTCCTACTTCCTTTTCTGTTGTCAGTCTACACATTCTCCCTCCCTGACGTACTCCATATTGAGGACTTCGATTATTATCTACGTACAGATTCCCAGATTCCAATCTTGGGCTCAGACCCTTACTTCCAACTGCCAATTAGACACTTACAGATGGCTCAGCTATAGACACCTCAAATTCAAACCTAATATGGCAAACACTGAACTCACGTCTCATCATTGCTTTTTCCTTCTATAAAATCTTTCTCAGAGGATGCCGTCGCTGTTTACCTTTCGAGCCAAGTCTGAAACCTGACATTTATCACAAAACACCCCTCACCCTCGTCTCCCAACCAGGCTCCTGGTTCTGTCATGTCTATAGATGTTGAGTCTGTTCCCTCTAGTCCCGCCGGCACAGGCTGTTGACATAACTTTCAGTTTGAGGACTTTATGCTTATCTCAAGTCCTTCATCATCGCCAACTGAATAATTTTTCTAAAACACATATCTGATCATTCCCTCTTCAAGCTGAAAAGTCAATGACGAAAAAAACCAAACCCTATGACAGACTCCGTTTCAAGAAGGTGATTGGCGCACACTGAAATCGCTTTCTGCTTCACATCCATAGAAATGATAGAAAAAGATGTGAAAAATCATTAAGTGTACAGTCACTGCTGGAGAGAAGGTGAATATTTGTGACCAAAAGCTATGATGATCCCTAAAATGAGGAAAGGAGACAGGAGGCTGTAGCATTTCACTGAGGCGATGGCCAGGAACCCCTAAGACTACAGGGGGAAGCTGCTGAGTTTAAAGCAAGAAGTGCCTGCCCATCCAGGACAAACTGGTGGTAAGGGAAGCTGCTCGAGATAAGACCCTCCTCCAAAATCACTGGGCTTCCCTGGTGGCTCAGATGGTAAAGAATCCACCTGTGATGTAGGAGACCTGGGTTCAATCCCTGGGTCGGGAAGATCCCCTGGAGAAGCAACTGGCTACCCACTCCAGTATTCTTGCTTGGAAAATTCGAAGGACAGAGGAGCCTGGTGGGCTACAGCCCATGGGTCACAAAGAGTTGGACATCACTGAGCGACTAAACACTCTGAAAACGCTAGCACCAGTCACTGCGCTTTTGAGGAACATCAACACATAAAGAGAAAAAATTACACAACAGATAGAAGAACTTCAACCCCAGGAAACAGTTAACACCAAAGAAATAGGACTTGAGTAAAGTACATTTAATATCGTCAGTCTGTGAAAAGTTGGAATCACAGCCAATAAACAAAAACAAGGTATATAAAAACTATTATTAAAAAGAGGGCCAATTAAATATCTTTGAAATTAAAAAAATACAAATTTAAAAGCAGTAGGTAGGATAAATAAAAGATTAGATAAGGGCTGAAAAGTAAACCTGGAAGATTTTATTCATGTAATCTCTCAGATCACAGCAAAAATAAGAACAGACATTACTATATGCAAGGAAAGAAGCACGAAGGACACATGAGTTCTAACGCTCCGTAAACAGGAATCCCAGAAGGCTCTCCTTCTGGAGAGGCCAGAATTAGAGGAATTCTGGAAGAGGCGGGAATTAGAGAAGTAAAGCCCACAGGCTGCAGTCGCCCTCCGGGATGGCCCACCCTCTGTCTGTGGACTGTGCTTCTCTCTGTGTCTGAATAAACCCACTTCTTACCTATCACTTTGTCTCTCACTGAATTCTTTCTGCAACGAGACATCAAGAACCCAAGCTTCATTATAGGTCCTGAAACCAGGTTTTGGCCTGGTGGGTTCAAGTCCCAAGCAGGGTTTTGGCTGGGTTTGAGTCCCAGGGAGGCCTGACATGCTGCAGTCCATGGGGTCGCAAAGAGTTAGCCATGACTGAGTGACTGAACTGAACTGAACTGAACTGAGTCCCAGCCATGTGGGTTTGAGTCCCAAACTGGGTTTTGGCTGGGTTTGAGTCCCAGCACGTGGGTTCGAGTCCCAATCTGTGATAAACGGTTTCAGCTGGCGACCACAAAGGGCTAGTGATAAGGTAAGAAAAGGTGTAGAGTCAGGCCTTGGTCCTAAAGAGGTCTCTGGGACACTGTGAGCCTGTGAGGAAGACGCTCTGCTGTTGTCTGCTTATTTGTGACTGGCAGGCCAGTCCTGTATGCTTATGCAAGTACAACAGCAGGTCCAGGACAAAATTATACTTTTTTTGGCTCTGAGGTTTTCCTCCTACATTTTTTTTTTGTTCTTTTTTGTTGTTGTTGTTCTTGTTTATTTCTGCACTGTTTCTTCTGTTAGCCCCAGAAGATTGCTTTTATTCCCCTCCCTCTAAACCTTACAAAGGTTGACCCTTTATTTCCAACTAATAGCTAAACCACCTCCAGCTAGTCGTCAACACCACTGGGGATGTCTTTGTGCCGTTTCTTTGTGACAACTTTTGGGCACTAACAACTGGTTGGGAGACTCCCTTGGAAGGGGTAGCATCTAAAATCTAGTCATGTATGGATGTGAGAGTTGGACTCTAAAGAAAGCTGAGCGCTGAAGAATTGATGCTTTTGAACTGTGGTGTTAGAGAAGACTCTTGAGAGTCCCTTGGACTGCAAGGAGCTCCAACCAGTCCATCCTAAAGGAGATCAGTCCTGACTATTCACTGCAAGGACGGATGCTGAAGCTCAAACTGCAATACTGTGGCCACTTGATGTGAAGAGCTGACTCATTGGAAAAGACCCTTATGCTGGGAAAGATTGAAGGCAGGAGGAGAAGGGGACGACAGAGGATGAGATTGTTGGATGGCATCACCGACTCAACGGACATGAGTTTGAGCAAGCTCTGGGAGTTGGTGATAGACAGGGAAGCCTGGCGTGCTGCAGTCTATGGGGTGGCAAAGAGTCGGACACGACTGAGTGACTGAACTGAACTGAAGATGAGACTGGATTTGGTTTCTCCCTCCAAAGTATTCTTGAAATGCTGCTTTTAACAAACAGATTAAAAAAAAAAAAAAGACAGATTGAGGTGAGTTTCTTTGCCTGTAAGTGAATTGTCTTTGCTTTTGAAATCTTTAGGAAAAAAAATCTTTAGGTTAGGGAATAAGTATTGTCTCCCAGTGACTTATGATCTTATTTGACTAAAAACTAACTTTGGGATGTTTTAGAGGGCTCCTGAGGTATCTCAGAAAGAAATGTTTAACTGGGTTCTTTGGTATGTTATATTAAATGTGATCACTTGTAATTCTGGTATTGTAATCAAACTTTATCGTACACTGTAATCAAATGTTTGACTGTTCCTTTTGAGTCTTTTGTCATTTATAGATATTTCTGTATACTGGTACTGGTACAAAAATGCTTCATCATCAAGAAGATACAGAAGAAGATGAAGGACACAGTTACAACAGTTCTATATCACGATGATGGCTCTGCAGGGATTTCAGCCCATGTGGACTAAAACAAGGAGCTGCCCTGCCCCTGGGGCCCCTAGATCAGGTTTCCAGAGATTTTTACTCCCTGATAGGCAGGATCAACGCCCCTACTCAGCCTTGAAGCAATTACAGAAGATGGACCTTCGCCCTTCTGCTTCCCATAAGAATAAGGGAGTAAAATCTCTGAGTGGGGAATGTAACCGGAGGGAAAGGGGCAGGGCACAACTTCTAAAAGAAGGATGTAGCTCAAGGACACAACAGAAACTGATTAGAATCAGATGGGACCAAGTTGGCAGATAAGACTAGACCTTGATCCTCAATCAGCAAGTGAAATGACCCACCCAGAGGTGCCCTGACAGCTCCAAGGCACTGTTAAAACACCAAGGAGTGGGCGGTGGCCCAGATCCTGGAAATCTCTGCTGCTAAGTTGCTTCAGTCATGTCCGACTCTGTGCGACCCCATAGACAGCAGCCCACCAGGCTCCCCCATCCCTGGGATTCTCCAGGCAAGAACACTGGAATGGGTTGCCATTTCCTTCTCTAATGCTTGAAAGTGAAAAGTGAAAGGGAAGTTGCTCAGTCGTGTCCGACTCTTAGCAACCCCATGGCAACAGCCTACCAGGCTCCTCCATCCATGGGATTTTCCAGGCAAGAGTACTGGAGTGGGGTGCCATTGCCTTCTCCCTGGAAATCTCTGCCCCTTCCAAAAAATAGTTGGAATAACCCTCCCACTCATTAGCACATGAAATTAGCCAGCCCATAAAAGCTAACCACGCCAAATTTCGGGGCCGCACTCCCACTCTGAGATGACCGGCACTCGGTCTGTGGAGCGGGCTTCTCTCTGTATCTGAATAAATCCACTTCTAAACCAAAAAAAAAAAAAAGAAAAAGACCACAGAATGTCCCAGAACACATGGTCATATTGAAGAAACTGTTGAGTCTTGAGAAGAATAAAAACACAAAAGTCTCCACATCTGGACATGTAGTAGTTAGGAATAAAGAGGAAATCCCAAAGCTATCAGAGGAAGACAGATTACCTACAAAGGAATGAGGACTAGATGCCTCATCAGCCACCTGGCCTGTCAGGAGATAATGAAGAGTAGAGCCAAGTGCTGAGGAAGTTACCTTCGATCTTAGACTCTTTTTCTCAGCCTCCTGTTCAATATTAGAAGGAAAATAAGGACATCTTTGGACCTGCCAAAATTAAGATGTTTTATGACCTACAAGCCCTCTCTGAGAGAATGAATGGAGGACATCTCGAAGAAGAAAGAGGAATCTTGGAAGAGAACGGGTTGCAAGAAATCAACCTGTACCAAGGAATTAGCAAAAGGGCTTTTGTGCAATAAGCCTTCATGGAGAATTGTTTTGAAGTTTTAGAATTGGTTTGGAGAGGAAGAGTCGCCTAGCCAAAGCTTCTAGCCATTTGTTCCCCAGTGTCTAGCAGTGGGCCGGACACACCACGGACACTTCATAATTGATGGCTGCAAAAGCACACGCGTGGATTGCTGAGTGGTTCCATCAGTATGTGGCCTTTCTGGAATGTTAGTGTTTTCACAGAGTGAGAGCTACCACCTCCACGACCCCACTGAGGTCATGACAGCCGTGGGCTGGGGTGTGTGCAGCCAGGGAGGGTCTCGCTGCCCGACTGCTCCACAGTCAAGTCTGAATTGTGCTCCTTCCCAAGGCTCCTGGGAAAATGCCTCTGTTTGGCCTCTTAGGCCTGAGGTCAAGAACCTCAGAGCAAACCCTCTGCTCCTGAGAGAGAGCAGGAGGGGACAGTCACATGTCTGGAGAGCCCAGGCTTCCTGCTGGCTGGGTGCCACGTAGGACATTCTAGCTCCATGTTCCGGGTCAGGTCTAGATGCTTTACAAAACAAGCAGATCTCTCCTTGTGCAGGCCTCACTTCTTGCTTCATGAGAAAGCCATGGAGGGACTTCCCTGGTGGTCCAGTAGTTAGAACTCAGCTCCTTCACTGCTGTGGGCTTGGGATTGGATCCCTGGTCAGGGAACTAAGATCCCACAAGCTGCGCGATGCGGCCAAAACAGAAAAGAAAAAGCAATGTAATGAATGAAAAATCTGCTGCAGTACCTCCTCACTTCATCTGGCTCTGACGCCCAACGTGAGCCATCACAAGAAATAGTCACTGGGAGCCGAGACAGGCTGTACCTCCACCCCACGGATTTCGGGTGGGGAGAAGCCTCCATGGTCAGCCCTGACGAAGCAGCCGTCCACACACCATCTCCTGATGCTGGGAGAACAGAGGCCAAGAGGAGGGCAAGCTCCCCTCATTATTTCCTGGGAACAAGAGATCACGTAGTCTTTCAGAAGGAATGGAGAGAAATCTTGAATAACCCAGCTAATTTCGAAGACGATTACCGGGCTTCCACAAAAGTTCGAAATCAAAGCTGGTTCTGAAGAACCTGTTTGCAGAACAGCAGTGCGGACGAAGACCTGGAGGTCAGACTTGTGGACACGGCGTGGGAGGGAGAGGGTGGGGTGAACTGAAGAGAGTAGCGTGGAAACATATACACTACTATATGTAAATTAGAGAGCCAGCGGGCCTATGCTGCGTGACACAGGGAGCTCAAGCCCGTGCTCTGTGACAACCTAGAGGGGTGCGAGGACGGGGAGGGGGGTGGGAGGGGGGTTCAGGAGGGAGGGGGCATATGTGTGCCTGTGGCTGATTCGTGTTGGGGTATGGCAGAAACCTGCACAATACTGCAAAGCAATTATCTTCCAAAAAACAATTTTAAAAAATATCAGAGCAAGACAGACGGGAGCCCTGTCTTAGCTGGAATGCCGACCGCTAGCCTAAACAGGCCGTGTCCCTTGCCTTTCCAGGGGAGACTCCCTTCGCTAATCTGTTTGGTGGGACCATTGTGACTCCATCTTTAAGGTTCTTTCCAATTCTAAAGTTGTGTGATTCACCGTATTTTGGCTGCAATATTTTCCTAGTTTCCCACTGCAGCACCTGTTCGTTTACTCATCTTTAACTACACGTGACACCTGAATACACTCTTGCAAGGGCTTCACACAGTCCCGCGGTTACTTTCAGGCCAGATTCCTGCTTCAACAGGACTGCCTGCCCCCTCTCGGTTCCTCACAGCCACCAGCCAGCACGCATTCACCTCCAGCCTGTCCTATGCCCAACAGCATCAGCCCAGCAATGAAGCAAGAGGGGGGGGGGAGACAGACAGTAAGTGTGCAAATACACACATAGAATAATTTTCGGTATTAATGACTTTGAGGGGGAGATTTGATGCTGAGCAGGAAGCAGCCACGTTGTAGATCCAGGGGGGAGAACGTTCTCAGAAGGAGGAACAGTCACCAGCGTCCTGGGACGAGAACAGCCCAGTGCGTCTGCAGGATGAGAAGGCCCCTGTGGCTGGAGCCAGATGAGAGGACAGGTGGTGGACACGCCTAGAGAGGTGGGCCTAGAGAGCTCACGGGCCTCAGAATGACATAAGGGAGGGCTTCACGTTTTACTCCAGGGAGAGCAGAAGCCCCTGGATGGTTTTGAGGAGGGAAGTGAATGAGACCAGACACTCACTGCCTGGTGAGCAGGGGTGGATGGCAGAGGGGGGACCATGGCAGGAACCTGGAGTTCACAGCTGCCTGGGCTCCGGTGAGCCTGGAGGAGGTGGGGAGGACCTGATGAGCCCACACAGAACAAAGGGAAAGCGAAACTCGCTCAGTCATGTCCGACTCTTTGCGAACCCATGGACTATACAGTCCATGGGATTCTCTAGGCCAGAATCCAGGAGTGGGTAGCCTTTCCCTTCTCCAGGGGATCTCCCCAACCCAGGGATGGAACCCAGGTCTCCCACATTGCAGGCTGATTCTTTACCATCTGAGACACCAGGGAAGCCCAAGAATGCTGGAGTGAGTAGCCTATCCCTTCTCCAGGGGATCTTCCCGATGCAGGGATCGAACCGGGGTCTCTGCATTGCAGGCAGACTCTCTACCAGCTGAGCCACCAAGGAAGCCCTGATATGGTCCCAAACAGAATTAATTTTCTTTCAAAATCCACTCCTCCGGTGAGGTTTGCAGCAGTTGTGCTGGTCCCCTCCATTAAGCCCACATCCAGAGTGCCACCGTGTTCCACTGGGCCCCACCTCCTGACCTAGTAGCCCTCCTCCTCTCTCCTACGACCATCGTCCAATTCAAGCCCTCTTGTAGTTTACCTGACCTACTGTGGTAGCTGCCTCCTGATTTCAGTCTACAGCTGTCAGCGCCCCCATTTCTGCCTCTAACAAGCCACCAGAGTGATCTTTTCCACAGTAAAATGCCACGCTACTTTCCTTTTTAAATCCTCCTGTGTCTCTACAGTTCTAAAAATTTTTAAGTCTCTTGGCTGGAATAGTAGCTCCTTCATGTGGCTATTCTTACCTCTTACCCTTATCTCACGCCATCCATTGGGAATTCTTTGAAAATATCATGTTTCCCCTCAGTACTGGCTATATAATCTTCGAGGTCCAGTGCAAAATGAAAACACTGGGCTTTTTGTCAAAAAATCAGGAAGTCCAGACTTCCCTGGTGGTTTAATGGTTAAGACTATGGCTTCCACTGCAGGGGGCTTGGGTTCAATCCCTGGTCAGGGAACTAAGATCTTGCACATGACGTGGCACAAACAAAACAAACAAAACCAAGAAGTTCAAGGCAGTGACAACCAAGCTTTAAACTGACAGCAAGACCCTTCTCAGCGTGGGTGTCTGGGGCCTGCACACCCACAGGGCCACTTTACTTCCTCTTCACGTTCTGCTTTCTGTGAACTGTTTGTGCCGCTTGAAATGGCTTTTCTGATGTTGCCTACCTGGGGAACTTCTAGTTATACTCCTAGATCAGCATGGTAGTTCTTAACGTTTTGAGATGGTCGTTAACCCATTTAAGAGTAATTTGCAAACTATGGGTCCTCTGCCCCTCCAAAACTGGATATGCAGACAACATGAAGTTTAGAATACAATTTCAGATGCTCTGGATATACTCCAGGGTCTATAACCTGAACTCCATAGAGGCCCAGGAACCAGAGATGATTAAAATCTCATTTGAGAGTCATTTCAAATACTACCTTCTCTACTAAGCCCTTCTGGTTCCTCTGAGCCCTCCTCCCTCTATGGGGCCTCTCTATCCATTCCACTGTCATTAAAATTCTTGTCAGTCACTCAGTCGTGTCCAATTCTTTGTGACCCCATGGATAGCAGCACACCAGGCTTCCCTGTACTTCACCATTCTTTGAGCAAACTCCTGGAGATAGTGAAGGACAGGGAAGCCTAGCATACTGCAGTCCCTGGGGTCTCAAAGAATAGGATGTGACTGATCGACTGAACAGCAACATGTCCACTGAGTCGGTGATGCCATCTAACCATCTCATCCTCTGTCACCCTCTTCTTCTGCCTTCAATCTTTCCCAGCATCAGGGTCTTTTCCAAGGAGTTGGCTCTCCTCATCAGGTGGCCAAAGTATTGGAGTTTCAGCTTCAGCATCCGTCCTTCCAATGAATATTCAGGACTGATTTCCTTTAGGATGGACTGGTTGGATCTCCTTGCAGTCCAAGGGACTCTCAAGAGTCTTCTCCAACACCACAGTTTGAAAGCATGCATTCTTTGGTGCTCAGTCCAATTCTCACTTCCGTACATGACTACTGGAAAAACCATAGCTTTGACTAGATGGACTTACGTCAGCAAAGTAATGTCTCTGCTTTTTAATATGCTGTCTAGGTTGGTCATAGCTTTTCTTCCAAGGAGCAATTGTCTTTTAATTTCATGGCTGCAATCATCATCTGCAGTGATTTTAGAGCCCAAGAAAATCTGTCACTGTTTCCACTTTTCCCCCTTCTATTTGTCATGAAGTGATGGGATTGGATGCCATGATCTTCACTTTTTGAATAAGTGTTGAGTTTTAAGCCAGCTTTTTCACTTTTCTCTTTGACTCTCATCAAGAGAGGGTCATTTACTTCTTTGCTTTCTGCCATTAGAGTGGTATCATCTGCATATCTAAGGTTATTGATATTTCTCCTGGCAATCTTGACTGAAGCTTGTGATTTATCCAGCCCAGGATTCAGCATGATGTACTCCGCTTCCCTGGTGGCTCAGAGGTTAAAGCGTCTGCCTGCAATGCGGGAGACCTGGGTTCGATCCCTCAGTCAGGAAGATCCCCTGGAGAAGGAAATGGCAACCCACTCCAGTATTCTTGCCTGGAGAATCCCATGGATGGAGGAGCCTGGTGGGCCCCAGTCCACGGGGTCACAAAGGGTCGGACACGACTGAGCCACTTCACTTCACTTCACTCTGCATGTAAGTTAAATAAGCAGGGTGACAGTATAGTTTTGTTGTACTCCTTTGTTAAAATAACCATGGTAAATGACCTGCCATATCTTGACACGTTTCGGAACTCACTGTAACTTGGCCAATTAGGTATTTCATTACTGTTTCACAAATGAGGAAATTGAAGCTCAAAGAGTTTACTGGGGCGCTTCCCTTGTGGCTCAGCTGGTAAAGAATCCGCCTGCAGTGCAGGAGACCTGGGTTCGATCCCTGGGTTGGGAAGATCCCGTGGAGAAGGGAAAGGCTACCCACTCCAGGATTCTGGCCTAGAGAATTCCAGGGACTGTATAGTCCATGGGGTGGCAAAGAGTCGGACATGACTGAGCGACTTTCACTTTCACTTAAAAAAGGGAGAGAAGAACAGAGGCTTCTGGTCTGTATCTACAGCCACTGGCCCTGTGCCCTCGTAGGCTTACTCTCCTACTGCAGTTAGTTGTCTCTGTCTTTACAGACTGGGCCCTGGGAAGGAGCAGAGATCGCACTTGCATTCCTGCATTCTCTGGGCCTTTCCAGTGGTCAGTTTGTACTAAATACATGATTGTTGACTGAATGAATGCTTGATTCCATCCTACAGATTCCTATTGTAGTCACAGCACAGATAATGCCTGGCATCCACCAACCATTATTTGAGAAAGCCAGCGTGTTACTCCACAAAAGAGGCCACGTCCTGTCCGGGGGATTTCTGCGGGGAGCCGATGTGGGGTGACTGTCCAGAGTCCATTTTAAGACAAACTGTGTGAACCAGGCTCTGAGGTCATCAGGCCCAGGTATTCCTCTTGCCCCAAAAGTGAGTTTTCTACGTGTCCAGGAGCCCGACAGCTCTTCGACTGGCTCTGCAGGCGTTTCTGGTAAGACATTACAGGTTTTCTAACAAGCTTAAAAAAAAACTGAACTAAACAAATAAATGCAACCTTGAATCACTTTGAGTGAATATTTACCCAGGAAACATTTGCTTTAGGTTGTAAAGGTCTGGATTTTTAGGTTTCAATGAGTTAATAATATGTGGATTCTCAGTTGATTTCCCCACTTTCATCTGACTGCCTGGTGCTTGGAAAACTGACCAGTGGCTGGAAATAGACAGGGCTATCTTCTTCAACTTTGGGAAGAGTCTTTGCTGATGGGATAGCTGACATGCAGCTGCTGTGGTTGTCTCTGGTACTCCATCCATTGTGCTGAGATTCAGGAAGAGAATGGATGTGCCACCCGCAAAGGTTACATCCTTCCTGCTCAGCTTTGCAGCCCAGCCTTGAAGCCCTGTTTGAGTCTTGCTAGCGAGCACCACTGCACCGGCAAGGTTCTGCCGGGAGCTCCCAGGAGTCTGGGCTCCAGGCCTGACCCCTGCTCATGGGTGCTCTCTACCTGACGCAGTCTTTCCAGGACAAACTTGCAGAGTCAGGGAGGACTGGGTTATTGGTAGTAGAAGCATCCATGTTTAATTTGAGGGAGCTGTGGTTAGCAGTAACCAGGCCAGACCAATACGAATCTGTGCTTCCTTCTGAGAAGGAGCAGATATGAAAAAAATAGATTGTCGGGCGATGTCTTTGGGGAATATTTTTGTTCTTATTGTCAATATTAACAGAATTTTCTAAGCTTTTATATAATATCATAAATAACTACAGCAATAAGAAAAAGTTCCAGTTTATTTAAGGGTATACTATGTTCCAAGTACAAGGCTCCAGTTTTTAGAGCACATTGTCATATTCTCATAATAAGCCTGTGAGAGAGGTTTTATTACCCAATTTTATACATGGAAACTGAAGCATTAGGTTAAGCAATTTATTCAAGGTCACGTGATGTGCAAGGGAAACAGCTTGGATCTGAAGGAGGCTGTATTTAATTCAAAAGCCTGTCCTCATCATCATTATGATATCCGGGTCTATTTTTTTTTTTGGTGGTAATGTGCAGCATGTGGGATCTTAGTTCTCTGACCAGGGATTGAACTCACGCTCTCGGCAGTGAAGTCCTAACCACTTGACGGCCAGGGGATTCCCCCGTTTTATCTCTTAACAGCAGAAAACCACCCCTCACTTGTAGCTGTGTCTCCAGACCACACCCTTTCTAGTTTCTCTCCCTTCCCATCTAATTTATCCTACAGACTGAGGTAGATTAAATTTTCCTAAAATATTGCTTTAATCCCTTCACTGCCTACTCAAAACACTGGCAGTTGCCTATAGGAGCAGAATAATTTTCAAACTCACTCTGATAACTTGAGATTTTCTGTCAACTGTACTTATTTTAGGCAGAATACCTCCCTGAAGCTGCTACAACCTACACTTCAGGACATGAGACCTCTGGAGCAAAGTGGAGAAGAGGGCTGTAAACTTTGAATGAACCTCTGTAAAAAAATTGTAAATATTTCTTACTTTCAATAAAATGAAACATTAAAGGAGGCATTTTCAAACGAGATTATCAATGACATTTTCCACATTTTAAATTACTAATGGTGGTTAATGTAAAATTAAATTCTCTTTACCATCTGTTGCTTGCTAAAAACTTTAGTATCTCTTTCCAAGGAAATTTAATGAAGGGCTTATAAAAAAAACATTTTTCCTCCCCAGATATAACAGACTGGATCCAAATTGGGAAAGGAGTACGTCAAGGCTGTATATTGTCACCCTGCTTATTTAACTTATATGCAGAGTACATCATGCAAAATGCTGGGCTGGATGAAGCACAAGCTGGAATCAAGATTGCTGGGAGAAATATCAATAACCTCAGATACGCAGATGACATCACCTTTCTGGCAGAAAGTGAAGAGGAACTAAAAAACCTATTGATGAAAGTGAAAGAGGAGCGTGAAAAAGCTGGCTTAAAACTCAACATTCAAAAAATGAAGATCATGGCATCTGGTCCCATCACTTCATGGCGAATAGATGGGTGAACCAATGGAAACAGTGACAGATTTTATTTTTTGGGGCTCCAAAATCACTGCAGATGGCAACTGCAGCCATGAACTTAGAAGACAATTGCTCCTTGGAAGAAAAGCTATGATCAACCTAGACAGCATATTAAAAGCAGAGATATTACTTTGCCGACAAAGTTACGCCTAGTCAAAGCTATGGTTTTTCCAATAATCATGTATGGATGTGAGAGTTGGACTGTAAAGAAAGCTGAGTACCAAAGAATCGATGCTTTTGAACTTCGGTGTTGGAGAAGACTCTTGAGAGTCCCTTGGACTGCAAGGAGATCCACCCAGTCCATCCTAAAGGAAATCAGTCCTGAATATTCATTGGAAGGACTGATGCTAAAGCTGAAACTCCAACACTTTGGGCACCTCATGCGAAGAGTTGACTCACTGGAAAAGACCCTGATTCTTGGAGGGATTGGGGGCAGGAGGAGAAGGGGACGACAGAGGATGAGATGGCTGGATGGCCGACTCAATGGGCATGAGTTTGAGTAAACTCCTGGAGTTGGTGATGAACAGGGAGGCCTGCCTGGCTTGCTGCAATTCATAGGGTCCCAAAGAGTCTGACACGACTGAGCGACTGAACTGAACTGAACTGAACTGATCTTTTCTTTTCTCCTTTGCCTTTAGCTCCTCTTCTTTTCTCAGCTATTTGGAAGCCCTCCTCAGACAACCATTTTGCATTTCTTTTTCCTGGGGATAGTTTGATCCCTGCCTCCTGTTCAATGTCACAAACTTCTGCCCATAGCTCTTCAGGCACGCCGTATATCAAATCTAATTCCATGAAACTGTTTGTCACTTCCACTGTACAATTGTGAGGGATTTGATTTAGGTCATACCTGAGCGGTCTAGTGGTTTTCCCTCCTTTCTTCAATTTAAGTCTGAATTTTGCAATAAGGAGTTCATGATCTGAGCCACAGTCAGTTTCTGGTCCTGTTTTTGCTGACTGTATAGAGCTTCTCCATCTTCAGCTGCAACGGATATAATCAATCTGATTTCGGTATTGACCATCTTAAGATGTCCATTTATAGTCTTCTCTGGAGTGGGAAGGTTCTGGGAGGGTCTAGGATGTCCCAGAACATTCCCACTCACGTTTGCCCTGCAGGGTTTAAATCCTGCTGCCCTAGGCAAGCTTATCTCAGACAGACAATGGGGAGGGTTAACTCCTGCCCTTTCCCGCCCATGAGAAACCCCTTTCTGCAACCACAGAGAACCCCATAAATGTTTAATTTCAGTTACAATAACGTGAAACAGACTCTAAGCTTCTCTCCGCACCACACCCGCTCTGGCAAAAAAGAAGGGGGAAAAAGTGTTTACGTTCAGCTGCAATTTACTCAGCAGAATGATTAATCAGTTAATTATTCCATCCATGGCGCTATCCAAAAGCAGAGGAGTGGGAAGGCCTGCAGTGAGCCAAGTGGGGAGAGTGGGCAGAGATGCAGGACACATGGACCAGTGTCCGCCCTGGCCCGGGGACCTGCCTCTCCCCTCAAACACCCCCAAATACAAAGAGTCCTTAA
Source organism: Cervus canadensis (assembly GCF_019320065.1). NCBI lineage: Eukaryota > Metazoa > Chordata > Mammalia > Artiodactyla > Cervidae > Cervus > Cervus canadensis. The sequence goes on from NC_057388.1 coordinate 114,264,759, forward strand.
ACTTTTGTCCTCACTCCGTGACAACAAAATCCCGTGTCCCCCTTCAGACCCACCTTCTTTCCTTCCATCATCAGTCACATAGGAGCTGGTCTTATGTGAGTTTTCTACACTGTCAACAGAGTGATCATTTTAAACCAAAAATCATCTGCCTAAAGCTCTGGTGGCTCAGTGGTAAAGAATCTGCCTGCCAATGCAGGAAACGTGGGTTTGATCTCTGGTCTGGGAAGATCCCCTGGAGAAGGAAACGGCAACCCGCTCTAGCATTCTTGCCTGGAGAATTCCATGGAGCCTGGCAGGCTACAGTCCATGGGGACACATAGAGTGGGACACAACTTAGTAACTGAACCAGAAAAACAATGCTTTTCCTTGCCTAAAATTCTTAAGGCTTCCTGTGCTCATCAAGGAAAAGGACTTTTGGGACTTCCTTGGTGGTCCAGTGGTTATGAATCCACCTTGCCATGCGTGGGACCCAGGTTTGATCCTTGGCTGGGGGACTAAGATCCACATGCCATGGGGCAACTACTGAGCCTTTACACCACAATCAGAGAGGAGCCTGCGTGCTGCTCTGAAGATCCTGCATGCTGCAACTAAGACCAGATGTGGCCAAACCTAAGTAAATATTTTTAAAAAAGAAAAACAGCTTCTTCAGTCTAAATGTCCGTTGCCAAATGAATGGATAAAGAAGAATGAATGGTATATAAATACAGTGGGGTATTAGTGAAAGTGAAAGTGTTAGTCACTCAGTCATGCCCAAGACTCTCTGCGACACTATGGACCTGTCAGGCTCCCCTGTCCATGGGATTCTCCAGGCAAGAATACTGGAGTAGGTTGCCATTTCCTTCTCCAGGGGATCTTCCCAACCCAGGGATTGAACCCCGGTCTCCTGCATTGCAGGCAGATTCTTTCCCATCTGAGCCACCAGGGAAGCCCAGTGGGATATTACTCAGCCGTAATAAAGAAGGAAGTAATGCCATCTGCAGCAGTGTGGATGGACCCAGAGGTTATCCTACTAAGTGAAGTCACAGCGACAGAGAAAGGCAAATACTATATGATAGATCACTTACATTTGAAATCTAAAAAAAAGTGATGTAAGTGAACTTATTTACAAAACAGAAATAGACTCACAGACAAAGAAAACAAACTTATGCTTACCAAAGGGGAAAGGGGAGGAAAAAACTAGGAGTTTAGGATTAACATATATACACTACTGTCTAGAGATATACAGTCAAATGTAGACAACCAACAAGGACCTACTTTATAACACAGGGAGCTATACTCAATATCTTGTAATAATCTCAGAGGGAAAAGAAATCTAAATCACCTGCTATGCAATGTGAAACTACACTGTAAATCAGCTCTGTGTCAATGAAACACACACACACACACACACACACAATAAAATTTAAAAACAGAAAAAGAGCTTCTTAACAGAGCGCAGACAGTCCTCCATGACTGGCTCTTAACCAGTTTTTTTCTGCTGCTCCCACCTCAAACTTCCCCTGGTAACAAAGCGTCGACCACTCTCCGGTACCTAAGTGCTGTTTCTGCTCCCCAACACTTGGCTTAGTCCCTTCCTTAGCCACCTCTCCTGAAAACGAACTGAACGAACCACCAGCACCCCGAACAGCAAGAAAGCCTGGCCAGGGCACTCCCCTCCCCTGAGATCCTGGGCATCCGGAAAGCTTCCATGACACCATGCCAGGTTCTGCCCATTTATTCATCTTACTCGTCCCACTGCATCATGGCCTTTTGCTTCTTTTTGTGTCTTCTCTGGTCGCGGCAAGCCTGGGGAGCTGTCCTTGTGTATGTCTGTAACTCGGTGCCCAGTGTACGGTAAGCATTTAAGCGAGCCCTCCTTACATGCTGGTGAATTAATACGGGAGGTGGGAGTACATGTCTGGTTATCATGGCTTTCGATTTGGAGAGAAGACGGAGCCTATATCTCTGTATCAAGAAGACAAGCAGAGGGGCTTCGCTGGTGGCTCTGGGGTAAAAAATCCACCTGCCAAAGCAGGAGACCCGGGTTCGATCCCTGATCCGGGAAGATCCCACGTGCCACGGAGCAGCTGAGCCCGTGCGTCACAAACTGCTGAGCCTGGGAGCTACAACTACTGAGTCCACATGCCGCAGCTACCGAAACCCGCACGCCCTAGGGCCCGTGCTCTGCAAAAAGAGAAGCCACAGCAGTGAGAAACCCGAGCACAACTAGAGAGCAGCCCCCACTCCCACAACTAGAGAAAAGCCTGTGCGGCAGCAGAGACCCAGCACAGCCAAAAATAAATAAAGGAAAGATTAAAAAAAAAGCAGCAGCAGCAGAGAAACTGAGACTTCAAAGAGCAACAAGTGGGTCCCAAAGTCAAACCAGCCCAGCACCTTCCTTGCATCTCACAGGGCTTTACTGTGTCACACTGATGCCTGTTTGCCTCTGAAGAGCTTGCAACTCTAAAAATACGTCCTACGTAATATTATTGTTTGTCCACGCCAGGCCGTTCTCCTTGACTTTTCTGGAATCAGTGTTAGAAAAATCATCCCAATCCTTCTCGGTTCTTATTCTTCATCTGGAAAGAGAGCTGGAGACATCCTTCATCAACGCCCCCTCTGCTGATTGCTAGGACTGGATAGAAGAATGTATTTAGAGCAGTTAGCGTGGTGTTGGGCCACAGTGAGTGATGGGTACGTGGTAGCTTTTATTGCAGTTGCTGCTGTTGAGGTTCATCACTGCACTGGCAGTTTTGCTGTGACTTCCTTAGAGCACTGCTCTGCTGGACCTGGGGGTATGCCGTTGTGCTCATCTCTGGGACATGAAGTCTGTTTGCCTGATTCCCAGAGTTCTCTGTTCCTGGGTGGAGATCCTCGTGCTGCTGGGAAGAAGCTTCTTGACTTTAAGGGACTAGGTTGCAGCTAGTCATTAATAAGAGGGAAGTACTTTCCTGCTGTCTAAGCATACTTTTTGCGGGGATCTCATTTCCACTCTCCTAAGTAACAATACCTTTTCATTCTCACTGCTTTTGGATATCGAAAGATATCTTTGCTGACTTTTTTTTTATAACCTCAGACTTAGGAGCACGCGAATATATGTTTTACGTGTTTTTTCTGTTCATGAATGTTATAGACAGTTGTTGCAGATGAAAGACAAGGAAAGGGAGATGGCACTGGACTTTGAGGATGGGGCTGCCATCTTACATCCTCTTAAAAGTACGGGGTGTAGACTGTGTGGCTCTCACATGTTTCCCAACCGTTTCATCAGGAGAAAACATAGTTAAAATGTACGTGGAAGGGAACGAAATTTAAATAGAGCAATTAAGTCTGACAGGTACATGTGGAAAGGAAGTAGGGTTAATCCAACTTTTTTATCTTGGTGACAAATATTCTGGGTTGATTTTATGTCAAAGAGGTTCAAGTTTCAAAAAAAAAAGATCTAGTTGAGCTCATCCTTTTGCTTTCCCAAAGGATGAAAAGCATCCTGGGCCACATCCTAGCTTCCAAAGCACGAGAAGTACAGAAAGTCTCCCAGCTTGTGTTCTGGGACTTACCCTGATCCCCCACCCAGGCCTGTCTTGGTGGTGGTTGCCCAGAGACCTCCCTGAAACTGGCTGAAAAACAGTCTTCCTCCATCGGGGAAGACTGTTCTCTTCCGATGAGGGCGCGTGAGAGGTCCTGCCCAGCTGCTGGAGCAGCTCAACACATCCAGCAAACCAAGGTGGAGGGTGAGTCTGTGTGGGGCCACTGCTACCTAGAGCTGAAGTAGGCACCATCCCGAGGGATGCCCCAAGAATACTCTGTGCTTTGTGGGGGGACGGCAGCTTCAAAGATAAGGACATGGGTGTCGCGTTGGGATTTGGGGAAAGGACTATCTTGTTACATCATCTTAACATTCCAAAGCAAGCTTCCCAAACCATGGTGGCAACCTAAATTGCACAAAAAAGCAACGAAGCCTTCTAATGGTAGGTCTTAGTTAATAATAACTTTACTGAGGTGTAATTGACATACAATAAACTACACACACTTGAAGGTACAATCTGAAAAGTTTTGACATATACTGTGAACTGCCACAAGATACTGTGAACTCACAAGATAGTGAGCACATCCATCACCCCAAAGTCTCCTCAGGCCCTCTTCTGACCCATCTCTCTGCCTCTGCCCACGCCTCGCTCCATACCAGGCTCCTAGTCGTGAACCAAGGTAACTGCTGATCCGTGTCTACAGATTAGCTTGCATTCTCTAGAGATCTATATAAATGCAATCATGCAGTATAGAGTCTCTCATATCTGGCTTCTTTCTTTTTTCCCCTTTTTTTGGCCTTGTCAGATGGCTTGTGGTATCTTTGTTCATTGAACCGATGTCCCTTATAGTGAAAGCTCAGAGTCCTCACCACTGGACTGCCAGGGGATTCCCAATTTACTTTCTTATTGTTGAGTTTTGAGAGTTAAAAAAAAAAAAGAAAAGGAAAAAAGAATATATATTCCTTTTTCCTTTTCTTTTTTTTTTTAAAAAAGAAAAGTTCTGGATAGAAGTCCTTTTTCAGATATATATTTTTGGTTTTCTAGCTAAGAAATCTTTGATAAAATCAAGGTCAACAGATTTTCTTCTAGAAGTTTTAGGTTTTACATTCAGAGTTAACTTTTGTGTATGGTATAGGGTCTAAGTTATCGTTTTTGCATATGGGTATCAAATTGTTCTAGCACCATTTGTGGAAAAGATTATCCTTCATCTAAGTTGACTTTGTAGGTTTGTTGAAAATCAACTGATGTCTGTATAAGCGTATGGGTTTCTGGACTTCTGTTCTATTGATCTGTTTGTCTGCTTTTACACCAATATCACATTGTCTTGATTACTGTAGTTTTATAATAAGTCTTAAATCAGGTAATGCACTTCCTCAAACTTCCTCTTTGAATTTGTTTCAGCTAGTGTAGGTCCTTTGCATTTCCATGCTGATTTTAAAACCAGCTTGTCAATACCTAAAAAAAGCCTCCTGGGATTCTGATTGTAATTGTGTTGACTCTAACAAGATTGAATCTTCCAGATAAATATATTTCTCCCTTTATTTAGGTCTCCCCTGATTTCTTTCAGCAGTGTTTTATTAGTTTTCAGTGTACAGAGCTCACATATCTTTCATCAGATGGATCCCTGTTTCATTTGTTTTGATGTGATCATAAATGTAATTTTTCAAATTTCAAATTCCAATTGTTTATGTTTGCATATAGAAATATATTGATTTTTGTAAATTAATATTGCATCTTAAAAATATTGCTAAATTCTTACTAGTTCTGTTAGCTTTTTTGTAGATTTCATCAAATTTTCTACATAGATGATGATGTCATCTATGAATAGAGATAGCTTTTTCCCCCCATTTTTTTAATTGGCCATGTTGCGTGGCTTATGGGATCTCAGTTCCCCAACCAGGGATTGAATCCAGGCCATGGCAGTGAAAGCCTGGAGTCCTAACCACTAGGTCACCAGGGAACTCCCAAGACAGCTTTTTCTCTTTCCTTTACTGCTTCCTTTCTTTCTTTTATTTATTTTTTAGGCCTTACTGCCCTGACTGCAATGTCCAGTACACTGTTAAAAAAGAGATGAGAGTGGACACACTTGCTTTTTCCCTAATCACAGAGGAAAGCACTCAGCCTCTCATCATTAGAAAGAAAGAAAGTGAAGTCGCTCAGTCGTGTCCGACTCTTTGTGACCTCGTGGACTGTAGCCTGCCAGGCTCCTCCGTCCATGGGATTCTCCAGGCAAGAATCCTGGAGTGGGTTGCATTTTCTTCTCCAGGGGATCCTCCCACCCAGAGATCGAACCCAGGTCTCCCACATTGCAGGCAGACTCCCTACCATCTGAGCCACCAGGGAAGTCAAGTATGATGTTAACTGTATGTTTTTCATAGATGCCCTTTTTCAGGTTGAAGAAGTACCCTCCTTAGGAATGGATGATGAATATTGTCAAATGCTTTTTCTGCATCTCAATAGTGAGATGCTATTCATTTTCTTGAATTTGTTTATTTGGTGAATTACATTACTGATTCTTTTTTAAACTATGTATTATTTCCTTACTTGACTCTGTTGGTCTTAGCTGCGGCACATGGGTCTTTAGTCACAGCATGCAGGATCTTTTAGTTGCAGCATGTGAACTTCTCACCTGGGCCCTGTGGGATCTAGTTCCCTGACCAGGGGTTGAACCTGGGCCCCCTGCTTTGGGAGTCTAAGCCACTGGATCACCAGGGAAGTCCCACCATTAACTGATTCTTCAATGTTAAACCAACCTTGTGTTCATGGGAGAAACCTCCCTAGTCCTGATGCATTATCCTTGTTATATATTGGTATATTTAATTAGGTAAGAATAGTTACACGTATGTTCATGAGGAATATTGGTTGACAGTTTTTCTTCTGTAATGTCTTGGTCTGGTTTTGGTAACAGAGTAATTCTGGCCTCATAGAATGAGTTGGGAAGTATTCCTTCCTTTTTGATCCTCTGGAAAATTTTGTATAGAATGACTATTATTTACTTATTCAATATTTGGTAGTACTCAAGTTGAATTCTTACAAATGTAGGAAAAAATGTTGAAAGACTGAAATGTGCTCAAACGATTACTGGGTGTATCCTGTGTAGCTCATGCTTCTAGGCTATCTTTCTTTGTCGTTGAGCTGTTTTACAACTTTGTAAACTGCAGAAAACTGATAATAATGCAAATAATTCTTGTCCTTAGAAACTCAAGTTAATCATTGCCCTGCATACAGATCTATTCTGCATATTCTATAAAATCATTTTTATATCATCTCCTGTTCTCTGAGTTATCCTTTGAATCAGTTGTAACATTTTACTGGTTCCCCATTAGTTAAATAAAAGTTTTGACATATGTTCATTTTAGACTCACCCAGGAATAATAATTTATACTTTTAAAATAATAATACCTTTCAAATTATCTTTTAGTACAGGAGTGATGAGAATTCATGGTATAGGCTTTATTTAATCAAAGCATTATATAAGGTTGGTTAGTTGCTAATGATACAGGAAGTTATTTACTGTAAATTGTGAAGATGATGATATCAAGAGAAATGATATTTTAAGATGAAAGAGAGGATGGACATTTGTTTCCTCATCTCTAAAATGAGGTATAGTGTTAGTTGCTCAGTCGTGTCCGATCTTCGTGATCCTATGGACTGGAACCCGCCAGGCTCCTCTGTCCATGGGATTTTCCAGGCAAGAATACTGGAGTGGGTTGCCATTTCCTTCTCCAAAAATGAGGTATTGGGATAGGTAATTTCTAAGGTCTTTTCTCATTTTAATTATCCAACTCTGAAAAAAAAAAAAATTATCCAACTCTGAACTGGTGATTTCATGATGAACTTCTTTCAATTTCTAGAGTTCATTATCTGTTAAAATGGGATAGTGACATTTTCTGTACCCATCTCAAATAATCAAATAAGATAACAGATCTGAAATGTTGAAAGTGCAGTACAAGGGGGTTACCATTTGTGCCTCATGAAAAGCAAAGATAAACATTCCCAAGCCTCACTCCCTTGTTTTGGTCAACAGTTTAAAATTTTAAATCTTGTCATCTTCTAGGAAACCTGATTGAACTAATTTGAATTTAACTTTTTTTTTTCATTGAAGAGTCATCATCTTAAAATTAATTCCATCCTAGGTTTTAAATAATTATAGTGATATTGAATTCTAACACCAGAGGCTCTGAAGTGGTCTGAAAACAGTCTGAATCAGCTCTGAAACACAGGGGTTCCTGAGATGGTGGCCACTCTCATTTTGATGCTGCAATTACCTGGAAGGTTATAGAATTCTTCAAAATGTGGCAAGTCTCACCTTTCTTCACACTCAGAGCTGCCCGTGAGCGAGGGAGAATGATCTGCCCATACGCTCAGCCACTCCCTCACTCTTGTGCATTGTCCAAACACTTCCTGGAGGAGCGTCAGTATACTCAGCTTGGGTGAGGCAGCAGGCATACATAGCATTTGTGCAGGGGCTCAAGGCAGGTAGACCAGGCACCTTTCTCTAGCGGAAAAAGACTGAACTTATAGTCTAGTCTGTGGTTCTGTTTTTGGCTGCGCCACGAAGCATGTGGGCTCTTATTTCCCTGACCAGGGATGGAACTCTCGCCCTCTGTGGAAGAGCAGAGTCTTAACCACTGGACCACCAGGAAAGTTCCGTCTTTTTTTTTTAATTTTTCTATTTTATATCGGAATATAATTAATTTATAATGTTATATGCATAATTAATTTATAATGTTGCATTAGTTCAAATATACTGCAAAGTGATTCAGTGATACACATACATGTGCTCAGTCGCTCAGTAGTGTCTGACTTTTTGTGACCCCATGGACTGTGGCCTGCCAGACTCCTCTGTTCATGGAATTTTTCAGGCTAGGGGGGTGTCATTTCCTACTCGAGGGGATCTCCTCGACCTAGGGATCAAAGCTGAGTCTCTTGATTCTTAAGCGGATTCTTAACCACCACGCCACCTGGGAAGCACACATATACATATATCTATTCTTTTTCGGATTCTTTTCCCATATAGATTAGTCTGTGCTCTTAATAGCTGAGATCACATATGTATTCTCTTGTTTCCTAAAACTTAAAATGAGATTAGATTGGGTGATACTGGACTTTCCTGATGGCTCAGATGGTAAAGAATCTGCCTGCAGTGCGGGAGACTGGAGTCCGATCCCTGGGTTGGGAAGATCCCTTGAAGAAGGAAATGGCAACGTGTTCTAGTATTCTTGCTTGGGAAAATCCCATGGACAGAGGAGACTGGCAGGCTACAGTCCATAGGGTCACAAAGAGTCAGACACGACTGAGCGCCTAACACTTTTACTTTTCAAGTTCTGTTTCACGCTAAAGTTTAAAGGAAAATTTACTAATGGGAAAAAGCTAGAAAGTATATATTTTCCTGTGTCTATTTATTCACATATCCACACATTCACTACTTAGGTGTTTTCCGTGTGCAGGGCACTATGCAAGCTATACAACACAAGACACATACACACACAGACACACACACCCACACACACGTCTAAGGCTTTCAAGGAGGTGATGGAAATTCTTCTCCCACCAGGGTGTGTGGCGGGGCAGGGGGAGAGTGCCTCAAAGGTCTTTACTAGCCAGTGCTAGAGGAAGTGCTAACCAATCACTTAATTAATTAATGAACAATCAGCAAATGGCCTCCAGTGGGGAAGCGTGACTTGGCTTCCAAATGCTAATTATTAGCCCCTTTATGGAGCGGAGACAGGGAGGGCAAATCATCCCAGGCTCCCAGACGAGCTGGCACACAGACACCGCAAGGAGGCTGTGATTCTCATCTGCACCAGCGTGCTTGCCAGTTTTTATCTAGTGAAATTAATGAGGACTTTTAGAAGTGCAAGTTGGAATGATAAAATATTAACATTCATGTCATTGGTGATCTGTAGGTGTACTGAAATAGCCCGGGGTAGTTGTAGGGTCCTTGGCATGACCGGTACCCGGAGGCGGAGCTCTCTGATACTTTCCAGGTAAAGGCCGCTCGCTAGTAGATGGCTCAGCAGCTCTACTTATTCCCCGAGCTGGCCTTTGCCCTTTAACTTCCGCTTGCCTCTGTGCATTCTTGCATTCATCTCCCTCACCCCTGTCATGCTTCTCAGAAAAACTAATGCTGTCTTGACACATTGGTCCCACGCCTACAGCTGGAACCCTAACTATGACGTCTCCAGGAAAGCGGCTTGTTCAGTGCTCCAGGTGGTTCCTCCATCACCAACAAGACCTGGGATGCTTCATTAACTGGGGGAACAATTGTATTTCCTCTCAGCAGGCAAGTCCCATCACTAAATTCTCTGTGAAGATGATGTTCACAGAGAACTGGTTCATTTCCTTCCAGCTTTGTACAGTGCATTTCCTAAACTAAGAAGTTGCCACTTCAGGCTCCTGCTGCAACTTTGGTCCTCCTGTCAAAACGAAGCGCAGCGAGACCAGACCCCCACAGCTGTAACCGCCCCTTCCCTGGTCCTCAGAGCGCAGGGCAGCATCCCTGGTGATTCGGGGGAGGGTGCTAGAACAACTGGCTAGCAGGAGAACCACACCAACTGAAGAGCACATAACTGGGGACCAGAGTGTTAATGTGGCCCCCTCCCTAGGGCCCCCTCAGGCACCCCCGCTTGCCTGTCTATTTCCCTCTGCATCTGCGACTACACTCGGGCACCTTCAGTTCCTCCCTAGAGAACAATTCAGTGTTTGCTCCTTATCTCTCGCGGCCCAGTTGCCTGCAAACACCTCGGAGGGATTTACCTCTCTTCCCAGGAACAAGGATGCTTGTCCCGGAGCAGTTTCCAGATTTGCCTGTGGAGACTTCAGGGAAGACAAACATGGTGTTCTGATACAAACATGAGGTCCTGGGAGCTGTGATCTTAAGAGAGACTGTGAACATTTCCTCTGGGTCTGGAAGGAGTGATGGAGGCTGGGGCTCTCACCAAGCTTGTGGGGCTGGCTCAGAGACCCAGCATGGGATTCCAAGAGTAGATCTGCTTTTGAAGACATCTTTCAAGGTGTTTCTTGGTCTTTAGAGTGCATCTGAATGTTCACATAAATAATTGCTCAAGTGTTGTCTAAAATGGAAAAAAGCTTGGAAATAACCTGCTGCTGCTCCTGCTAAGTTGCTTCAGTCGTGTCTGACTCTGTGTGACCCCATAGACGGCAGCCCACTAGGCTCCCCCGTTCCTGGGATTCTCCGGGCAAGAACACAGGAGTGGGTTGCCATTTCCTTCTCCAATGCATGAAAGTGAAAAGTGAAAGTGAGGTCAGTTGTGTCTGACGCCTAGTGACCCCATGGATTGCAGCCCACCAGGCTCCTCCGTCCATGAGATTTTCCAGGCAAGAGTACTGGAGTGGGGTGCCATTGCCTTCTCTGGAAATAACGTAATGTCCCCAATAGAAAATAAGCTAAATTTATTATGGTAAACTTAGAGAAGACTCTAGGTGTTAGGCAGATGGCAGGAACTTGTGAGTGCGTGGATGCTAAGTCACTTCAGTTGTGTCCAACTCGTGCGACCCTGTGGACAGTAGCCCGCCAGGCTCCTCCGTCCATGGGATTCTCCAGGCAAGAATACAGCAGTGAGTTGCCATGCCCTCCTCCAGGGGATCTTCCCGACCCAGGGATAGAACCCTCAGTTCTTACATTTCCTGCATTGGCAGGTGGGCTCTTTACCACTAGTACCCAGGCAGAAAACTTGGGGAACCATCAAAAACAAAATAGCTAAAACACATCATTTTAAATGGCTGCATAATATCTCATTATATGAATATATTTTAGCTTATTTATCAGATTTTTATTTTTAAATGATAAGGTTGTTTTCAATTATATTTGTTATTATTAGTAATAACCAGCATTTTTCATATTATTTTCTACAATTGAAAAAATATTTTGGAGATAGTCTGAGAAGGGGAATTCCCAGATCAAAGGATAGGGGTTTTTAAGGATCTAGAAATGGATTTCCAAAGTGCTATTCACATTTGCACTGACTTTCACTTCTATTACAGTGCTTGAAAATTTAATTCCACTCTCCCCAAAATTATCATCTTGAATTGACTAAAAATGATGTTCCATATTATTACTATTTTAAAAATTTAATTTAATTTAGTTTTAAATTTTCTTTCTTTCTTTTTTTTTTTTTGCAGTGCCACGAGGCATGCAGGATTTTAGTTCCCTGACCAGGGATTGAACCCTGCTCCCTGCAGTGGAAGCACAGAGTCTTAACCAGTGGATGGCCAGGGAAGTCCCTGTTTCACAGCATTTAAACTTGCACTTCTGGCTTATCAGTTAGTCTCATTATTTTTAATGACTTTTTATGTACTTTCTGAGAATTGTCTGTTTACATACTGGGTTCATTTTTCTGAGTGTTTTTCCTATTAATTTATAAAAGCTCTTTAAAAAATTATTTATTTCTGTTTTTGGCTGCACTGGGTCTTCATTGCTACGCAGAGCCTCCCTGTAGCCTTGGCAGGCAGGGGCTGCTCTTTAGCTGCGGTGTGGGTCTCTCATTGCGGTGGCTTCTCTCCTTGCAGGGCAGGGCCGCTAGTGCATGCGGGCTTCGGTGCTGGGGCACACGGGCTCTAGAGCAGGGGCTCGGTAGCTGTAGCACACAGGCTAAGTTGCCCCGAGGCAGATGGGATCTTCCAGACCAGGGATCGAACCAGGGTCCCCTGCATTGCAAGGTGGTTTCTTAACCACTGGGCCACCAGGGGAGGCCTATAAAAACTTTACGCCAAGGCAGTCTGTGCTACTGCACGCTGCCTAACCTGCCCACTGGTCTTTAGAAACCATTTGGCTCACTCATAGCAAGTGACTACTGCCTTATCCCCACCAGCATTGTTGTAGTCCCGGAGTAAAGACCCGACAGCTTGTGCACACACGAAGACCTTAAGCAAAGATCGTGTGTGACCAGAATGTGTTTTTTCAAACAGTGGGAATAATAAATTACAATTCGTTTAAAATGTGCTCTGCTTGCATAGCTTGATATGTTAAACCTGAAAGAATCAATATCATAAAATTTATTTTTTAAGCAGTGATGTAACAAATTCATTTTATTTGGACCCTGGAATTATAAGAAATTTATTGTCTCTGAAAAATGATACAGTCCCAGAGCCACTCACTATATCTATAATTTGGTCAAATCTGACATCAACAGGATATTTGGGGGATGTTCATGTGTGATGAACCACCAAAAAGCAGGGCAAGAAAGAGCCTGGCCTGCCTGTCTTCTCTGTAAACAGCAGGAAATCTGAGTATCAGGAGCCACTTCAAGGGCTACATGTATATATATATGTACATATATATATATATATTGGCCTTTTAGCATGCAGGAACTTCCCCAACCAGAGATTGAACCTGTGCTCCCTCCATTTGAAACAAGGAGTCTTAACCATTGGACCACCAGGGAAGTCGAGGTGCTTTCTGAACCAAAAAAAACAAACCTTCTTCAGGCAATGATTCAAAGAATCTGAAACTGATCTTTAAAAGAGGCCAGAGGGTAAACCACCCAGTGAGCCTGGAGTAATGACGCCTCCTTTTCCTGGTCAGCTCCCAGGTTCCAAGCGTCGGTAGAAGAAGGTTCTCTGGCTTTTCCTGGGTGAGCTCATTTTTGCTAGTTGTAAACCTAACAGAAGATGCATGATGATTCTTGCTTCCTTTTTCTCTTTTTTGTTACAATCGATGAGCCAATATTTGTAATTATTAACAAATAACTAAAGCCCATAGTTTAGTTTTAACTGAAGTCTGTAGTTCACATTAGCTTCACTCTTTGTGATGTACATTCTATGCATTTGCCAAATGTTGAATGACATGCATCCACCATTACAGTATCATACAGAATGGTTTCACTGCCCTAAAAATCCCCTTTGTTCTGGGCATTTATCCGTCCCTCTCTCTTCCCAAATCCCTAGCAACCACTGATCTTTTTATGGTCACCAGAGTTTTGCCTTTTCCAGAATCTCACATAATTGAAATTATACGTGGGGAAGCTGTTTAAGATAGGTTTTTTTCCTACTTAGTAATATGTGGGCTTCCCAGGTGGCGCTGCTGGTAAAGAACCTGCCTGCCAATGTGGGAGACATGAGACGTGGGTTGGATCCCTGGGTCGGGAAGACCTGCTAGAGAAGGAAGGCAACCTGCTCCAGTATTCTTGCCTAGCAGAGTATTTTGGCCTGCCAGAGGAGCCTGGCAGGTTACAGTCCATGGAGCCGCAAAGAATCTGACACGACTGAGTGCACACACAAGCTTCCACTGTGTCTTTTCTGTGGTTCATTACTTATTTACTTTTATCACTGAATCTCCTATCATTTTATCTCCTTTGTATGGGCATACCATAGTTTATTCACCCACTCAAGGATATTTTGTTTGCTTCCAAGAATAAAGCAGCTATTCACATTCACATGCAGGTTTTTGTGTGGATTTAACTTATCATCTCACTTGTGTGCACCCCAAGCAGTGTGACTGCTGGATCATAAGCTAAGAGTGTGTTTAGCTTTGTAAGAACAACCTGCCTGCCTTCAAAATGGCTGTGCCATCGTGCGTTCCCGCAGTTCCCGTGGCTCCACAATCTGGCTGGCATTTGGTGCTCGCAGCATCTTGCTTTCTGGTTTCTCCTTGCATCACCCTCTTTGGGCACACGATTACCAAAGTAAAAATTTTCATGATTATAAGATCATGCAGCCAGCTTTTTCCTTGTGTTTTTTTTTTTTTTTCCTGAGTAAATATCATCATCATTTTGACTCAGGTCTAAAACCCTGGCGTCGGGAATTTCCTGGCATCCCAGTGGTTGGGACTCTGCGCTTTCACTGCTGAGGGCGTGGGTTCAATCCCTGTTTGGGGAACTAAGATGCTGCAAGCCTCATGGTACGGACAAAAGAACCAAAAGCAAAACCAACAACAAAAAAACAAAACCCTAAACATGCTGGCATCATCTCTGACGGAAGTTTGTTTTTCTCTCACATTCTACATCAAATCCTCGGCACAATATCACAAGGACTTCCCCGGTGGCTCAGACAGCAGAGACCCACCTGCAGTGCAGGAGACCTGGGTTCAACCCCTGGGTCAGGAAGACCCCCTGGAGAAGGGAATGGCTACCCACTCCAGTATTCTTACCTGGAGAATCCCGTGGACAGGGGAGCCTGGCGGGCTGCAGTCCGTGGGGCTGGATGTATGATGTCTCTTTTTCTGCCCTGCCACCAGCTGTCCGGGTCCCCAGCACTCGTCTTTCCTGTTGAACTTGCTTCCTAACTCTGCTCCCATGCCAGCCCTGCTCCTGGCCATCTGCTCTCTGCCACAGCCAGACTTATCTTCTAAAACCTGAGTCAGACAACGTGACTGCCCAGGCCCACACTCTTGAGTGCCTTCTGATTATGGTTAACATACAATCCCCAAATCCTTACCATGGCCCCCCAGACAGTCCATGTCCCACGCTGACTCATCCCTGAGGGAACCCCCCGCCCTCACTTTTGCTGATAAAGGCCTGGGACTCCTGGAGCAGGTGAGCCCAGCCCCCCACCCTCCATACCCCGAGGGCCTCTGCACTTGCTGCTTCCTCTGCCTGGAAGGTTCTCTCCCACATATTTGCAAGATTCTCCACCACTGCATCCAGGGTTCTGCTGAAATATCACCTCCTCAGAGATGCCTTCACTAACCACCTTATCTAAAACAGGACTTCCCTGGTGGTCCAGTGACTAAGACTTCATGCTCCCCATACAGGGTGCCCAAGTTTGATCCCTGATCAGGGAAGTAGATTCCACATGCCACAGTGAAGATCCCATGTGCCGCAACTAAGACCTGGTGCAGCCAAATAAATAAATTAAATAAAATAAAACAGCAATTTCAGGGAAATCCCTGGTTCAGTGTGGTTCAGTGGCTGGGACTCGGTGTTTTAACAGCTGAGGCCCCAGGTTCTGTTTAGACCCTGGTAGGGGAACTAAGATCCTGCAAGTTGTGTGGCTTGGCTAAAAAAATAGAGAACTAATAAATAAATTTTATTCTATTTTATGAAGCAACTTCATTATCACCTGTCACCTCTCTCTTCTTTACTGTTCCTCCCAGCATTTGTTACCTTCTGACATTGTTTTATATACCTAACTGTTTATATATTTGCTATTATCTGTTAACTGCCAATCCGACCCCCCTTCATCTGTTTACTCCTGTACCTACACAACGTAGAACATCATCTGGCCATCTCAGGTGCTCCATAAATTCAGTACTAGTTCAATGAATTTCAGAAACTACTTATGATTACCACTTTTAAGTTTTAGTAGACAGAAGCTGTGTCAGTCATGGAGTGAACTACGTGGCAAGGCAGATGATAAGAGAATTACACTTCAAAGAACAACATCCAAATGTGGAAAGTCACGGGCAACGTGTGTGAAGAGGCATTAAGCAAGGCAGCAGCATTCATGCAAGTAGGCAGCCCGAGAATCAAAAGGAGAAAGTCCACTGGAGAACCCTAAAATTAGGAACTTTGTTTTAGATGATGTCAGCAAAGTGAAGTGGATTTAGAAGATTTAAGATAGTTTCATTGATGATGTTGCCATTGTCATCATTTTGCTGAAGAGAATCTGTTAAGTACTTATTTGTATACAGTGTTTTTCCATTTCACTATAAACACAAGCTAAAGCAATATAGCCAATAGAATAACAAAATGAATTAGATTACTAAATTGAGGGGGGAAAGGAATAAAGAAAATTAGATCAATGCAGCGAAAGCCAGGAGGGAGAAAAGCGAAACTATAAAAAGCAAGATAAACACAAAACATGAAGATATTAAAAATCAGACCAGCCATATCAAGGATCATTAAAAATTTTAATAGATTAAATTCTATTAAAATTCCTTAAAAATACCAAGAATCTCAGATTGCATTAAAAAAGCTATAAGCTTTTTACAAGACATACACTGAAATAGAAAACATGAAGATATTAAAAGTCAGACCAAGTATATCAAGGATCATTAAAAATTTAAATAGACTAAGTAAAAAATTAAATAGATTAAATTCTATTAAAATACAAAAAAATCTTATATTGCATTTTTAAAAGTTATATGCTCTTCATAAGAAGTACATCTAAAAAAAAATTCCACAAGAAGGTTGAAAAGCCAGGGATGGATAAAGACAAAACGAAAAACAAAGAAAGCAGGATGCACAAGCATTAATGGGACTGAAAACAGACACTTATCCTAACAAAAGATATTCATTATGAAGATATAACAATGATTCTTCATGAATTGAGCAACATAGCTTTAAAATCATAAAGTAAAAACTGCTATGAATACTAAAATTTGACAAGGCAATCACAAGTAGAGACATCAAATCTTTAAAAAATTTAATAAGCTTGAAAACATACATATGATTTTTTCAAAATTTTTAGGAAAACATCAACTATTAAGTACAGAAAAAAATTGAAAGTGTGGTCACAGATTTATCTCTCCAAAATACTCCAAGCCAGTTTCATGTTATAGTAGGTAAATTATATTAAATCTTCCAAAGTTATAGACACTATAATTTTTTTGGTATTCAACTGTTTCAGATACTAGAAAGAAAAAAGAAAGAATTTCAATTCATTCTATAAGCCTAGTGAAACCTTGATCAAAAAATTGGCCAAAGATACAAAAAGGAGAGCTATAAACATAGAGGAGATTTGCCAGGTGGCTCAGTGGTAAAGAATCCACCTGCCAATGCAGGAGATCCAGGTTTGATCACTGGGTTGGGAAGACTATCTTGCAAAAGGTAATGGCAACCCACTCCAGTATTCTTGCCTGGGAAATCCCATGGACAGAGGAGCCTGGCAGGCTGCAGTCTATGAGGTCACAAAGAGTTGGACACAACTGATGAAAAATGCCAAATAAAATATTAGTAAATCAGATCTACCAATTAAAAGATTAGTAAATACCATATGATTTCATTTATATGAGGAATCTAAAATATATAAATAAATAAAATAAATGAACAAAAGAACAGAAACAGACTCACAGATATTGAGAATAAACTAGTGGACACCAGAGAGGAGTGAAGTGGAAGGATTGGGAGAATGGTGGATCTAATACACAGAATAGGAAATATTGTCAATATTGTGACAAATTTAAATGGTGACAGATGGTAACTGGCTTATCGTGCTGATCACCTTGTAATGTATATAAATGTTGAATTGCTATGTTGTACACCTGAAATTAATATAACACTGTATGTCAATTATACTTCAATGGAAAACAAAAATAAAAAGATTAATATACATAAAATTGTGCATAAAATTAATATGACATAAAATTGTGAAATTTACTACCGATTCACTGCATTATTAAAGAAAAGCAGAAAAACAAAAGTATTTCAATAGATTCAACAATCATTCCTGAAAAACACGTGGTGAACCAAGAACTTTCAGATGTTCAAGCTGGATTTAGAAAAGGCAGAGGAACCAGAGATCAAATTGCCAACATCTGCTGGATCATAAAAAAATCAAGAGAGCTTCAAAAAACCATCTACTTCTGCTTCATTGACTTTGCTAAAACCTTTGACTGCATGGATCACAACAAACTGTGGAAAATTCTGAAAGAGATGGGAATACCAGACCACCTTACTTGCCTCCTGAGAAACCTACATGTAGGTCAAGAAGCAACAATTAGAACTGGACATGGAACAATGGACTGGTTCCAAATTGGGAAAGAAGTACATCAAGGCTGTATATTGTCACCCTGCTTATTTAACTTATATGCAGAGTACATCATGTGAAATGCCGGGCTGGATGAAGTACAAGCTGGAATCAAGATTTCTGGAAGAAATATCAATAACCTCAGATATGCAGATGACACCACCCTTCTGGCAGAAAGTGAAGAGGAAATAAAGAGTCTCTTGATGAAAATGAAAAAGGAGAGTGAAAAAGCTGGCTTAAAACTCAACATTCAGGAAATGAAAATCATAGCATCTGATCCCTTTCCTTCATGGCAAATAGATGGGGAAAAAGTGGAGACAGTAGCAGATTTCATTTTCTTGGGCTCCTAAATCACTGCAGACAGTGACTGCAGCCATGAAATTAAAAGACAATTTTTTTTGCTCCTTGGAAGAGAAGCTATGACAAACCTAGGCAGCGTATTAAAAAGCAGAGACATTACTTTGCCGACAAAGGTCCATCTAGTCAAGGCTATGGTTTTTCCAGTAGTCATGTATGGATGTGAGAGTTGGACCACAAAGAATGCTGAGCACTGAAAAATTGATGCTTTTGAACTGTGGTGTTGGAGAAGACTCTTGAGAGCCCCTTGGACAGCAAAGAGATCAAACCAGTCCATCCAAAAGGAAATCAGTCCTGAATATTCATTGGAAGGACTCACGGTGCCGAATCTGAAGCTCCAATACTTCGGATAGCTGATGCAAAGAGCCAATTCATTGGAAAAGACTCTGATGCTGGAAAGTTTGAGGGCAAGAGGTTAAGGGGACAACAGAGGATAAGATGGTTGGATGGCATCACTGACTCAATGGACATGAGTTTGAGCAAACTCAGGGAGATAATAAAGGACTGGGAAACCTGGTGTGCTGCAGTTTACCGGGTCACAAAGAGTCAGGCACGACTTAGCAACTGAACAGCAACAAACCTAGGAATAGATAATTGATTAAAAAAAAAATTAACACAAATGCCATACTTAAAGCTGAAAAAACCCTGCTAGGAACAAGGCAGGAGTGCTTGTCATGACTACTGCCATTATTTCAATGCAGGACCAACCCCTACCGTAAAACAAAAAGAGGCAACAACAGCTACAGACAGAAGTGACTTCTTTATCTTTATTGACATATGACATGATTGGCCACTTACAAAATCTATGGAAATCCACTGAAAAACTAAGATTTTCAGGTAAAAAGATCACAGTAGGATAGCAGGTTATAAGTAAAAAAAAAAAAAATTAATAGTCATGACAAAAATAACAATAAATTAGAAAATCTAATGGAAAAGAAGAATTCTATTCAACTGCAAGAACAAAACAAAACCCCACAAAAAATACAAAATAAAGTACCTCTGAATAAGCATAATGATAAATATGTCACTTCTGTTACCTGTCACATGAGTGCTCAGTCATGTCCCACTCTTTGTGACTCCAGGGACTGTAGCCCACCAGGCCCCTCTGTCCATGGGGATTCTCCAGGCAAGAACACTGAAGTGGGTTGCCATGCCCTCCTCCAGGACTACTGGAATGGGTTGCCATTTCCTACTCAAGGGGATCTTCCTGACCCAGGATTTGAACCTGAGTCTTCTGCATTGGCAGGTGGGTTCCTTACCATTGGTACCACCTTGGAGGTATTACCTGTAAAGGAACTCTCTAAAACTTACTCAGGAACGTGAAGAATACCTTAAAAAAATGGCGATTTATTTTGTTTTCTGAACAAGAAGACTCATTATTAGGAAGATATTAATTACTTCCAAATTGTTCCATAAATTCAATGCCATTTTAAATAAAATTCTAATGAATTTTTAATTGTGTCTTTATAAGTTGATTCTAAAGATTAACTGGAACAGCAGAGAGTGGAAGAACAGCCAAACACATTTAAGGAAATAGGAATGACGACAGGGGAAACTTATCCTCCTAAATATCAAATTTAGTATAAAACTATGAAAATGAAAACTGGCATAGGAAGAGATAAAGAATCACACAGAAGAAATCAGAAACAAGTCAGTTCACAGTAGGAACTTAGCATTTGATAAAGATTAAATTTGAATAATAACAACAAAATTTCAAATTAGTGGGGAAAAGAAGGTGGACTCAAGCACTTTTTTCCCTCCTCTTTTTTAAAAAATTGAGGTATAATTGGCATATAACATTATATTAGTTTCATGAAGTAAAGATTTAAACACTAAAAATAAAACTGCAAGAAATTCTCTGGTGGTCCAATGGTCAGGACTCTGTGCTTTCACTACATGGGGTATGGGTTGGATCCCTCGTCAGGGAAATAATATCTAGCATGCTGTGAGGAGTGGCCAAAAAAAATTTTTTTTTTCTTTTTATTTGGGGGTATAGGGAAGGCCCAGCTCCTGCAGGACACCACTCAGAAATCATATAGAAAAGAGTTTTAAATGTTGCTACAGAAAAAAATTTAAGCTCTGTTCAATAGGTGATACCATAAATAATGTTAAAAATGACCACCTAGGGGAGGACTCCCAGTTTAAGATGGTGGAGCAGAAGGATGTGCACTCATCTCCTCCTCTGAGAGCACAAAATCACAACTAGCTGCTGAACAACCATGGACAGGAGGATGCTGGAACATACCAAAAAAAGATACCCCATGTCCAAAGACAAAGAAGAGGCCACAGCAAGACGGTAGGAGGGGCACAATCACGATAAAATCAAATCCCATACCCAGCAGTGGGTGACCCACAAATTAGAGAGCAATAATACAAAAGAAGTTCTCCCACTGTTGTGAAGATTTGGAACCCAATGTCAGGCTTTCCAGCCTGAGGACCCGACAAAGGGACTGAGAATCCCCAGGCAATCTGATCTTGAAGCCCAGGAGGATTTGACTATAAGACTTCCACAGGACTGGGGGAAACAGAGACTCCAGGCTTGGAAAGTGAAAGTGTAGTCGCTCAGTCGTGTCCGACTCTTTGCGACCCCATGGACTGGAGGGCACAAACAAAACCTTGCATGCACCAAGATTCAGAGGAAAGAAGCAGTGGCTCCACAGGAAGCTGAACCAAAACTACCTGCTAGTGTTGGATGGTGCCCTGTGGAGGCATGGGTCAGCAGGGGCTCACCGCAGGGACGGGGGTGGGGGGACTGGCAGCAGCTGTCTGGGAAGGTCCCCTTTGGCACACTCTGGGAGGTCACCATTAACCCGACCAGAGAGCCCGCAGGCCCCAGGGCTGGGCCGCCTGAAGCCAAAAAGCTACCAGGGAGGGAGCACAACCCCATCCATCAGCATAACTGGATTAAAGCTTTACTGAGCAAGGCCCTGCCCAGAGCAAGATCCAGTTTTTCCCACCACCAGTCCCTCCCATCAGGAAGCTTACACAAGCCTCTTAGCCTCCTCCATCAGAGTAGATAGAAGAAGCAAGAAGAACCACAATCCCACAGCAACTAAAACAAAACCGTATCATAGAAAATTAACCAGTATGAAAAAGCAGAAAGTTACCTACCAGATGAAGGGACAAGATAAAACCCCAGAAAAACAACTAAATGAAGTGGAGGTAGGCAACCTTCCAGAAAAAGAATTCAGAAAAACGATAGTGAATATGATTCAGGATCTTGGAAAAAGAATGGAGGCAAAGATTGAGAAGATGCAAGAAATGTTTACCAAAGACCTATAAGAACTGGGACTTCCCTGGTGGCTCAGAGGGTAAAACGTCTGCCTACGATGCGGGAGACCCGGGTTCAATCCCTGGGTCGGGAAGATCTCCTAGAGAAGGCAATGGCAACCCACTTCAGTATTCTTGCCTGGAAAATCCCATGGACGGAGGAGCCCAGTAGGCTACAGTCCATGGGGTTGCAAAGAGTTGGACACGACTGAGCAACTTCAGTTTCACTTTCACTTTATAAGAACTAAAGAACAGAGATGAATGATATATACTAGAAGGAATTCATAGCAGAATAACTGAGGCGGAAGCAGGGATAAATTACCTGGAGGACAGAATGGTAGAAACCACTGCTGCAGAACAGAATTTAGAAAAAAGAATGAAAAGAAATGAAGACAGCCTAAGAGACCTCTGGGACAACATTAAATGCACCAACATTTGCATCAGTGGGGTCCCAGGAGAAGAGAGAAAGGACCTGAGAAAATATTTGAAGAGATAATAGCTGAAAACTTCCCTGACATGGGAAAGGAAATAAACAGCGAAGTCCAGGCAGCACAAAGAGTCCCAGGCAGGATAAACCTGAAGAGAAACACCCAGACACATAGTAATCAAACTGACAAAAATTAAAGATAGTGATAAAATATTAAAAGCAAGAAGGGAAAAATGACAAATAACATACCAAGGAACTCCCGTCAGGCTATCAGCCGATTTCTCAACAGAAACTCTACAAGCTAGAAGGGAATGGCATGACATATTTAAAGTGATGAAAGGGAAGAAGCTTACAACCAAGAATACTCTACCCAGCAAGACTCTCCTTCAGATTTGATGGAGAAATCAAAAGCTTTCCAGACAAACAAAAGTTAAAAGAATTCAGCACCACCAAACCAGTTTTACAACATACTAAAGGAAATTCTCTAGGCAGAAAACGAGAGAAGGAAAAGCACTACCTACAGAAAATAAACCCCAAACAATTAAGAAAATGCTAATAGGATCATACATATTGATAATTACCTTAAATGCAAATGGATTAAATGCACCAATCAAAAGACAAAGACTGGCTGAGCAGATGAAAACATGTGCAAGTATGCACTTCCACTTATCACATCACTCTGCTTGACCCCCTAAATTATGTGTAATTATTTTATACTGTTAGGTTAATCATATTCCCATTATGGCTTGCAGTTGTAATTATTTATTTTTCATCTGGTTATTGATTGTGAAAACTGATGAACATCTTTTACTATTGTCATATGTAACTATTACTCACTTAATACCATTGTATGTGCAGATAGTAAAGAATCTGCTGCAATGCGGGAGACCTGGGTTCGATCCTTGAGTTGGGAAGATCACCTGGAGAAGGGAATGGCTACCCAATCCAGTGTTCTGGCCTGGAGAATTCCATGGACAGAGGAGCCTGGCAGGCTATATAGTCCATGGGCTCACAAAGAGTCAGACACGACTGAGTGACTTCTTAAAAAAAAAAAATCATGATTGGTCAACAGAAAATGATAGAATTCTATATCATCAAAACTACCATTTAATAGAAAAACCTGTAATCACTTTTTAAAATTCAGATGCATATCAGAATTATCTTGGAATTTTTTGAAAAATACAAATGCCCAGGTATTCCTTTTTTTTTTGCCAGAGCTCCAGATATACTTCTAACGAGCAGCCATGTTTAAAAACAACTGGACTACATAAGGAACTTTTACTTTCACCTAGTTTGTTTCACTTTTTCTATTTCATATTCATTGCTCCCATTTCATTTATGTTTTCTAATTTCTCCATCTCTTTTTTTTATGTTCTTTCTCAAGCCTTTATCAAGCATAGTAGAAAAGCTTTTGTATACATACATATAAATAATATGTATAATATATACATTTTAGAAAACGTGTGAATTTTTGCATAAAAAATTAATGACATTTTGATTCCATTTGTTTGATTTAGTATGAATAGAATGCTAGGTTTCTAATTAAAAAAATAGATATGCAACAAGTAACAAAAGTTTACTCTTAGCATAGGAAACTACAGTCAATATCTTATAATAACCTATGATGGAAAATTCAAAAATAACATGTGTATATGTATAACAGAATTACACATACAAAAAATAATTCTACCTTTTTAAATTTAGTAATGCCTATCTCTTTGCCAGTTTTTCTAAATGTCCTATGGACATCTAATAACATATGAGATACAAAATTTTAAATGTATTTGTGTAGGATATGATTAATATAAACTAAATATAAATCTATTATATTTAAATTATCAATGACATCATTCAAGATGCTCTTATTCTTATTTTTCTGCACTCGATAAAATATTCTCAGAGAAATGTTAACATGTCTCACTATGAGTATATATTTTTTCTTTTCCCTTTCTGATTTTTGCTTTATGTATCTTTGTTTCTTTGTTGTTAATGCATCTAATGGTTTATGAGGTCTATCTTCTTCGAGAATTGTACCTTTTATCATTAAAAATAGTCATCTGTTTCATTTAAAATAAATTAACTAAAAAATTATAACAAAACAAAAAGGTACATTGTATATAGCACAAGAAATTATAACCATTATTTTATAAAGAAAAAAAAGCAGTTTTCTTGTTCTAGAACTTCACATAAATAGAAAAATGCAGTATAAAGAAATGACCATCTAGGAAAAGTATATAACGATTAAAAAAATAATAAGAGCCAAGATTAACACAAGGGTTACTATACGCCAGGAATTATGCTAAGTATTTTATATGAATTATATAGTTACGATTATTATTGACGGGTATGGTTATGATTTCGATCATTCAATTTTACAGCAGGGAAAACTGAGGCTTAGAAAGGTCACGTGTCATGTATATGCTGAGAGGACTGATGTCTCTAATAGGGTGAGCGGTTCAGGACCCCATTATTTGTCCCATCGTTCCTCAAACATTTGAATCGTCAGGTAGGCGGGCGACAGACCACAGAGCTGCAGTCAGGCGCCTCTAAGTGACTGAGCAGACACACAGCACAAGCTTTGGAGGCACAGAAGAACGTTTTCCTGTTGCCACGGATGTTTCTGGCTACACAGGAAAACCTAACTCCAGAAGGATCAAACCAAGGCAACAGAGATGAGAAGACCCGAAAGGTAAATGCAGAAGAGTTCTGCCTAATTGTCTGGGTCCTTGCATTCACCTGTGCGAGAGTTTAGAGCTACTCCTGGACTCCCAATTATGAGAGTCCATGAGTTCACTCTTTTCTTAAGCTAATTTGATGGGTTGTCTGCCCTTGGCATACAATAACCACAGAACATAAAGACTCCACCTACTAATTAAGGAGGAAAAAGACAAATCAATAGTATAATGGGCGAAGCATGTGATTAGAAGCTCAATGAAGAAACAGCAGTGGAGGTTAATTCTGGAACTCCTATCTGGGGGGCCCATGCCTCTCTGCGGTGGAGGACTGGGTGCTATTTTATCTGCTCCTCCCGAGGTCTCCCCACTAAGACCCACACAGGACATCTATAGGTGGTGCCAGGGGCTCTCTGGATATACAGCTGGTTTATCTTGGGATCATCTTATTTGGCTCCATGAAATAATCTTCCTTAAATATGGAGTTAGGAAACACGAGAAATCATTAATAATCCTGGAATATCAAAGAACGGAGCGAAGATCCCCCCCACCCCATTGGTTTCTGGCAGCACTGTGGAGGTGCGGGCCGGAGTGTGCTTCAGGAGGGCTGGAGGTCATTAAGGGGCTCCTTTCCACAGAGCCTGCCTGCCCTCCCACGTGGCCTGCTGCGGAGCCTGTAATGAAGCCGACAGCTCCTCAAGGCACGGTCTCTCTTCTTTAATGCATGGC
The DNA here is from genome assembly GCF_019320065.1 of Cervus canadensis. Lineage (NCBI taxonomy): Eukaryota > Metazoa > Chordata > Mammalia > Artiodactyla > Cervidae > Cervus > Cervus canadensis. Next base: position 114,290,366 of record NC_057388.1, read on the forward strand.
TTCTTTGGAGCAGAATCAATTACAGAGTTTTATTTTATTCCATCTCTATAAAATGGTTGTGGAATGATGCTTCTTTTGTGTTGAGGAAAAAAAAAACAACCAGTCCCTGGATGGGAGATTGATTGATGTAAAGCAGAGAATTTGCAGCACAGATTGGGATCTGTGACAATTAACTGCAAAACTTTATTGAAAACCTACTCTGTGCTCAGCGTTATGGAGGATTCCCAAGTGAGTAGAAATCATTATCGCTTTCAGAGAGCATTCATTCTAGTTTGGGAGGGAAGCTAGGGGACAGAGGAGCGAGTGGCCGTCCCTGACTTGCTGATAGGAGGAGGATGACTGAGGAGGCGAGTGAGGAGGGAACTGATCATGTGTCCTGGAACTGGAGATACCAAAAGCATAGGCACTTGTTGCTTTGGGACAGGAAGGAGGGAGTTTAAGATGAGTACAGTTGTGTATATGTCCTTAGGAGACTAAGACCAACCTGAATTCAATACAGCTTCATTTTGTTTCTTTAAACATAGTGTGTTGGACTAGAAGCAATGACAATCCATTAGACAGAATACCCATCATTCCCGGTTTACGAAAAGCAACCAGGACTCCTTGGAAAACTATTACTCCAGGCAAAGGGCAGAAAAGTTTCAAAGGCTAACAGAGACAAATCAAAAGGGTACAGAATAAGTTTGAAAAGCACCACTGAATAAATCTGAGATGATTAAGCATTTAAAAAACTAGGACTACACTGGATTGAAACACATCAAACATAAAAACTCAAAACTTTTTTCATAGTTACATTATGAGGTGGCTTGGGGAATCAATCCGGAGAAGGCAATGGCACCCTGCTCCAGTACTCTTGCCTGGAAAATCCCATGGATGGAGGAGCCTGGTGGGCTGCGGTCCATGGGGTCGCTAACAGTTGGACACGACTGAACGACTTCGCTTTCATTTTTCACTTTCATGCATTGGAGAAGGAAATGGCAACACACTCCAGTGTTCTTGCCTGGAGAATCCCAGGGACGGGGGAGCCTGGTGGGCTGCCGTCTATGGGGTCGCACAGAGTTGGACACGACTGAAGTGACTTAGCATTAGCAGGGAATCAATCTGATACAAGAGAAAGGAACCAAGTTATTTATCCTGCCTTTACAAACATGAGAGGGAAATTCTTCTCTGTAAGAAATTCTTCTCTGTAAGAATCATGGCTAATATTAATACATGGCAAAGGAATGAAAAGATTAGAATACCACCACTTAGTAACCCCAAATGAAAGGATCATTCTAAGCAAGGATTATTAATGTCTGCTGGAACTATCAGGTAAAGTTAAGGGGAGAACTTTGTAGTGGATGCATCAGATTGACGACATTTGAACTCAGTGGTCAATCCTAACATCACTGAGATTGGATAGTTAGACATTTGTGCCTCCTGAGGAAGAAGTGATAGAACTTCATAGCACCACCTATGCAGTATTCTTTGAAAAAAAAAACCCAAACTTAATTCTCATGAAGCTTCTAGATTTTACTGTGGATTTACAGAAAATATGGGGAAGACATGAAAGTATGCCTTGAGGATATAATCTCCCAAATTTAGAATGTGAATTCTAAAGAACAAATGGTCACCTCAATCACAACTACAGACAATATCTGACTTTGACTAGATCCTTGATTCAGGCAAATTCAATGGAATTATTAATTATTAGCTGTTTTGTTGAGTGTAGTAAATTTTGTGGTTACATTATATATACATTAGAATCATACACTAACGCACTTAGAAGTGAAAAGAAGTCTGAGAGTTGCTTTAAAATGGTCCAGTAAGCTGAGGAGCCCTGGGAGCACAGCTGATGAACCAGGGCGGGGGGCCTGGGGTGAGGGACGGTGATATCCCAGACGGAGTGATGGTCCTCCCAAGCAGAAAGATCAAGTGGATTCTGGTGATCTGCTGAGGTCTGTGGGCCTCTCGAGCAAGTCTGTTCTATTCTGGAAACCAAAAGTGCCCTTCTTCATCTTTGGAGACACGTTATTGTCCCATCCTGTTTTTCAGACTGTGCTGTCTCTACTGCTCAGAGGTTGGAAATCCATTATGAAGTCTCTTTTCATTAGAATTTGGTCATCTGCATTTGTGTGAGGTGGTTGTGGGGATTTCTACAGTGGGTGGGGAGAAAAACTGTCATCCCTCTAAAATACCTATCATGAAAAAAACAGGACAGAATGTAAAGGGAAGAGAGGTGGAAGCTTTTATGAAAAAAGGAACAGAAGAACTGTGAACAAAGCTCATTTATTTCAAATAAACATGTATTAAAAAGTAAAAAAAAAAAAGCAACTACAATAAAAAGAAAAACAGAGGAGGGAAACAGATGAAAAAGAATGACAGGATGTTGAGTAGTATTTGATGGATGTATGGACTTATTCCACTATTCCACTGTGAATTTCTGATGGTTTTCATGACAGAGCTTTTAAGAAATCCTGTTTCAGTCCCTCTATGAATTTCCGCTGTGGAGCAGGGTTCTACAGTTCACTCCTTATCCTGAAGTATCTATGGAGATAAAGTAATCCAAGCTTCTCAGTGCAGTTTTCCAAAATAAAGATAAACCGCCGATCCCCACACCTGCCGCAGTTTTGCCGGGCCGAGCCTCCGTGTGGAGCCTGGGACACTAAGGGTTAACAGCCGGTGCCCCGCAGCTGCGCGCGGGGCGTTCCCGCAGCTGCCAGCAATTAGGCTAGCTGGCAGTCCCCCCAGGACGCTCCTGCTGCCTGATTAGGACTAATTGCTAGCCAGCATCTAGGTCCCGATCGATGAAATGGAAATCCATTAGGAAAAAGCGGTGCAGGGAGACACTGCCTTCCGGAGAGCGCGCGTCCGCGGAGCTGCAGGCGTGTTTTCCAGAGCTCACCGAGCGCGCCAAGGGAACCCCCACCCTGCCCGTGTTCCTGGGAAACTACACTGTTAAAACACTCTCGTGGTTCCCCTTTGACCCCAAAGAGAGCCTTCTTTCCCCCGCGATTTTGGTCTATCACTGAAAGAAACTTGTGTCCGCCAAAAATAGCCTCGCGCCGGTGATTTCTTAGAGATGCGGCGTGTAGGGGGAGCGAGCAGCGGGCAGGGGACTCCTGCAGCTGGGACAGGGTTCCGTCCGGTGTGGGGTTTCAGCTGACCTCTGGAGTTTACTCAAAACAGCTCTTGTGCATCAAGTAGATTCAGTTCTGAGACGCACTGGTAGCTACTGAAAGAACTCACTTTAGATCCTTGCCAGTTTGAAATTGTGTGACTGGGCACCAGAGGATGGCGGGTTTTCATGGGAAGAATTTCCACTGACTACAAGGCTGAGCTCTGAGAGCTCAAAGATTGTTAAGATCTGGTCCTGACACCCAAGGAAGCCTGTGAGCTATGCGAATTCAAAAACAGACATCACAGAAAGGCTACTCAAACTGCTTGTGAGAACGAGATAAGGAGGATTTTTAACCCAGCACTGTATCTTCTCACTTAATTGAAATTTCTGTTAAAATGAACCACACATATGGACAAGGAGTTTTGAGTTTTTACTTATTTTCAAATTCAACAATATTATAATGAAGTCTGGATAGTATTATCTGAGAAAATACATTCCTGAGCTTACTTTAGGTAAGTTTCACAAGCAGGACAAAAAGTCCTTGCTTATTCAGGAACTAAAAGTTCCTCCATGTATTGGACATGAAGACTAAATCAAACTGTGACTGTTTCTCCAGAAATAAAATGCCTCCTTTAAAAAGCTTATGAAAATCTGACAAGAGAATAATAACTACACTGTTATTTTGCAACTTGGTGCAGAGGCAAATTCTTGATCTTCTTGCACTGAATGCAAAAGTCTGAAAAGCATTAAAGAAAAACTATTGTTTTTTTTTTTAAAAGATCACTATGTGTTCTTATTTACCTCAAATATAATCTAGAACTTTTTAAAGCACTTCAGAGTATTCATTTGCTTTAAAATCAGATTCATTACAAAAGACCCATTTATTCAAGTCAGACAGCAAAGACTCATTTAAGTTGCTGTGCATATTTAATAATTAACTGCACTTCTGTTAAAACAGTAAGATTCAGATTTTCCCAAAGCAGTACTGTATAGCTGTTTAATTTAGACTTGAGATGACTTCAAACGCTGTAACCATTTTACAAAGAAATCTTTAAACTTCCTAGAGGGCTTCCCTGCCTACCCCCCACCCCCACCCCCTCCACCCCACCCCGGGACAAGTGCCACGGAAAGGGACAGAAAGATCCCAGGGGGATGATCTGGGTTACACTGCACAGTTATGTCTCTAAGGTTATCAACACTTTTCATTCAGAAGACTTTCTGATAGGAGGGGATTCTTACCATTACTTTGTGTTGTTGAATCCGGACGAAGTCATGCAGGAAACTGAAAGTGACAGATAAGTTTCAGTGACTGGGTTCAGGAAGTCATCAAGAGAATAGAGCTTGTCAGTGACTGGCAAATTTACTTTCTTTAAGTACTATATTTTTTTTTTCAGAGAGTGTTTTCATAAAATACTCCAATTACAGAGTAAGGAGACAGGTTTTATAAACTGCAAAGGAAATCAAATCTCCTTTTTTACTACTCAAAACTCATACTTACTCATTTGACCCAAAGAAGACCAGTATCACTGGTCATAATCACTGATTATATGGGCCTATAAAGCTGGGAGAAGGGATGGGCTGTGCCCAAGACTACACAATTTACTAACAGTAGAGCTGGTCCCAGAATCGGATTCTCTGTTTCTATACATTGATCATCCTTTGCTATTCTTTTGACTTTGCTATTTTTTTCCCTAAATTTGTCTCTTTATTTCCTTTTTCTCCCCATTCCCTATTTATCCTTTATCTCAGCTGGATGCTTTTAATTTCTCTCCTCTACTTTTTCCTCTCTTTTCTTTTCAATTATGTAAATTTCCTGTAATCCAGAAATTGTTGCATGTGTGCATGCTCAGTGGATCAGTTGTGCCCAGCTCTTTGTGACCCCATGGACTGTAACCCACCAAGCTCCTCTGTTGGGGGAATTTCCTGACAAGAATACTGGAGAAGGTTGCCATTTCCTACTCCAGGGATCTTCCCAACCCAGGGTCTCTTGTGTCTCCTGCATTGGCGAGTGAGTTCTTTACCACTGTGCCACTTGGGAAGCCCCCAAAATTGCTGAGCTACCTGGAAATCTGGGTATGAGACGGTGTTGACAAAGGAATCAGCAGATGTATCAGGTGTTACAGACTTTGCTACCTCAAAACTGTGGGACAGTTTTACCGTTTAGTAACTAGAATCCCATTTTAGTAACCAGAATATCACTCAAACTTGATACATTTGATTATGCTTAAGTTTTGAGCAGTTAACAAAGAAGAATTCTGAAATAAAAATCTAGATCCTAAGAGGTCTTGATCTTAAACTTTCATATTCTAATTTTACCTAACTTTTAAAAGAAGTCCTCCTACTATAGGATTTTAGGAACTCTGGCAATCTCAGTGTGAAGTGGAGAATTCTGAAGTCCAGTTGGTAGTTCAATTGCTCCCGTCTTAGGAGTAATTCTGGGCTTCCCTGGTGGCTCAGATGGTAAAGAATCTGGTTGCAATGCGGGAGACGCGGGTTCGATCCCAGGGTAGGGAAGATCCTCTGGAGAGGAAATGGCAACCCACTCCAGTATTCTTGCCTGGAGAATTCTATGGACAGAGGAGCCTGCTGGGCTACAGGCCATGGGGTCAAAGAGTCGGACACGACTGAGTGACTAACACGTTCTACACTTTCTTAGGAGTACTTCACCTTCCTTGGTAGAGCAGGACTTGCTGGCTACTTGTTATTCTGCTTTGGTTCCATTGTCCTTATTTGAACTCTTGTCATTCTAAGAATCCCAAAATCTTCCTTAAAGCCCTCATTTGATTTCACAGTGAATAGGTCTCTAAACTTAAAAAATATCCAACCCAGTGTGTGAAGTTAAGAGACAGCAGTAGACTCAGGAGTTAATGAGAAAAAAGTATTAGAAGAATCACACTAGAGTCACAAAGCAGAGAACTTGGGACCAAGCCCTGGGTGCTTTCAGATAAAGACAGAGTATCTGACTCCATCCTTGGAAAGGCAACTTCAACATCAAAAAACTGAAATCCTGGCAAAACACTCATTTTCCACATTTGAGTATAAAGTGGAACACTGTTTAATAATTAGGTAATACCTTTCTACTGTTTAAACATTCTCACGTGATATACTTCTATTTTCTTTTTCAATAGCTTTATAGAAATATCATTCAGTCATTTAAAGTATACAATTCAATGGACTTTAGTGTATTCACCAAGTTGTGCAAGCATCACCACAAATCAATTTTACATTTTCACCAACCGAAAAAGAAAGTTCACACCCATTGGAAGTAACTTCCCATTTCCTACCCCCAACCCACCCCAGGTCAATCACTAAATTTTTTTTTTTTGGCTTTGCCACACAGCTTTCAGGATCTTTGTTCCCGGGCCAGGGATCAAACCCAGGCCCTCAGCAGTGAAAGTGCCAATTCCTAACCAATGGACCGCAGGGGAGTTTCCCTGTTGATCACTAATCTATTTCCTATCTTACAGATTTGCCCATTCTCGATATTTTATGCAAAGGAAATTATGCAATATGTAGCCTTTAGCAACAGGCTGCTTTCACTTAGCACTATGTTTTCAAGGTGCATCCAGTTTATAGTGTGTATCAGTGCTATCCAGGAAAAGTTCATTCCTTTTCATTGTCAAGTAACAGTAAGTCACATGGACATAGCACAGTTTATTTATCCATTCATCGGCTGATGGGTTGTTTCCACTTTTTGGCTATTATGAATAGTGCTCCTAAAAACATTTGTGTGGGCTTCCCCAGGGACTCACTGGTAAAGAATCCACCCACAGTGCCGGAGATGAGGCAGACTCGGGTTCGATCCCTGGGTCGGGAAGATCCCCTGGAGGAGGACATGGCAACCCGCTCCAGTATTCTTGCGGAGGAGCTTGGCGGGCTGCAGTCCACGAGGTCGCAAAGAGTTGGACATGACCAAAGCTACTAAGCACAGCACACACAGCACACAAACATTTGTGCACACTTTTTTTTTTTCCAAAAAATTATTTATTTTTTATGTTTGGTTGTGCTGGGTCTTTGTTACTGCCAGGGCTTGTCTCTAGTTGCAGAGAGTGGGGGGCTGCTCTCAAGTTATGGTGCACGGGCTTCTCACTGCAGTGGCTTCTCCTGTTGCAGAGCATGGGCTCCAGGGCGTGTGGGCTTCAGCAGTTTCGGGTCACGGGTTCTAGGGTGTAGGCTTAGCACTTGTGGTGAATGGGCTTAGTTGCTCTGCAGCATGTGGGATCTTCCCAGGTCAGGGATCGAATCTGTGTCTCCTGCACTGGCAGGCGGATTCTTTAACACTGAGCCACCAGGGGGGCCCTGTGTACAAGATTTTATGTGGACATATGTTTTGTTTCTTATATTCTGAGGATTAGAATTAGAATATTCTTAGGAAAAAAAAGAATATTTTTAGAATTGCTGTGTCCAGAGGATGGAAGGAAGAGGACTATTTTGAAGAGTTCACATGTTTAAACATGTGAATTGCTAAAAAATAACATGGTTATCCAACAGATGGACACAGCAAAACTTTTGTAGGTGATGGATATGTTTAATACCTATATTGTGGTGTTAATAATATGGGTTTATACATATGTACAAATTCACCAAACTGTACCCATTAACTGGCTCGGAAGTAAAGAATCTGCCTGAAATGTAGAAGCTGTAGGAAACACAGGTTCCATCCCTGGGTCGGGGAGATTCCCTAAAGGAAGGCATGGCAACCCACTTCAGTATTCTTGCCTGGAGAATCCCATGGATGCAGGAGCCTGATGGGCTACAGTCCACGGAGTTGAAGAGTTGGACAGGACTAAAGTGACTGAGTGCACATGCACGCACAATGATGTACAATAATACCTCAATAAAGATGGAATAAAAAAAAAAAGACTTGCTGTGTCCTAACTGCAGTCATGAAATTAAAAGACACTTACTCCTTGGCAGGAAAGTTATGACCAATCTAGACAGCATACTAAAAAGCAGAGACAATACTTTGCCAACAAAGGTCCATCTAGTCAAAGCCATGGTTTTTCCAGTGGTCATGTATGGATGTGAGAGTTGGACTATAAAGAAAGCTGAGCACAAAAGAATTGATGCTTTTGAACTGTGGTGTTGGAGAAGACTCTTGAGAGTCCCTTGAACTGCAAGGAGATCCAACCAGTCCATCCTAAAGGAGATCAGTCCTGGGTGTTCATTGGAAGGACTGATGCTGAAGCTGAAACTCCAATACTTTGGCTGCCTGATGCGAAGAACTGACTCACTGGAAAAGACCCTGATGCGGGGAAAGATTGAGGGCAGGAGGAGAAGGGGATGACAGAGGAGGAGAAGGGGACGACAGAGGAGGAGATGGTTGGATGGCATCACCGACTCGATGGACATGAGCTTGGGTGGACTCCGGGAGTTGGTGATGGACAGGGAGGCCTGGCATGCTACAGTCTATGGGGTCGCAGAGAGTCGTACACGACTGAGCACTGAACTGAACTGATAGAAACTCCACGCTTAACCTTTTGAGGAACTCCAGAGTGTTTTCCACAGCAGACACAACACTTTACACCACCACCTACGATGGACACAGGCTCCATTTTCTCCACATCCTCTACAACACTTGGATTATCTACTTTTTGACAGGATGAGAAGTGCCATCTCACAGTGGTTTTTATTTGCGTTTCCTTGATAGATAATGACATTGAGCAGGTCTTTGTGAGATTATTAGCCAGTTTTTTTGAGAAATGTCCACTCAGATCCTTTGCCTATTTTTATCATTTAAATTTTTTAATTTGAAAGCAGCTTCTGTTTAATAACTGACCAGATTACAAAAATAATCACAGTAGATACCTTAGTTCATCCTTCTAATAAGCCTGTTGATCTGGTCTTCCGAGTTGCCAGCATCTCTACCTTCTACAAAATGGGTGGTCTTTTCCTTCATTCCACCTCGTGGAGAAGACAACTTGAAGTGCCGCAGGAAGTTGCATGCATCTTTGAAACATTTTCCAAAAGTACAGATCTCATGAATCATATCCTCCATGCAGATGATGCCATCTTTGCCAAGAGATGGAGCAATCAATGAGTTATCTGTCAGGTCAGTTCACTTCTTGTTGGTTTTGCCATAAGCACACTTGTAGATCAATTCATTTACGGACCCCAAGTCTGGGTACTCTCATGCAGTGTATGGTTCCAGAGTTCTCAGCATGTTAACTGAAGTGCTGCTGACCTTCACACAGGTGCCAATGAAGATATGACAGAGGCGAACAAGCTGCAACAACCGTCCAACCTTTCGGCAAACACCATTGATACTTCTGATCCTGATGACAACCACCAATTTGGGTTCAGAGGGTACATAGATATTGCTGGCTTTTCTTGCCATCCTAGCCATTTGAAACTTGCAGGTGGCGGATGTGTCTATTACCTATATTCCTGTGATATCATCTGCCTGTATTCCTGTGATAATGCTTAGCTTTTTCTAGAGCTTTTCCATAGATAAGCTTCCTCTTTGCTTTTCAAAGCATCTTTAGGGCAGACTTCTTTCTCAAGCTCTTGATCTTAAGCTCTGCGAAAATCTTTTATTTGCTCTTAAGGGTTTCTGGCCAAGCAAAAACCTTCTTTTTCTTCTCTTCTGAACTCTCCATGGTTCCAACCAGGAAAGAGCTGCTGCTTCCCTTTTTTTTTTTGGCTGCACTACAATGTATGTAGGGGATGTTAGTTTCCAGTGTGTGTGTGAAATCACGTCAGTCCTGTCTGACTCTTTGCGACACTACGGACTGTAGCCCACCAGGCTCCTCTGTCCATGGGATTCTCCAGGCAAGAATACTGGAGTGGGTTGCCATGCCCTCCTTGAGGGGATCTTCCCGAACCAGGGATCAAATTCACATCTCTTAAGTCAGCTGCATTTGCAGGTGGGTTTTTTACCACTAGGGCCACCTGGGCCAGGAATCTAACCCGCACCCGCTGGGTGGTGGAAGCGCAGAGTCTTAACCACTGGACCGCCAAGGAAGTCCCAAAAGAAGTCATTTTGACCTGAAGTATCCAGTCCCATCACTTCATGGCAAATAGATGGCAAAACAGTGGAAACAGTGTCAGACTTTATTTTTTGGGGCTCCAAAATCACTGCAGATGGTGACTGCAGCCATGAAATTAAAAGACGCTTGCTCCTTGGAAGGAAACTTATGACCAACCTAGATAGCATATTAAAAAGCAGAGACATTACTTTGGCAACAAAGGTTCGTCTAGTCAAGGCTATGGTTTCTCCAGTGCTCATGTATGGATGTGAGAGTTGGACTATGAAGAAAGCTGAGTGCCAAGGAATTGATGCTTCTGAACTGTGGTGTTGGAGAAGACTCTTGAGAGTCCCTTGGACTGCAAGGAGATCCAACCAGTCCATCCTAAAGGAGATCAGTCCTGAATGTTCATTGGAAGGACTGATGTTGAAGCTGAAACTCCAATACTTTGGCCACCTCATGGGAAGAGTTGACTCATTAGAAAAGAGCCTGATGCTGGGAGGGATTGGGGGCAGGAGGAGAAGGGGATGACAGAGGATGAGTTGGCTGGATGGCATCACCGTCTTGATGGACATGAGTTTGAGTAAGCTCTGGGAGTTGGTGATGGACAGGGAGGCCTGGCGTGCTGCGATTCTTGGGGTTCCAAAGAGTTGGACACGACTGAGCGACTGAACAGAACTGAACTGAATGCCTGCAACTGGTAACACATTTTTAAAAAAAATTTATTTATTTTTGGCTGCGGCGAGTCTTAGTTGCAGTAGGTGGGCTCCCTGTTGCGGCACATGGGTTTCTAACTGCAGCATATGGGCTCAGTAGGTGTGTGTGTGGGGTCGTAGGGGTGCACGTGGGATCAGTAGGGGTGCACGTGGGATCAGTAGGTGTGCGCATGGGATCATAGGTGTGCGCGTGGGATCAGTAGGGGTGCGCATGGGATCAGTAGGGGTGTGCGTGGGATCAGTAGGGGTGCGTGTGGGATCATAGGTGTGTGTGAGATCAGTACGTGTGTGCGTGGGATCATAGGTGTGCACATGGGATCAGTAGGGGTGCGCATGGGATCAGTAGGCGTGCGCGTGGGATCATAGGTGTGTGTAGGATCAGTAGGGGTGCGCGTGGGATCATAGGTGTGCGCGTGGGATCAGTAGGGGTGCACGTGGGATCAGTAGGTGTGCACGTGGGATCAGTAGCTGTGTGCGTGGGCTTAGTTGCCCGCGGCATGTGGGATCTTAGTCCCCCACCAGGGGTCGAACCCATATCCCCTGCATTGGAAGATGGATTCTTAACCACTGGACCTCCAGGGAAGTCCTGGTAACATTTTTAAAAGCAAATAAATTATCTAATTCTTCTTGGGTTAAACAGTTCTTCAAATATTCAAGACCAGGCATCAAATCTCCCTTTATTTCTTTTTAGAATGGATTAACCCATTTCTTTAAATGAGGAAATGTCTGAATCTCTAAACATCATAGCCACTTCAAAAAAATGTCTCTTTAAATTAAATGCAAAAACCTAAATGTGATCCAAATAATTCAGTGTATGAGACTATTATTTTCAGAACAGAGGGATAGGAAGTAAACAGATGGATAAACAGATAAGTAAACATGGACACATAATTAGATTAATACCTTTCAAAAATATATTTACACAAACTTCAGAGGGCAAAATAGGAGAGGCAGTGAACATAACATTCAAAGATGGAATCTGGGTAACTCAGCTCTTCAATAGACTCATTTAAGTCTTTCAAAATCCTCTAGGTAAATGAAATGTGCCTCTCCTTTACTTGAGAAACAAGTGGGAGGTGAGTTTGAGAGAGGCCAGGAGAACACCAGCAGAAATGCAAATGGAACTTCTTTGGGTGTGTGGTCCTGGAGATCGTTTCAGTAACAGAATTCAGACCAGCATTTGGGGAGTGCTAACACAGGCACCATCTTGGGGGAAAAGTCTAGCCCAGGGCTTTGTAGTCCATGAGAAGTAGATGGCCAACTTCTTCTGGTAGGCCTTAGATTTAAATAAATGAGCTTCCCTGGTGGCTCAGATGGCAGAGAATCTGCTTGCAATGCAGGATACTGGCTTCAATCACTGATCATGAAGATCCCCTGGAGAAGGAAATGGCAACCCACTCCAGTATTCTTGCCTGGAGAATTCCATGGACAGAGAGGCTGGTGGGCGACAGTCCATGGGGTTGCAAAGAGTTGGATATGATGGAGTCACTAACACTTTCACTTTTTTTTCAATATTTAACTCAATCTGCTAGTTGCTGTTCTTGGATAAATTATTTACTTTCTGAATCTAGACTGCCAGAGGGTATTGTTTTCAGAAGTTTGCTGGGTGGGTTGAGTTCACTTCAGTTCAGTTGCTCACTCATGTCCGACTCTTTGTGACCTCATGGACTGCAGCACGCCAGGCTTCCCTGTCCATCACCAACTCCCAGAGTTGACTCAAACTCATGTCCATCGTGTCGGTGATGCCATCCAACCATCTCATCCTCTGTCATCCCCTTCTCCTCCCACCTTAAATCTTTCCCAGCATCAGGATCTTTTCCATTGAGTCAGTTCTTCACATCAGGTGACCAAAGTATTGGAGCTTCAGCTTCAGCATCAGTCCTTCCAATGAATATTCAGTGTTGATTTCCTTTAGGATGAATTGGTTTGATCTCCTTGCAGTCCAAGGGACTCTCAAGAGTCTTCCCCAAAACCACAGTTCAAAAGCATCAATTCTTTGGCGTTCAGTGTTCTTTATAGTCCAACTCTCACGTCCATATATGACAACTGGAAAAACCATAGCTTTGACTAGATGGACCTTTGTTGGCAAAGTAATGTCTCTGCTTTTAATATGCTGTCTAGGTTGATCATAGCTTTTCTTCCAAGGAGCAAGAGTCTTTTAATTTCATGGCTGCAGTCACCATCTGCAGTGATTTTGGAGCCCCAAATAATAAAAGTCTGTCACTATTTCCATTGTTTCCCCATCTATTTGCCATGAGGTGATGGGACCAGATGCCATAATCTTAGTTTTCTGAATGTTGAGCTTTAAGCCAGCTTTTTCACTCTCCTCTTTCATTTTCATCAAGAGGCTCTTTAATTTCTCTTCACTTTCTGCCATAAGGGTGGTGTCATCTGCATATCTGAGGTTATTGATATTTCTCCCAGCAATCTTGATTCCAGCTTGTGCTTCATCCAATCCAGCATTTCACAAGATGTACTCTGTATATAAGTTAAATAAGCAGGGTGACAATATACAGCCTTGATGTACTCCTTTCCCTATTTGGAACCAGTCTGTTGTTCCATGTTTGGTTCTAACTGTTGCTTCTTGACCTGCATACAGATTTCTCAGGAGGCAGGGCAGGTGGTCTGGTATTTCCATCTCTTTCAGAATTTTCCAGTTTGTTGTGATCCACATAGTCAAAGGCTTTAGCATAGTCAAGAAGCAGATGTTTTTCTGGAATTCTCTTGCTTTTTCTATGATCCAATGGATGTTGGCAATTTGATCTCTGGTTCCTCTGCCTTTTCTAAATCCAGCTTGAACATCTGGAATTTCACAGTTCATGTGCTGTGGAAGCCTTGCTTGGAGAATCCTGAGCATTACTTTGCTAGCATGTGAAATGAGTGCAATTGAGTGGTAGTTTGACCTTTCTTTGGCATTGCCTTTCTTTGGGATTGGAATGAAACCTGACCTTTTCCAGTCCTGTGCCCACTGCTGAGTTTTCCAAATTGGCAGGCATATTGAGTGAAGCACTTTCACAGCATCATCTTTTAGGATTTGAAATAACTGGAATACCATCACCTCCACTAGCTTTGTTCGTAGTGATGCTTCCTAAGGCCCACTTGACTTCACACTCTAGGATGTCTGGCTCTAGGTGAGTGATCACCATCATGGTTATCCGGGTCATGAAGATCTTTTTTGTATAGTTCTTCTGTGTATTCTTGCCACCTCTTCTTAATATCTTCTGCTTCTGTTAGGTCCATACTATTTCTGTCCTTTATTGTGCCCATCTTTTCATGAAATGCTCCCTTCATATCTCTAATTTTCTTGAAGAGATCTCTAGCCTTTTCCATTCTATTGTTTCCCTCTATTTCTTTGCATTGATCACTGAGGAAAGCTTTCTTATCTCCTTGCTATTCCTTGGAACTCTGCATTCAGATGGATATATTTTTCCTTTTCTCCTTTGCCTTTCACTTCTCTTCTTATCTCAGCTATTTGTAAGGCCTCCTCAGACAACCATTTTGCCATTTTGCAGCTCTTTTTCTTGGAGATGGCTCTTGATCATCACTTCCTGTACAGTGTCACGAACCTCCGTCCATAGTTCTTCAGGCACTCTGTCTATCAGATAATCCCTTGAATCTATTTCTCACTTCCATGGCATAATCATAAGGTATTTGATTTAGGTCATACCTGAATTATCTAGAGGTTTTCCCTTCCTTCTTCGAGTTAAGTCTGAAGTTTGCAATAAGGAGTTCATGATCTGAGCCACAGGCAGCTCCTGGTCTTGCTTTTTCTGACTGTATAGAGCTTCTCCATCTTCATCTGCAAAGAATGTAATCAATCTGATTTCAGCATTAACCATCTGGTGGGATGAGGGGGGAGTATAAAAATGTGTGTAAAGTATCTTGTTAAGTGTTCATGTTGCACATCTTCCTTAACCACACACAGTGGTAAGTGAGGAGAGGGGAAGCAGAGTAGAAGAAGCTATATATGAAACTAGGAGAAGTTTCAGCTCGGACAATAAGTATCGGAAAGGGGGAAAGGGCGTGAGTGGTTGCAGTAATGAGTGGGAGGTAAGATGAAGAGATGCGAGAAGGAGGCAAGTCATGTTCAGTTCCAAAGGGGGCGACACGAGAATGAGATGGTTGATGGCATCACGGGTTCAACAGACACGAACTTGAGCAAACTCTGGGAGATGGTGAGGTGCAGGGAAGCTTGGCGTGCTGCAGTCCATGGGGTCACGAGGAGTCAGGCATGACTTTGCGACTGAACAGAGGCCTAGAAGCAGAAACACCTTTAACTTGTGTGATGTTTCTCCACCTGTGGGAAATGCATGCCAAGCCTATTTTGTGACAGGTCCAAACTCTGTGTTTGGAAATGGCAAAGGAGAAATATTTCATTTTACTGACGAATATCTTCTGAGTACTCTGGTTAACTATAGCAATATTTTCCTAGGTAGTTCCAGAGTATCAGTGGACAACAAAGAAGTATGAGGCCAGATGAGAGGAGTTTTCTAGGGGAGATTCCCAGTTCTTATTCAGATGTTTCCTTATTTTGGTACAAGAGTGCTCCTAGCTTTTCATTTTTTTCCCTTAGTAAAGACAAAAGAAGGATCACAATGCCAACTAGTCACAAAGTTTTCTAGGTCCTAGGTAACCAGGGTAGCTCATAAAGAGGCTTCAAATTAACCCTGTATAGATGCAAGAAGGTGTTTATGTAGCTGTAGACTCTTTCAGTTCAGTTCAGTCTCTCAGTCGTGTCTGACTCTTTGCGACCCCATGAACTGCAGCATGCCAGGCCTCCCTGTCCATCACCAACTCCTGGAGTTCACCCAAACTCATGTCCATTGAATTGGTGATGGCATTCCAACCATCTCATCCTCTGTTGTCCCCTTCTCCTCCTGCCCTCAATCTTTCCCAGCATCAGGGTCTTTTCCAGTGAGTCAGCTCTTGGCATCAGGGGGGCAAAGTACTGGAGTTTCAGCTTCATCATCAGTCCTTCCAATAAATATTCAGGACTGATTTCCTTTAGGATGGACTGGTTGGATCTCCTTGCAGTCCAAGGGACTCTCAAGAGTCTTCTCCAACACCACAGTTCAAAAGCATCACTTCTTCAGTGTTCAGCTTTCTTTATGGTCCAACTCTCACATCCATACATGACTCCTGGAAAAACCATAGCCTTGACTAGATGGACCTTTGATGACAAAGTAATGTCTCTGCTTTTTAATATGCTGTCGAGGCTGGTCATAACTTTCCTTCCAAGGAGTAAGCGTCTTTTAATTTCATGACGGTAGTCATCACCTGCAGTGATTTTGGAGCCCCCCAAAATAAAGTCAGCCACTGTTTCCCCATCTATTTGCCAGGAAGTGATGGGACCAGATGCCATGATCTTAGTTTTCTGAATGTTGAGCTTTAAGACAAGTTTCACTCTCCTCTTTCACTTTCATCAGAAGCTCTTTAGTTCTTCTTCACTTTCTGCCATAAGGGTGATGTCATCTGCATATCTGAGGTTATTGATATTTCTCCCAGCAATCTTGATTCCAGCTGTGCTTCATCTAGCCCAGCGTTTCTCAAGATTTGATGTACTCTGCATATAAGTTAAATAAGCAGGGTGATAATACACAGCTTTGACGTACTCCTTTTCCTATTTGGAACCAGTCCGTTGTTCCATGTCCAGTTCTAACTGCTGCTTCCTGACCTGCATACAGATTTCTCAGGAGGCAGGTCAGGTGGTCTGGTATTCCCATCTCTTTCAGAATTTTCCACGGTTTACTGTGATCCACACAAAGGCTTTGGCATAGTCAATAAAGCAGAGATAGATGTTTTTCTTTAGGGTTGTTTTTTCATTCTGTTGGCTTCTGTTCACTATTTCACACTAAAACATATTGAGGGGACTCCCTGGTGGTCCAATGGTTAATAAGACTCCCGCTTCCAAATGTAGGGGGCACGGGTTCAATTGCTGGCTGAGGAACTAAGATGCCACATGCTGCAAAGAGTGGCCAAGAAATTTAAAAGACAAAAATAACTTATAAAAAATATTTGAGATTTGTATTTGGGTCCAGAATTTTAAAGGGCATCATGGAGGTTTTCCACTTTGTATGTTACTATAGTATGGCTGGAGTTCTTGTCCAAATGAAAACCAGCAGATAAACAATCCTCTGGTTACTATTCTCCAAGGATTCCCATTTTCCATATGAACAAAACCATACTGTGTGACAGAATTTCAGCTTTAAGTTTCATCACAGTAACTGCTATTAAATTCTACTCAGGGTTAGAGACAAATCCTTGCCCACGATGTAAAACATGCAACATTTTGTTTGAATAATCTCAAATGCAGTGAATTCTTGCCTGGGAACATCCGATACTTCACTCCATCATCTTGTTCCATTTTCCTATCACAAACAGCTTATTATCAAAAAGGAAAGGAGTGAGCCCTATTTCGTGTTGGTGAAATGACAGGGATCCCCGGGAGGGAGAAAGTACAGTGGCCCCACGGGCTGGAACACCAAGAGAAGAAAAGGATAGAGTGCTTCAGGAAGAGGGTGGACTCTAGGACAGCACTGAGGGGTCTGAAAGCCCCAGATTCTCTAAGGCAATGATGATCACTGTGCAGTCCCAGACCAACACCAGGAGCACCACTTGGGAGCTTATTAAAAATAAAGACTCTTGGGCCTCACCCCAGACACACAAAATCAAAATCTGCATTTTAACAAAATCCTCTGGTAATCTGTATATACAGTAAAGCTTGAGGCTCACTGGTTGAAAAATACCAAGAGTTTTATCCTTTTATACCATAATGTTCTTGCCTTATTTCAGGGCTCTTAGAGTCACCCTAAAATGTACTTGGACTCAGGAAGTACTTGGAAGAGGGTTCATGCTCATATAGGATAAAGTGGTCCCTTGTGCTGTCCCCGTGTTAGCTCACAGCTTACCCTAATGACTAAGGTCAAGGAATTTTTAATTGAATCCTATGAGAAAAGTACTGAGTTGGCCAAAAAGTAAAATGTTAAGGAAAAAATCCAAACCTTTTGGCCAAGATATGTGTTATGAAGGCTATGTACTCTTTACAATCCTTAATTTTTATTACTGGGAGACAGGCTATCCTTAAAATAGGAAAAGTCTACATATTCCATTAGATTCGACTCTAGTTCTCTCCCATATTGGACTTTTTTAAGATTCTAACTGGCTGCCATGAGAAACAAGGCATGTTGCTTTAATAAATGCTTCCCTAAACAAATATAAAAATGCATGTTATTACATGGAATTAGATTTGTTCTCCCTGTGCACATCCTGCTCTTCATTAGATGAGTCAAATTTAAATACTGCATCAAAAATTCAACAGTAGTTTCATAAGCTCTCTGCTCAAGAAATACAACTCCAACTTTAAGCATTGTTGTTGTTCGGTCGCCCAGTCGTGTCTGACTCTTACAACCCCATGGGCTGCAGCACGCCAGGCCTCTCTGTCCCTCACTGTCTCCCCAAGTTTGCCCAAGTTCACGTCCATTGCATCAGTGATGCCATCCAGCCATTTCATTGTCTGATGCCCTCTTCTCCTTCTGCCCTCAGTCTTTCCCAGCATTAGGGACTTTTTCAATGTGTTGGCTGTTTAAGCATAGTGCAGTATAAAAAAAAAAACAGCAATAATGGCTGTGGAGAGTTTAAAAATGCCATACAGGAGACTGCATGCATTACTTCAGGATCATCCAGAGGAATAATTGTATCATTTGCCAATGAACTTGGTTATCTCAGGGGAAAAAAAAGCCAGGCTATAGCACTTTTCTGCCTACATTGGCCAAGAGTAATCTGCTCTCCTGTGAGCCCACCAACAGATACTGATTACTGAGCTGCTACTATATAACCAGGAAGGCGCTAGTGGTAAAGAACTTGCAAGCAAGCCAGTGCAGGAGACATTAAGAGACACGAGTTCAATCCCTGGGTGGGGAAGATCCCTTGGAGGAGGGCTGGACAACTCATCCCAGTATTCTCGCCTGGAGAATCCCATGGACAGAGGCGCCTTGTGGGCCACAGTCCACAGGGTCTCAGAGCTGGACATGACTGAAGCAACTTGGCGTGCACACACTATATAACCAACACTGTGCAAGTGATCAAAGTATGGGAAACAAAACTTGTCCCCAGGGACTTACGGCCTAGACTGAGAGGGAAAACTAGATGCACATAGAAATAATGGTCAAGAGAGTATGTAAGTCTCAAATGAGGGCCACAAACAAGTGTGCAGAAGTTAACTTTGGTCTTGGGTGATCAGGGAAGCTTCACAGAGCACACAGGATTTGAGCGGGGCACTGAAGCTCAATCGAAGTCGAATGATAGAATTGATAGTTGGCTGGAGTAGAATATTCTCCCCATCAGCCATAGTTCTCATAGTGATTTTCCCAAAAGAAACATTTTCTTGGGACTCTCATATCAGAGATCTGATTCTAAGGACCAAATGTGTTAGTCTTACTATGTTATTAACCATTCAATTAAAAAAGCCCAACAACAAAATGATCATTTTTGGATGATAATTTAGCTAATGGAGCTTTCTTTCTTTATCTGGCAAAACGTTCATGTGTTATCTTCATTTCACCATCCTGGTGGATATTTTCCCTCCTGCTTTGGCCAAGCAGGATTCTAGTTGAAAACAATAACATGAAACCATGCTAGCAACATCCCCCCTTTTATTGCATGTTCACTGCATCCTCCAGGGCCATGCTCTTCACACACGGGGCTTAATAAATGTTGTCGGCAGATGGATTCACAGAAAGAACGATTCTTGCGGCTTTCCAGCCCATCTTTTCTAGGTTACAAGCAGAAAAAGTATTCAACAGTGAAAGAAGAAGGAGGGGGAAATAAAGCAGACTGGGATCTGATTACCAGCTGACTTGCTTTTGCTTTTGTTAGTAGTAGTGTATTTTATTATTTACCAAGCAATCTAAACTACTTGGCGGCTACAGTAAAAATGAGTGGTCCTAAAGTAATGCTGGAGAATAATTTTCAAAAGGCTAAAAAGATGATCTCATACATATATAAAATAAACATGTGAATGATTTTATTCAACTCAGTTAATGAGGGAAATGGTAAAATACTGGGGTTGAATAAGAATTGGAGGAGCTTAGGTATTCATAAATTTCAAAAGGAATGTTAGTATTACTTAGGATTACTAAGTTAGGTACAAAATTGGTTACTCTCCTACAGGGCCACAAGCCATAGCCTATACGGTAATCTTTTCCATTGAACAGAAATTATTTGTATCTCTAACCAGACAGAAATCTACATGTTAACCTCTGCTGCTATGGAGTTGTCAAATAACACAGTCAACAGACAGTTAAAGGAGCAAGCTGGGCAGTGCACTGGAAGAACCCCCAGAAACCTCCTCTCATGTGTCTATCCTGAGTTTTACACTTGATCTTAGCCAAAAGGCCGAGAAGCGATTTATCCTGAGTTTTGAATAATTGTTCTGACACTCGGAAGAGGCTCTCAAAAGGGAATGGCAAAGGCCTGACATCATACTAGAATAGCATGCAGATCCTTCTAATGCATATGACATTGTACCAGTTAGAAAAGAACACTCTTAGGGCCGGTGTTCATTCTGTACAGTTTGAGGGAACGTGACTTGATTTATGTAATGACAAGACTCAGAGACGGAGGGCCCAAAAAATATGTTCCAGTGAATATTAATGAGCACAGAGGTCATCTACACGGCAGCCTCGGTGATCTGGAACCCAGTTGGGAACCAACCTACACATAAATTTAAAGGGCACTTAAGTCCAGTTTTAGAGTTAATTCTAACAGCCTTTCTCATCTGGAGAATACTGGGTGCAGTGATTTATTAGCAGAGAGGTGCCTTTAGAGAGGAATACATAATCCATGGCACCTAGGGCCACTTAGTTATAGGCTGCAGCTCTCTAGACCACCGAGGATATCGATGTCTAATAGTAAAGTCCTATACATCATCTTTATATAAGGGTCAGTTATCAAAAACCCTAAACTGTTTTTTTTTTTTTAAATAAACTCTGCTAAAGAAAGTGTACAAATGTATAATTCAAAACAAATTCTGTAAAAAACAGTTTAAAATGTAAAAGTGTTGGTATTGAAAGAGCTAACAAATCAATTCAACCCCTAGTACTGAATATATGGGCTTCCCTTGTAGCTCAGTTGGTAAAGAATCTGCCTACAATGCAGGAGACCAGGGTTTGATTCCTGGGTTGGGAATATCCCCTGGAGAAAGAAGTGGCAACTCACTCCAGTATTCTTGCCTGGAGAATCCCATGGACTGTTACCTGCCAGGCTCCTCTGTCCACGGGGTCACAAGAGTCATACACAACTTAGCGATTAAACTACCACCACCACCACTGAATATACATTATGGGCAGAATACCTTATTGGGCCCCAAATTGTGCTAACAGGAATAAAATATTGTTCCTGCTTTCAAAAAGCTATGATAGGGAGATGTGCAAATACATTTAATACAAGAAAGCCTGAATGAAGTGTTAGTGCCCATGTAGAAATACATAGGAGAGAAAGAGTCACTCAGGACTAAATTAGATGACGTCACGGAAGACTTCATGGAGAAAGGAACATTTAGGTTGTGCCTTGAAGGATTTAATATCCATTTGACTGAAAAATTCTCTAAAAGGAATGACTGTGAATAAATGAAGGGTTGCTATTTTTTTTTTCCTCAAAATAACTCCAAATATGTAGAAAAATACATATGATATCATAAACAAAGATGAGTGGCAAACTGAGATAAAAACATGACAAAAGACAAACCCATGTTGTAGACAATTCACAAAAGAAATGGTAGTGGCCAAGGAACATCCAAAACTGTATTTGATCTTGCTAATAATCAGAGAAATGCACAGTAACATGAGATACCCTTTAGCAGAGAGCAGCATACAAAGATTAACGCAGCAGACAATATCTGTGGTTGGCAAGTGTGTAAAGAAACTGGTGCCCTCATATACAGTTATTAAGAATTTAAACTGGTACAACCTTTCCTTTAGAATTTATCTCCACTGCAAAGGAGTTATCCTATGAAAATAACTACACATTAGTACAAAGATTATATCTGCATGAATGTCACCAAAACACAAAACAATGTTTAAAAGGAGAAAGCAAAGAAATATCCAACAGTTGAGCATTGGTTGATAAATTATGGAACCATGAAATATCATGTGGCATTAAAAACATAATCATAAAATTTAATGATGTGGAAAAAAATACAAAATATTAAGTGAGGGGAAAAAAGCATGTTATAAAAGTCTATCAGTCAATATGGTCCTAGTTTTTATTTTAAAAATGAAAAAAAAAGGGATCTTTGTCTTCCTGTTTATCTCCAGGTTATACCTTTAGGTCTCATCTCTTAGATTTAACAATGATCTAATTGTAAGCAGATACATTTTTTTTTTCCTTATGAGAAGCTCTGGAATCAACTAGTGAAATACTGCTTTAAACAAAAACTATTGTAATGCTTAAGAAAAATCTTGGAGTATATATACCAATAAAGCTTGCCACAGCATCCTAACAGAGTCAGCTTGGTCTCACGGGTGTCCTCTGAGTCTAGGGGTAGCACATTCATGGGGAAGAAGGGAAAATAACGTACAGAGCAGCTCACTTCCTTTCCTGAACCCATCGTTAGTCCTGAGCGACATTCTGGCACCTAAAGTGCCAGGTGGTGTTCACTGGCCTCTCCAGGCAGTTACTGGGGAAGCACAGTTCCCAGCTACTGGCAGGCATAGCAGACGCTCTTCATTGTCAAGGCGGTGGATGGCGCTCCCTGATTTGCAGGGCTGTGGTGGCAGCAGCTCTTACTGGGTCCACGAGCACAGAGAACTGTGAGCCACTGCTGGTGCTGCTCTGTGTGTGCACGTGTGCGTGTGTGCAGGGGACAGGTGGCGGGTATGGGGTGAAACAGGCACGGCCGTGCAGAGTTCGGTTTGTACAGTCAACCCCTTGCACCACGTGGATCTACTCATATCCTCTTCTGGTATCCAGATTGGGTCAGATGCCCTCACTTCCTCTCCACAAGAAAGGAAAAGGATCATCTTAACGGTAACAGTCACTCATCCCCTTGAAGCACGCCAAGATCCACTCCCTGCCGCTGTAGCTGGCTCCAGGTTTGCAACTAGTAATGGTGTCATTTCCTGCCTATTCCAGACTGCTCTCTCTTTCACATGGCTCTTCTTCTTTGGGGCATGCAGTTTGTGGGATCTTAGTTCCCTAACTAGGGACTGAACGCTGGGCCACAGCAACAGTGAAAATGCTGAGTCCTAACTGCTGGACTGCCAGGGAATTCACTACTCTTTTTGTTTCATACACAAGAGATCAAACGATTTGCATAGAGTTAAGATTTAGTTGGCTGTAGTGCATTAGAGAACCAGACTCCTGACACCTGAGAGACCCTTCCAACCAAAGATTCGCTGTCCATAAATTTTATATATTCATTTCAACTTTAACCACATGATTCACATATAATCTTAGTGAATACTTACTTAGTGCAGATTCCTTTGTAATAAAAAAGTACCCTATATCTCTGGCATAAATTAGATTTTTTATTATCTATAATAAACTTAAATAGATGAATCCATATTTGGTAATATTGTGTTTTAAGTAAGATTAAATGTATCCACCTATAAATGATTAGTATTCTAATATAGGCTTATTGAGGTGGGAGAGGGCTCTGAGGTCATCGAGTTTGAAAAATACAGAATAAATCAAGGCACTGTGAAGTAAATTACCCCCAAATAGCCTTCAGAAAATTCTGAACCATATTTGAAATGTCAAAGACATGAGTTATGTGGCTATCCATAAATATTTCTTAATCTTTTAAAAGGGATCCTTTAAGAAACTTCAAAATAAATGAATGAAATCCAATAATTTAAAACTCAAGTGCTGTTATTTCTACGAGATCTTGGATTATATGTTCATTTGTTCACTGGAAGAAAAATCACATTTTCATTTCTTATATTTTATTTATATTAGAGCGAGCACTTCAATATTAATTCAAATATCTATCTATTAAATGCAAAAATGTTAATGTAATATTAAAAATGAAATTTAAATGAAAGCAAGGGGTTATCACATTAAGGTTCCCATGGCAACTCTCACTACACTTTTCAGCTTCTGAATTGTAATATGGTCATTTATTACAGGCTCATATAAAATATAATTTTGCAAATATTTAAAGATGTATAGGCTAATTCATGTCAATTTTAGACTTCATATGTGATGTAATATATCAGGCTAAGAATACTCTAAATATTAACCCATATTCTTAATTTAGACATACTACATAAAACAGATGCAAGCTTCCTAAATTTTGAATGATTTGTTATTGAATAATTTGTGTTTTGAATAGCATTCACATGAATTATAGCATTCTGCAGTTCCCATCATGGTTGAAATCTGAACTTTATGTTATGAAAATATGAATATAGACAGGGTCAACTGCCCCTTCTCTTTAGCTTAGCAAGAGTTTGAAATTACAGATTACACATTTTGCCAGAGTAGGCCAAATGTAAATTCATTAGTTCACACAAGTTAAAAGTCCAGGAATTGAACGATGTAGATCAAACAACACTGTCAGAGCCTTCCTGGCGCTGCCGTTTCTGCAGCCTTCAGCGGTACAACAGTAGTGGACTAAGAACTCCAAAAAGTAAACATCTGCTAACCAAGCAGTGTTTCTTTTTTATCTAAGGGAAAAACGTGTATTACTACAAAGCTATATGTCTGCATCTTTTCCTAAATCCTTAAACAATCTAAACATCCATCGATGGGGCAGGTTAAGCAAACAATAGTATACAGAGCTTTGACAATGACTAAATCAATACTGATGTGGGATGGTGTCCACAGCACATTGTCAAGTAAACAAAGCAAGAATAAAACCAGAACAAAGTGAAGCAAAAAGTCAAACGCTATCTCACAATATGCACACATATGCAGAGAAAAGCCTAGAATATATTCTAAATATTAATAGTAGAGATCTGGGGTACTCCTTCTAACCCATTCTGATGTCTATATCAGAGGCTTTCTCTCTCCCCTTTATGCTTTAATAAAACTTTACTGCACACACACACACACAAAATAGTAGAGATCTCTGGATGGTGGGATTATGACTGCTCTATTTCTTGATGTTATTTTTCTGAGTTTTTTCAAATGAATATAATTAGAAAGTAAAGTGTACAGTGTAAATAAAGTAAGTACTCTCTGTTGTCAGTGTGAAGATACTGGTATTCTTCTGAACTGAGAGCAGGAGTATAAACTGGAAAAATCCTCCTTGAGACGTTTGATAACATAACACTGCAGTAAATATATTTCTAAATTCTATTTTTTTTAATATTCAGGAAATTGGAACACTCACATATTCAAGCATGATTAAATAATTATACATCTGTAAGAGGGAATACTAAATATCATGTCATAGAATATTTCTATGGGAAAATACAATTGATAACATCAGGATACCATTAGCTGCAAGCAATAATAAACCTAGATTCAACTTACATTATAAAATTTCTGGGTAACCATAGCAGTTGAACATACCCATTTACCTCCAATTCCTCCTGAAGCCAAACTACAACGACAAAAAAGGGGGGAAAAGTAGAAATCCATAAAGACAAAGAGAGGGGAGGAGACAATAGCAACACAGTTTTTGAGGCTAGAAAGCTAGGTGGGTGGGGGTACCCTGTGGACCAGTAAAACAGGTGACAGAGAAAGCTAGGCAGGCAGTCCAGAAACAGGCTGATTTAGCCGTCAGAACACAAAAAGTGCTCAGGAAATGAACACACCTGGAAAGTGGAAAAACGTATTTGGGAAATGAGAAGAACCCAGGTCTCCCTCAGAAACCAAAACCTATTGCAGATTTTAGGGGCCAGCATCTCCCCACATCCAACCATCAGACTTTTACAGAATGTTGAAGCCAGAGCGCCCTATTACTATCCATTTGGGTGTATATGTTCTAACTACTGTAACCTATGAACACAAGTTGTGAGATGCATTAAAAATGAACCTTAGTGGGCACTTCCCTGGCGGTCCAGCAGTTCAGAATCCATGCTTCCACTGTGGGGGGTGGGGGAGTGGCCAGGTTTGATCCCTGGTTGGCGAGCTAAGATCCCACATGCCTGAGATGCTGCCATAAAAGTATGGAACATCCCTAAATCTCATTTTGCCGTTCTCTTGTTTTTCTGACTTTAGCAGACAACGTTTAGTTTTGTCTTTGAAACTTTTTCCCTCCTCCGGCCACACCACGCAACGTGTGGGATCTTATTTCCCTACCAGGGATGGAACCCACGCCCCGTAGAGTGGACATGCGAGTTCCAACCACTGGACTGCCAGGGAAGTCCCTCTTTGAAACTTATTTTACAAAGAATCTCCACATATAAATGTACGAGTGTTCATGGCAGCATTATTCATGAAAAGTGACAAGTATTAGTCTCGTTGGACTCTGCAACCCCATGGACTGTATAGCTTTCCAGGCTCTTCTGTCCATGGGATTTTCTGGCAAGAATACTGGGCTGGGTAACCACTACCTTCTCCAGGAGCTCTTCCCAACCCAGGGATTGAACCCTGGTCTCCTGCATTGCAGGCATATTCTTTACCGTCTGAGCTAAGCGTTGTTCATAGCAGCCCCAAATTGAAAGCAACCTAAATGTCAATCAACTGAAGGAATTTTTAAAATGGTATATATTTCTATAATAGAATATTGTATGGCAATAAAAAGTAATGAAGGACTGACACTTACTGCAACATTGAAAACATTATCCTAAGTGACAGGAGCCTCAAAGAAGGCCACCAATGGTGCAATTCCATTTACAGGAAATGTCCAGAATACGCAAACCTAGAGCCAGAAAGTAGACTAGTGGTTGCCAGGGGCTGGGGAGAGTGACTGACAGTGGATATGGAGTTTCTTTTAAGGGTGATGAAAATTTTCTAAAATCAAATAGCTGCAGTACTCTAAATATTAAACTAAAAACCACCAGAGTATACTTTAAATGAATGAATTTTATGGTATGTGAATTATATCTCAATAAAGCTATCAAAAAAGGTATTTTGCTGAATGTATTCTTCTGCAATCTTGTAAGAAAATTCAACATGATGCTTCTAAGATTTATCTGATGTTTATGTATCATGCAGTAGTGCATTCATTTTTAATGCTGTTGAGTGCTCCACAACATGGATGCTACCATTTGCTTATCCGTTCTATAGTGAGTGAAAGTTTCAGCTGATTCTAGCTCTTGCTGGTACAATGCTAATAGATGTATACATCTCTCTTGCTGTACATGAGCAAGGATATATACCAGACTACAGAGATTTGTGTTTAACTTTATAAAACAATGCTACATTACTTTCCTAAGTGTTGTTCTATGTGGGTTTGCATTCCCACCAATACCAAATTGGACTTCTTTTTATTGCCTGCCTTCTTCAGGGCTAGCATTGCCAGTCTTCAAGATTCTGTCATCCAGGTGTGTATGAAATGACACTTTACTAAGATCTTAACTTGCACTTCCAATTACCAATGAGACTGAACTTCATGTTTTTTTCTGACTATTCATGTTTCTCCTTTTGTGAAGTAAAGTGAAGTCGCTCAGTCGTGTCTAACTCCTTGTGACCTCATGGACTGTAGCCTACCAGGTTCCTCTGTCCATAGGATTTTTCAGGCAAGAATACTGGAGTGGGTTGCCATTTCCTTCTCCAGGGGATCTTCCCGACCCAGGGATCGAACCCGGGTCTTCCGCATTGCAGGCAGACACTTTAACATCTTAGCCACCAGGGAAGCCCTTCTGTGAAATGCCTCCAAATGTTTTGCTTATTTTTCTATGCATTAATTTTTTCCTTATTGATTTATGTGTACACCATATGTATAAACAATTTATAATGAATTAGAAAATCTAATGAACAGGAAAAATTATAATATGTATATTCATATATACATGTCATATATGTATATAATTTGGTTTGGGTATTAAACATGCTGTTTACATGGGTTTTACAAATGCACTTTCAGTTTGTAGCTTTTCACTTTATCTTTCAATGAATAAATGTTCAAATTAAAAAGTTTTTTATTGGAGTATAGTTGCTTTACAACATTGTGTTAATTTCTGTCAAAGTTTTGATGTCAAAATTTTCTTTGTTAAGGTTGATTGCTTTTTGTGTCTATTTGAATAAGTATTTCCCCTCTCCAAGATCACAAGTATATTCTAATATAGTCTTCCCTCGTTTTTAATGTTTTGCTTTTACATTTAGATCTTTAACCACTGGAATGGATTTCTAAATATTTTATACACACACACACACACACGATTCAGTTTCACTTTTTCCCACGTGTCAACTATCCTTGCTGCCATGTGAAAAGTCCATCCTTCCCACAGTGATCTGCTACTTCTGACCTGTATTAAGCTCCATACACGGGTGGGTTTATTCTTGGAGAACACTGGCGCACCTATCAATTTCCTTTAGGAGGGAATCTGCCACAAGGGGTGGGGTTAGTTGACAGACTCCACCTGAAGCATCTTCTGGATCAGCTGCGACTGAGGAGAGGTAACGGCCCCCTGGGCAGCTAACCAATGCCTGAGCAGGACAGGAGTATTAAGGCCTGGCCCAATGAGGACCGCTCTGCCATCTTTGCACCGAAGCTCGCTGTGGTCAAGATTTTCTCAGGGCTGTGTGGCCAGTACCAAGCTCTCCCTGTCAGCCCTTCCTTCCCCCACGGGCATCAGACCGGCAGCACACTCTGAAGGCTTCCCCAACCCCCCCCCCCGCCCCCCCCCGGCCTCTTCCTGCTCCTTCTCTTTATCCCTCACATCTTTCACTTTTAACCACATTTGGCATCTGTCTCCTGAAAGACCTGAACTGATACAAGGCTCTTGGCTATTCTTGGTTCCTTGCTCTACTGAATTTAAGAAATTAAGAATCATTTAAGTTCCAAAATGGAAAAAAAAAAGTTAGGATTTTGACAGGAATTGCGCTAGATTAATGTATCAGTTGCAGAACTGATGTCTATAACACCAAGTCTCTCACCTTATGAACATGCTACCTCCCTCCACTTGTTTCAGTTTTCTTTAGCTTCTTTCAACATAACCTTGTGATTTTCTCCAAAAGAGGCTTGTGTATTTTTGTGAGATTTTTAAGATATATTTTTAGTAACAGTTGAAATTGTACACTTTCAAAATTCCATTTTTCTAATCCCGTTGCTGGTATTCAGAAATATTTAAATGTTGACCCCATTATAACTAGCAGTTTTGTTAAACTCAATTCTAATATCTCTTTATAGATGGCTTTTGGATTTCCATGTACACAACTGTACAATCTTACAATAATGACAATTTTATTTCTCCCTTAAGCCTTTTATTCATTTTCCTTGCCTTATTGTGCTGACCCTTTTAGTACAATGTTTGAAGGGACAGTAGACATTTTTGACTTGTTCTTGATTTTAAAGAGATTATTTCCACTATTTCACTATGTAGGAATGTTTATGGTGGGATTTTTGTAGCTACTTCTTATCAGTTCAAGGAAATTATCTTCTGGAGTTAATATTGTGAAAAGATATTCAATTTTATTAAAAGCTTCTCTGTATCTACTGCTATACTCACATTTTTAAAACTTTGTGAGAAAATTACAGTGATTTAGCACAAAATAACTGAATTCTATCAAATACTTTTCCTGCATTGTTTTTTATCTTAACTTTCCCCCCTTTAATCTAGTTTATATGACAAACTTTACTGACATTGAAATGCCAGACCCACCCTGTGTTGCTGGGATAAACCAACTTGGTTATGATACTATTTACCTTCCACTGAATTGGTTGTGGATTGTCTTTAGTGCTACATACATATGTGGTTGGCCAAAGAGTTCCTTTAGTTTTTAAGTAAAAATAAGAGACATATTTTTCATTTTCACCAAGAATTGTATTGAACAACATACTCACCATTGTGTTCCATTATCTTCTGCCATTTTTCAGGCAACTTCATAATTCCATCTTCCCCAAACTTTTTATGTTTTTGAACTGTGCCAGGTGCCTTTTACAGTCTTCCAGGGAACTGAATTTTTTTTCCATTGAGATAATTTTGTAAAGACCAAAATAAATGAATGAATGAATGAATAAAGGAATCAGCCAAGCTTTCCAGTCAGCTGTAACAGTTTCAGCCTGGTCATCCAAGGAGCATGCAGTCTTGTATTATCCTGATGGAAGATTATGTTTTCTATTGGCTAATTTCAGACATTTTACATTGAGTGCTGCTTTCAGTCAGTCTAACTGGGAGGCATACTTGTTGGAATTAATCATTTGGTTTTCCTGAAGGAGCTCATGATAGAGGACTCCCTTCCACTCTCACAATATACACAACATCACCTTTGGATCTAGACTGGGCTTTGGTGTGGTTGGTGGTGGTTCATTTTGCCTGCTCCACGATCTCTTCCATTCACATTATCCCACAGTATCCATTTTTTTTTTTTTATCACTTGTCACAATCTGTTTTAAAAATGGAACATTTTCATTACATTTAAGTAGAGCATCCCATGTGGAAAAACAGTCAGGAAGGTTTTATTCCCTTAACTTGTGTGGAACCCAAACAGCAAAGCAACTACCAACCAGGCTGGTGCAAATGATTTTCAATGCTTTTTTGGATATTTTGAGTATGTGGGCTCTCTCTTGAGTGGTATAATGTTGATGGTACTCAATTAAAGTCTTGATTTGACCGCTATCAACTTCAAACTGGTCAACCAATTGTGGAGCATCATCCAGCAAGAAACTTCCAGCAGGAAACCGCAAACTGCCTGTGTGATCAGTCACAACACCTCCATACACGGCATGGTTGTCTTTTCATGTCAGCTGTGCTTTTACCTGTCTTGAAATAATAAACCATAATATGCCAAAAATGTTGCTTTGTTTCTTCCATCTTCAATCTTAAAATGGCTACACAAAAATTCACCAATCTTGATGTTTTTTTAAATACATGCTCATATGACAGCTGTCACAATACAACCTAGCAAAACTGTTTGAAAAGAAATTAAAGATAACGAAGCAATACTACCGCACAATTGCACTCATCTCACACGCTAGTAAAGTAATGCTCAAAATTCTCCAAGCCAGGCTTCAGCAATACGTGAACCATGAACTTCCAGATGTTCAAGCTGGATTTAGAAAAGGCAGAGGAACCAGAGATCAAATTGCCAACATCTGCTGGATCATCGAAAAAGCAAGAGAGTTCCAGAAAAACATCTATTTCTGCTTTATTGACTATGCCAAAGCCTTTGACTGTGTGGATCACAATAAACTGTGGAAAATTCTGAAAGAGATGGGAATACCAGACCACTTGACCTGCCTCTTGAGAAACCTGTATACAGGTCAGGAAGCAACAGTTAGAACTGGACATGGAACAACAGACTGGTTCCAAATAGGAAAAGGAGTACTTCAAGGCCGTATATTGTCACCCTGCTTATTTAACGTATATGCAGAGTACATCATGAGAAATGCTGGGCTGGATGAAGCACAAGCTGGAATCAAGATTGCCGGGAGAATGATCAATAACCTCAGATATGCAGATGACACCACCCTTATAGCAGAAAGTGAGGAAGAACTAAAGAGCCTCTTGATGAAAGTGAAAGAGGAGAGTGAAAAAGTTGGCTTAAAGCTCAACATTCAGAAAACTAAGATCATGGCATCTGGTCCCATCACCTCATGGGAAATAGATGGGGAGACAGTGGAAACACTGCCAGACTTTATTTTTTTGGGCTCCAAAATCACTGCAGATGGTGATTGCAGCCATGAAATTAAAAGACAATTGCTCCTTGGAAGGAAAGTTATGACCAACCTAGACAGCATATTAAAAAGCAGAGACATTACTTTGCCAAAAAAAGGTCCATCTAGTCAAGGCTATGGTTTTTCCAGTAGTCATGTATGGATGTGAGAGTTGGACTGTGAAGAAAGCTGAGTGCTAAAGAATTGATGCTTTTGAACAGTGGTGTTGAAGAAGACTCTTGAGAGTTCCTTGGACTGCAAGGAGATCCCAACAGTCCATCCTAAAGGAGATCAGTCCTGGGTATTCATTGGAAGGATTGATGTTGAAGCTGAAACTCCAATACTTTGGCCACCTCATGAGAAGAGTTGACTCATTTGAAAAGATCCTGATGCTGGGAAAGACAGGGCAGGAGGAGAAGAGGATGACAGAGGATGAGATGGTTGGATGGCATCACCGACACAATGGACATGGGTTTGGGTGGACTCCGGGAGTTGGTGCTGGACAGGGAGACCTAGCATGCTGCGGTTGATGGGGTCGCAAAGAGTTGGACACGACTGAGCGACTGAACTGAAGCAATACTAGAACCATTTTACAGAAAAAACTGAATGAACTTTGTGGCCAGCCTGATTATATATATATATATAAACTTTTATATATATATAAACTTTTTTCTTCTGGTTTTACTGCTATAATTGACATAAAGCACTGTGTACGTATAAGGTGTATAACCTAATGATTTGATTTATATACATCATGAAGTGATGACCACACTAAGTTTAGTGATCATCCATCATCTCACAGATATAAAAGTAAAGAAATAGGAAAAATATTTTTACCTTGTGATGAGGACTCCTAAGATTCACTCTCTTAACAACCTTCATACACAGCCTACAGCATTTTTCATCAGTCATGCTGTACATTATATCCCTACCACTTGTAACTGGAAGTTGGTACTTTTTGACTGCCTTCATCCAACACCTCTCTGCACCCCCAGCCTCTAGTAACTGCAAACATGATCTGTTTTTCTATGAGTTTGTTTTTGAAGTATAATTGACCTACAACGTGGTGCTAGTTCCTGTTACATGACATAGTGATTTGGTATTTCTAGTGATTTGGACATTTCATCAGCTGTCCTGGTAGTTCAGATGGTAAAGAATCCGTCTGCAATGCAGGAGACCTGGGTTTGATCCCTGGGTTGGGAAGATCCCCTGGAGAAGGAAAGAGGCACCTCACTTCAGTATTCTTGCATGGAAAATCCCATGGATGGAGGAGCCTGGTGGGCTACAGTCCACGGGGTCGCAGAGTCGGATACGACTGAGCGACAGATTTCATGAGCTTCCCTGGTGATTCAGATGGTAAAGAATCTGCCTACAATGTGGGAGACCCAGTTTTGATCCCTGGGTTGGGAAGACCCTCTGGAGAAGAAAATGGCAACCCACTCTATCTATCCATCTACTGATGGGCACTTAAGGTTGCTTCTGTATCTTGACTATCATAAATAATGCTGCAGTGAAGACAGCATGCATGTACCTTTTCTAATTAGTGTTTTCATTTTAAGATCAATACTCAGGAGTAAAAATGCTGGATCATATATTTCTAATTTTTTGAGGAATCTCCATACTGTTTTCCATAGTGGCTGCACCAACATTCCCACCATCAGTGCACTAGGGTGCCCTTTACTCCACATCCTCACCAAAGTATGTTTATATATATATATATATATATAACAGCCATTTTGATAGGTGTGAGGTGATATTTCACTGTAGTTTTGATTTGCATTTCCCCAATAATTAGTGATGCGGAGCATCTTTTCCTGTTGGCCATTTGTATGTCTTCTTTGGAGGAATATCTATTTAGATCCTCTGCCCAGTTTTTAGTTGGGTTGGAATTTTTTTAAATATTCTATGAGTTCTTTGTAATTTTGGATTATTACCCCTCATGAGGTAAATCGTTTGCAAGTATCTTCTTCCATTCAGGAGGTGGCCTTTTTGTTTTGATAGTTCCCTTCACGGTGCCAAAGCTTTTTAATTTGATGTAGTCCCATATGTTTATCTTTGCTTTTGCTTTCCTTGCCTAAAAAGATACACCCCCAAAAATATTACTATGTGTGCATTTCTTCTATTTGGGGAGGGGGGTTTAATTTGCTTTTTATTTTGTTCTTTAAGGAAAGGCTTATTTAGCTCTTTTTTCAGCCTTTCTTCTGATCAAAGGCTTTAAGGCTATAAATTACCCCATGTATTGTTTTAACAATATTCAAATTTAATACAAATTTCATTAGTAAATTACATATTTTCTATTTTGATATCTTCAATCTCCCATTGAACTATATGCAGATTTTCTTTGTAACTGTCTTTTCATTATTGATTTCTGATTTAATTGTATCATCACTAGAAATTACTCTGCGATTTCAATCCTCTGAATTTTGTAGACACAGCTTTATGGCCCAGTATACGGTCACTAAGAAATGTTATAAGCAAGCTGGAAAATAATGTATCCTGCCCTTGATGAGTGGTGTGGTGTTTTGTGGATTATCCTGTTCTATTTTTTAGTATCCTTATTGATCTTGTTTACTGGCTACCAATTAGGTGTTAAAATATCCAAATATAATTCTCAATGTCTCTGTTCCCCTTATACGTCTTTATATTATTCCTGTGAGTTAAATGTTTTATCAACTTCCCTTTTTCTTTACCTCAGGAAAAAAATACCTTCCAGCCTTCTTACTTTAGTATCTTTTGTCTGATATTACTATATTTTTGGTTCACATTTAATGATCTTTGTCCATTCCTTTACTATGAAAAACTTTAATTTCTTTTTTCTATTGAGTGGTTATTCTAGAAGTTGCAAGCTGCAATCTCTTTATCAATGTCTGATGTTGATACTTTTCTTCTTTCAGACAATGTGTGGCCCTTACAACACCCATTTCCTTTACCACCACTCCTGACTCATGTTATTCCTCCCGTGTATTCTTAGTCTGCATGAGGTTGGACGTAAACATGTGTATGTCTGTCGGGGGTTCATTTCTTCCTGCAATTTCTCACCCCCAGAGACTTGTCTTTCTGTGTGTCATATTACCTTAGATTGTATTTTGAACATTGCATTTAAGAAACCACTTTTAATAATAACTTGAGGCCTATGAATGATACTGTTGTCCTTCGGAGAGGATTTCTGATTTGGTAGGGACATAGTCTGCTATTACTGGAAGTCCCCCTAAATGACTGTGGAGAGAGATCAAATTACTGATTCAAGTCTTGTAACAATTACAGTACTTGTCATTTTTTGTTGTTGTTTTTGAGATGTTGTAATGTGCCCATTGTCTCAATTTTCAAATTTATTGACACAAGCTGTTAACATCCTCTAAAATAGTCTGTTCCTTCCTAAAAAGAAACAGTGTCAGACTTTATTTTTGGGGGCTCCAAAATCACTGCAGATGGTGACTGCAGCCATGAAAATTAAAAGACACCTACTTCTCGGAAGAAAAATTATGACCAACCCAGATAGCATATTAAAAAGCAGAGACATTACTTTGCCAACAAAGGTCCATCTAAGACAAGGCTATCGTTTTTCCAGTGGTCATGTATGGATGTGAGAGTTGGACTGTGAATGAAAGCTGAGCGCCGAAAAATTGATGCTTTTGAACTGTGGTGTTGGAGAAGACTCTCGAGAGTCCCTTGGACTGCAAGGAGATCCAAACAGTCCATCCTAAAGGAGATCAGTCCAGGGTGTTCATTGGAAGGGCTGATGCTGAAGCTGAAGCTCCAATACTTTGGCCACCTCATGAGAAGAGTTGACTCATTTGAAAAGATCCTGATGCTGGGAGGGATTGGGGGCAGGAGGAGAAGGGGACAACAGAGGATGAGATGGCTGGCTGGATGGCATCACCAACTCGATGGACATGAGTTTGAGTAAACTCCGGGAGTTGGTGATGGACAGGGAAGCCTGGCGTGCTGCGACTCATGGGGTCACAAAGAGTCGGACACGACTGAGCAACTAAACTGAACTGAACACTGTTTGAGCTCTTGGCTCTTCTCAGTCATTTGACTTTGCTGTTTCTGCTGTCTTATATTTCATTAATTTCTCCTCAGTTTCTCTCCTGTGTGCTTTGAGTTTATTCTTTCTCTAACAATTTGTATGTTAGTACTGTTTAATTGTGAATATGACTTCTTATGTGAATTGTTACTTAGAAATTTAGATGTTTTTCTAAATTTGGAAGATTTCTAGTTATCCTTTTTGTTGTTGACTTCTGACAACTGCATTATGATGAAGAAAAATGAGCTCCATATTGATTCTTTGAAATTTGATGGCTTCTCATAGCATATGATCAGTTTTCATAAATGTTCCTTTTGTATTCAAGATATGCATTCTCATTTTGTCTGTAGAGTTCTATCTATGTCCATGAGATCAAGTTTGAACTTGTGCTTAGATTCTCTATCTTTAACTAATGTTTTTAACTGACTGGTCTCCCACACATATTAAAATATCTACTAAGATGGTGATTGTTGATATCTCCTTGTAGTTCTTGAAATTTCTGCTCTATGTTTTTGAAGTTATCTTACGAAGGTCATATAAACTTAACCTTCTATCATTAGCGAGTGATCTTCATTAAAAAAAGAAAATATTACCACAGTTATAAAGTCTGCTTACACAGCTCCAGGAGCTCCCTTCAATCTTTCTAGTCTTTTTCATCTTAGGCTCTCAACATTTCTGTATCTTTGTTTTAGATGCTTCATTTTTTCTTTAAATTGGAGTAAAACCGCTTTACACTGTTGTGTCAGTTTCTGCTCTGCAACAAAGTGAATCAGCTATTTGCTGTGTGCTGTGCTTAGTCGCTTAGCCGTGTCCGACTCTTTGCGACCCCATGGACTGTAGCCCGCCAGGCTCCTCTGTCCATGGGATTCTCCAGGCCAGAATACTGGAGTGGGTTGCCATGCCCTCCTCCAGGGGATCTTCCCAACCCAGGGATCAAACCCAAGTCTCCCACACTGCAGGCAGATTCTTTACCACTGAGTCACCAGGGCAGCCCAGAATCAGCTACATGTATACATACATCCCCTCCCTCTTGAGCCTCCCACCCACCTCCCTAGTAGCATTTCTTTAAAAAGGATAGAGCAGACTGTTAAAAATCTAGTCTAATGACCCAAGATTTTTCACAGAAGAGTGCAACACATTTATAACTGGATTATCTCTACCACATTATTTTGTGCTCATTTGTCCTATCCACTTTTTCTCCTGTGTTTGTTCATATTTTGTTTTCCCCTTTGTTTCAACATATACTACTGGAGCATATATTAATTTTAGAGGCAGCTCTTCAAATTGTCAAGTTGAAACTTAAGTCTAAAGTTGGCCCATCTTTACTTTCCTTCAGACTAATACAAGCTATTTAGATTGATGCAATTTCAATTACCTCCCTTACATGTACTAGGCTTATAGACAATGGGATAACTAAAATGTTTATATTGTTTTTTTCTCCCACAAATTATAGACATTGTTTTACACTATCAATATTTCTCTAGATTTACTCAAGGACTTACTATTTTCTCTACTCATTATTACTTCTTATATTTCAGACTTTGGGGTAACATTCTTCCTCCATGAAGTCCATCTTTTAGAAGTTTATTTACTGAGGCAATTTTTATGGTAAATTCTTAGTTTCTGTTCATCTGAAAATGTCTGTTTCATCCTCATTCTTAGATAATCCATATAGAAGAGTAGTCTGCATCAAAGTTTTCTGGAATGACATTAATGATCCAGCATTTGAGAGTTGAAAGCTGAAAGGAAGTGGTAAGGTGAGCATTATACAGATTATTGTATAGCATTTATCAGATGAATGTCTGAAATATCTTTTAAACACATTTTTTGAAAACTAGATTCTCACAGTGATCTTCCTCTTCGCCTATATGGACTATTTTACGACCCCCCCCACCCTTCTCTTTTAAACAAGGAAATGGAATAAATACCCTAAGTTCTGTACTTCCTCATCCCCGTTACTCTCCTGCTTCCACCCAGCATCGTGTTATCTGCCATCTGGGACTTGGGATGTGCTGCTTCCTTTGCTTTAAAGTTGAATTTTTTTTTTTAAACAAGTATTCATTTTTCTCCAGTGTTCAAGAAATCCCACCGGTATAATTTTTAGTTTAAAAGAATTTTTTATTAACCAGGATTCTTAATTCCTTCCAACATGTCAGATAACAAATCTTTTTAAGATAACTAAGTCTTTGGTCTGACACATTAATATATAATTGATAATTTAAGTTAATAATAAAAGTTCATTATTTTTTAATCATGTTCCTGAAGAATAAGTTATAAATCTGTGAATAACAGTCCATGAAATTAGCACTTCATTTATACAGAGGAGAAACGGGAACTCCTATCACAGTCAAGGCCACAGTCTTGCTAAGAGTTGCTAGTTTTTCATAAACGTGTGTAACACACATCCAGAGCTTGATAACGAAGGTTACAGAATTTTCACATCTCAACAGCTAAAAGGAGAAGTCCTCTCAAGTAGAGCAAGAGATTATCATTTTTATTGATCACACACTCTTATGGAGAGGAAAAATAAGCATACTCCCCCAACATACAAATATTTATAGATTATTTACGTGTAACATGTATTGCATGTAATAAAATACACAAGAATATAAAATGAAAAAAGATGAACTGTGGATAAAATATGGCAATATTTTAAAGTATATTAATAGCAAAATAACGTTTATTAACAGCACAAAGGTTAAGTGGGTGTGAATGACAGTAATGTGATCCAGTGTAGTTTAACTTGATTAACAATTAGAATGCCATCATTTTAAATTCCATAATGTGGCTGAAGAGCAAATACTGCGCCTAGAAGGGCTGTCAACCTGACGACGTTTTATTGCCTGCCGATAGTTCGGTTCCCCCTCAACTCACAACAAAAGCAGTTCCTAGACAAGGATTTTGTTCCTTAGGGAGACAACCCCATGAGGCTGCATGAGCGTGGTGAAGAGAAAGGGAAGGATGGAAGGCAAAAGACAGTGAGATAATGAACAGATGGCTCCTACAGGGCCACCCTGAGAAATACCTTCTTTCTCACTGAGGGGTGAGGAAGAGGGAGTTACCCACCTACCAAACGCTGACCGTCACTGGTTAAGGACTGCCCGCCTGGCCCACATGCCGCCCAGCAGGCTCTGCGTCCAGAAGACACCTGCAGAAGTTGCTGGCTTTGGGGAACTGCAGGTTCCTCAAAGCTGGAGCTGCAGGTACAGACAGCTTATGCTACATCTGCCATGCCTGCATTATGAAAATGATCTTTTAAGCCCTTACAAAGCAGCTTTATTAGATAAGTAAACATACAGTTAATTTTAACTAAGCAGATTACATTTAAATGAACACACCCTTGAGAACACCAGTGTCCATTGTTCTTCCCACTTTTCCTACAGGATACCTCAAAAATTCAAGTGACACAAGACAATCTGATATACAGGTTGAATGAGTGATAGGGTCAATCTGAATATCAAATATTGATATGACTTAATCCTTTCTTAGATTAGAATATATGAACCAAGGTTCTAAATTTCTCTTGCTCCTTCACCGCAGGCTACCTTGTGTGTCCCTGGAGGCGCATGCACCCCTTTCTGGCCATTACTGGACCAAGGGATATAAAGCCTTGTCCAGCTCTCAGCTGGCAACATTTCGATTCATTTCAGGGTATGTCTGACCTATTCTAAATGGGTAAGAAAACACAAGTAACGTGCAGTTATACTATGGTTTTAGCATTTGCCTCTTACTTAACAGACAGAAGCAGGAGGAGAAAGGGGTAACAGGACCAGATGGCTGGATGCCATCATGGACTCGAAGGACACAAGTTTGAGCAAACTCTGGGAGATGAAGGACAGGGAAGCCTGGTGTGCTGCAGTCCACGGGGTCACAAAGAGTTGAACATGACTGAGTGACTCAATAACAACAAACAAGTTACTTAACAAGAAAGATGAATTTCAACCTTCACAGAATTCTCTGAATGGGTATCTCATTTCCTCATGATTCAACAGTTATACAGAAACCCAACCACAATGCAGCTGCATCCTGGGATTCGGTATGACAGATCAGAATGCTCTGACTTCCCGAAGTCTTGGGTGTGAATGGCAGATTGGGTAGGCTCCCTGCTTTCATCCCCTTTACAGAAATAACAGCTCCATAGAAACATTTTCCAAGTTCACAGCTTCTTAAAGAAGTTACATATGAAAAATCAGAAAGGCGTTTCAACTTTACTAAACAAGTATTTAACTGAGTTCCAGAAATGTGACACAAAGTTAGAAAACTCCATTTTATTTGGACTGAAATGTCTATCTTTTTTATTTAGTTTTAAAACAACTTAATGTAGTTTAACTATTATTATTATCACTCTGAATAACCTTCAACAACCCAGGAACAGAACAGTCTAAGGTTCCAGTTTAAGAAATCCATTCTGTGTAGAAACGTGGTTATGTTAGATTCCCTTAGAGTTTAGTTTCAATTAGCAATAATCGGCCTTGGATAAACCTCATTGGCTATGATACTGCCACTGCGCAAAGTTTAGTTTAAAATTTTAGAACCAAATCATTTTAGCCTATTAAACACTTTTTAAAACTGCGTAAGATCTGACAAAAGACTGTTTTATGATACACATCAACAAAACTCAACACCACTTTCTCCAATAGTAAAAAAGTGTTTTTTTAAATTGTTACTTTTTAAATGACGTGAAACTAAAGAAAACTGGTTGCCGGCTTTAGAATCATTTTGTTTGGAGAAAAGTATTCTGTGCTTCACCACCTGCTGCCAGGCCTTACAGAGATAGGGTCTATAGTCTACATCCACATCACTCAGGCGATTAAAGGCACAGGAAGGCCCTTCCTCCAGGTGTGAGGCTTTCTGCATTATACTTTGTGTTGTTGCAAAGAGAACCAACCGATACTCCTTTACAAGCTTCTCTAAGAGTTGAGAACACTTCTTCAGAGTAGACTCCTGTAAGTTAACACTTTCTCCTCCGTTGATGCGGTCTATCCAATAAAAAGCTGACAGGCTATCCAAAATCAAAAGGCAGACAGAGGGATGACTACAGAGCATGGTTTCCAGCGAGCACAGGGTGAGGAGTAACTGGGTGCTACTACTGCAGTACACCAAAAACAATCGCCCAAGGCAGCGTTTTATTATTTCTTCAGAGCTTTGGGATAGTCTATGCTCAAGGACTGTAACAAGCCGGAGCATATCAAAGTGGTAATCTGTATCAATAAACACGACTTCTACTTCCAGTCCACCTTCTGATTTTGGAAGTATACATCGTGCTGCTAAATGATAAAGCATTTCTGTCTTTCCTGTTCCTTCTGGACCATGAAATTCAAGAATATCACCTGTGTAAAATTTAAAAATGTCAGTCAAAATGCAGCAGCACAATAATGACAGGCTACAAAATGAAGTCTGCAAAAATGTTTTTTATAAAGACATTTATGGAAATGTTTCTCTTTTGAAAGAAAATCTAAACCCATTTGCCAAAAGGAATTCATATATGCAAATACAAATAAATAAATTAAACATAAATCATTACATTTCACCTCTGAAAAAGGTGTTGGCTGTTAATTAGCACCAAGAAAGTTTGACAAACAAAATGAGAAGGTTGAAATGGGCCTATGGGCATCTCCTGGAGGTGGGTCCTCATACACTCACAAGCGCTCTTACAGCACCGCGAATAAAGCACCTAAGACCAATCATCTTTTAAAAAAAGGCACTACTACTGGTGCACAGCATTTCCGGTCGTTAATTACCCAACATCCGGTTTCTCCTTTCTCTTTAAGTGTAAAACCCCACTTTGGGGGGAAGAGCAATGTGCCCAGCTTAAAAGCGATTCTCCCAGTCTTCCTTGCGAAGAGAGGCCACCAGGTACCACATTTGTAGCCACAGGTGGATGTCTGCTGGGGCTTCCCAGTTGTGCTGTCCTGACACGGGCGTCACCTCTGCTCTGTCACTCTCTTCTCGGAGGGGACAGCTGTCTGGAAACAGCGAGGACGACAGGTACACACTGCAAGGGGAGGCCCCAAAGAGGATGGAGCAGGAAGACTGGAGGTGCCCAGGCCGTGGATGACAATACAGAACCCTGCACACCACCCATGCACTGCTTGCCTCCACACCAACACGAGGAACGTAAGTCATGAGGCTGGACTTGTTACGTGCAGCTCAGACACCCCCTAACTAGGGCTTCCCAAAGTGGCCGGTATCCTGGGTGAAAGGGCTCTTGACTGTGCAGTGTGACACACACAGGCAGTAGGGCACACAGCCCTCAGGCCCCGAGTGCCAACTGCATCCCCAGGGGAGACACCCTGCATGTCTCCACACGGCCTTTAGCTGCTCTGTGCTGTGTGAATACCGCTCGACACCGTTTCGCTGAAATGACACCTGCATAGTGAGTTATTTTCCGAGCATTATAAGTCAGGGTCAACTACTCTGAAGACTCAAATCTCTTTCTCTGCCAGTTCAAGTAACTCTCGTTTATTGAGGACAGCACAAATAAAACACCTGGGGAAACTGTCCTGCCCCCAGACTTTTTCAAAATCCACTCAAAACAGGGGCTTTCCAGTTCTTGTTTATTTGCCATTCACTTTATGGCCGAACTGTACAACTGGAAACACCATGTTAAAAAGGCAGGCTCCTAGGCTCTGAACCAACTATAAAGTCTGTCTGAGAGTCCAGTTACTTTATTTCCATGTTATTACTAACAAACCATGGTATGTTGGAACACTCACAAATAATCTCTAAGAAATCTAGCAATCTGCTACCATACCATATTTAAGTAGTATAAAACTTCAGCCAATTTTCACTATAATCTTATATACAATTTGCAATTCAAATTTTTAATTAAAAAGATTCCCCCTGCCCCCATTCCCAA
The DNA here is from genome assembly GCF_019320065.1 of Cervus canadensis. Classification (NCBI taxonomy): domain Eukaryota; kingdom Metazoa; phylum Chordata; class Mammalia; order Artiodactyla; family Cervidae; genus Cervus; species Cervus canadensis. The sequence goes on from NC_057388.1 coordinate 114,332,743, forward strand.
GATTTCAGCCTCAGGGAGTAAAATTATCTTCACATTAACAATTGTTCATGGATGCTCATATAGTGACTAAAATTATATTCAGTTATATTCAACCCAGAAGTTCAGGTTACTCCCTTCTACCATATAGCTAAGGAAGAACTAAGTGGAAATCCTCCCCATGCCTCCAAATAAAACTCTTTTATCGCCTTATATTATAGGGGAATAAACTACATCACTAGATGAAGGAACATTAACATCGAGCCAATATTAACGATAGGGAAGGAAAGCTGAAAACACAGTGCAGCAAGGTTCATGGGAAAGTGGCTGTGAGGATGCAGCGGGCCACGCAGGGCCACGCTGGGGAGACCAACAAGCAGACCACACGCGTGCGTCTCTGTTTCCTAGGAAGTCGGCCCATGAGGCGGAGGAGCAGCCACCAACGCTTCCACAGGGCTTTCCAACGGAAAACGGGAATCCTGATAACAACACCCAGAGGTAGGAAAAGGAAACTTTATCACCGATCATCATTACATTTACGTGCTATGTCATTTCTGACGATTTACTTGATAGATTTCTTGTTCACTACTTTAAGGTGGGGACTTGAATAACTCTATCCTTAGTGCAAAGTACAGTATCTTTTGAATGCATTTCATCCGATTCTTTTCTTCTTAAGAACGCCTTGAAAGAAATCTAAAAAATGAAAATGTAAGTTCTCATTCCGTGCAGAAAGTCAGTTTTGGAACATGGCATTCTGAAAGGGAGCAGCTGGGGTGGGGAGGCACAGGTGGGGTGCGGTTTTGGTTAGCAGAGTGGGCAGGTGTGAAGGCCGCTGACCAAGGCGTGGAATGAGGGGCCAACACCAGAGGTAAGCCAGGACAGGAACCAACATCCAGGGCTGGGTCAGCCGCTGCCAGCTGCCCCTGGGCCCAAGTATGCCAACGCTACATTTCTCTCAAGTCTTTGGCCTCCTTCACTAACTCAGAAGGTAAGGGGAAACCTAGCATAGTGACTTAAAAGTTCTCAAAGACAGGCTTGGTAAGAAAAAAAAAAAAACATAATAGAGATTTTTAATCCACATATCATGTAAATATTCCAATAAGAATTTAGCTTTCAAAATGGTATGTTAAGATGTATCTCTAGGTGTCACAAATAAATATATCCTACGGCCACTAGGATTCAAGATTCATGGCAGTAATGAGAGGCTGAAGAGAGCACGTCAGGAATAAGCTACACAGAAACAGAGAACAGAAAACTCTTCAGTGGGGTGGGAGTGAACCTAAAACTAAGACAGAGGGCCAAAACTCAGTTCTCAGCATACAGCCACAGTTAGAGAAGTAAGCATGAAGGCAGTTAAGACAGAAATTCAACAGAAATAGTACTAAATACTAGTAAATGCAGCAGAAAAGTTCTAAAAATTAAAAAATGGCAGGGAGAGGTAAGGAACAGATCTCCAAACTGTCCTGGATAGTAATCTGACAGCAGTAAATGTACAGTCTGTAAAAGTGCCTTTGACAGAAACATTATTTTATGAACCAAACTTTACAAACAGACATACTCAGTCTGAAACAGCACCACAGGGAGCAGTCACTGCCTTCAGGTAAGAGCAAGGATGGAAATCAGACTGGAGGAAGGGAGGCATGTACGAAGAACCAGAAAAATAACAATGGTTCAGGTTCATTTAAAGAGTAAAAATTCAACAGCAATTTCATGTGGCTGGAGAGTCAAATGAAGATAAGGTAAGAGAAATGTAACATATTCTGAAGCAACAGAGGAGGGACTCTGCAGGGAGCTAGAAACCCATGATATTGGGGAGAGGGTAACTGTGAGACCTCTCTGGATATTTTCTGGAGTTCTCAGAACAGAGGAAAAATGAAAACTTTGCTAAGTATTTTCTTGGATAGAGGGGTGGTGCTCAGAAACATTTTTTCAGTGTAATTCAAAAGAGTGAGGCTTTGAGAGCACTCTCCTACAAGATCTAACGAGGATTTCCAAACCCACGCATTAACTGAGGAACAGCTAGCTGGTGTGGTGTGAACAAAGATTCTTCAGAGCCCTGGTTCAGCATGAATGAAACTGAGGCAAAGTTTAAGGCTGTCTAAGAGACTATTAGGTAGGTAGAAGCACTCTTCCCCTTTTACAGATTAGTAGCAAAGTGGGGGGAAAGGGCATTTCTAACAACTGGGTAAGTAAAATCTGCCAACTTGGAAATTAAAGATGAATACTATCATTAACTTCTTGAACTAGATTCTCTACAAACATGTTTGTTTAATGATGAACTGAAATAAATTTCATTGATTTTTATAAACATTTACTACCGAATCATAAGATCAAAAATAATATTCAAACATAATGTTCTATAGGGAGACATGGTCCTTTTAACTGCATCTGAAACACTATCTCCTAAGTTTCTGTGAGCCGTTAAGAGAAGCCTTGCCCTAGTCCAGTCAAAGTACTGAGTATGACAACTGGTAGTTAAAAAAAAAACCAAAAACCAAAAAAAAAAAAATCACCTCTCCAGTTTGACAGTTGACAAGTTAAACTAAATCAGAAAATCTGGATGGTTTGGCCTTGATAGTTACTATCACAAATAGAATGCTGTAAGGGGTTTGAGTAACAGATTGTCAGAGTGAGTTTACGAATCTAAAGAGCCTTCAAAATAAGGAAAAGAAAGAAAAGCCAAAAAAGACATCCTCTAGGTACCAACTTACTTCCTTGGTGGTTCAGACAGTAAAGAATCTACCTGCAATGCAGGAGACCTGGGTTTGATTTCTGGATTGGGAAGATCCAATGGAGGAGGGCATGGCAACCCACTCCAGTATTCTTGCCTGGAGAATCCCATGGGCAGAGGAGCCTGATGGGCTACAGCCCGTGGGGTCTCAAAGAACTGGACACCACTGAACGACTGAGCACTTTCTTTCCTATAGACCTACTGATCATATAACAAATATGCTGAATTTACAGAGCAATCACTACAGTACTAAAGAGATAATGAGTTTGCATATGGTACTGAGTGACTACTATCCAAAAACACCGTTAAAAATGTTCCCAGCAGCACTGGAGAGGCTTGTAACCCCTCAACCTCTCACTGCTTCAAAATGAACTTCCCTGCAACACTTTGTTAAAGTGCTGTTGTTGGTAAACAACCCTTATAATCCGACTTTTATGTCTGCTGTTGCTCCAATGAGTATTCTTCTAACCAGACATTTTTTTCATCTAACCAGTTTTATAGCTCTAAGATCTATCATAATTTTAAGTAAACTTTTTTGTTAGTGACTGAACATAATGATGTTTTTTAAAGTTTCTATAAACATAACATTCAAATGTATAAGCTATGCTTCGAATCCATGTTTTAATGTCAGTTCCACTAGGTTCAACATAATAATATCCTTTCTGATAGAATAAAAAGATAGCTGAATCTTTTCTAATATGTTTGATCAAAATTTGTCATTTATTACTGACAGTTTAGAATTTTTTTGACTGACACATATGCTCTATAGGAAATACTAAAAGGAGTCCTTCAGGACGCATGAAAGGATAGCAGTAGAGTGTAACTTAATTCGAAATGAGCAAATAAAGAACCCAGGTAAATATAACTATATAGGTAAATATAAGAGTTATATGTGTTTTATATTTGTAATTATTTTTTCATCTGATTTAAGAAACAACTCCATTAAGTAATTTTAATGATTTTAACTAAGCAAAATTTTAAGTGTAATGGGCATACACTGTATAAATACTTAATTTATAACAGCAAGAGGAAGGGGACAGGAATGTAGCTATATGATAGCAAAGATTTTTTTCAAAAAATATAGAAATGAAGACAGTATCTAACCCAAACTAGACTGTTATAAATTAAGATGTTAATTGTAATCCTGAGGGCGATCATGAGGTAACTAACTCAAAAAAAGGTAAAAATAATAACAAAGAATTAAAATGATACACTAGAAAATATCTATATAACAGGAAGTTAAAGTGTTAGTTGCTCAGTTGGGTCCGACTATTTTTTCTTTACTTTTTTTGTGTCCAACTCTTTGAGAACCCCATGGATGGCAGCCCGCCAAGCTCCTCTGTCCATGGAATCCTCCAGGCAAGAACACTGGAGTGGGTTGCCATTCCCTTCTTCAAGTGATCTTCCTGACCCAGGGATCAAACCCAGATCTCCTGAACTGCAGGCAGATTCTTTACCACATGAGCCACCACTGAAGCCCATTTAACACAAAAGAAGACAGTAAAGGATGAACAGAGCAACAAAAAAGACGTAAGACACACAGAAAACAGCAGAAAGGCAGCCATAAACCCTATCTTAACTAATAATAACAAATGGATTAAACAGTCCAAACAGAAGGCAGAGACTGACAAAATGGAATGAAAAAACATGACCCAACTACAGGCTGTCTACAGCGGGCATACTTCACATCCCAAGTCACAAGGCTGATAGTAAAAGGACAGAAGAAGGAATACTATGCAAACGTAACCAAGGGAGACCAGAAGCGGCTAGCCTATTACCAGACAAAATATACGCTAAGACAAAATAACTCTTATTAGAGACAAAGGACATTTTTTAAATTGTGGTAAAAGACATAACATAAAATTCACCATCTTAACCATGCAGTTCAGTAGTGTTAAGTACATTCACACAGCTGTGAAGCAGATCTCCAGAACTTATCACCTCACAAAACTGAAAATCTGTACCCATTAAACAACAATTCTCTCTTCTCTCCCCAGCCCCTGGAAACCACCATTCCACTTTCTGTTTCTATGTATCTGACTATTTTAGATACCCCATATAATACAGGGGAATCAGGAAATATTTTTCTTTTTGTGACTGGCTTATTTCACTAAGCATGTCCTCAAGATTCATCCATGTTGTAGCATGTCTCAGAATTTCTTTCCTTGTGAAGGCTGGATATATTCCACACTATGTAGGGACCACATTTTTTTTTATCCGTTCATTTGTGGATGAGCACTTTGAATAGTGCTGCTATGAACACAGGTATGCAAATGAGTATCTATTCAATACTCTGCTTTCGATTCTTTTCGACAGTTTACCCAGAAGTACAGTGGCAGTTCTATTTTTTACTTTTTGAGGAACCTTCAGACTGTTTTCCATAATGGCTGCTCCATTTTATGATCCCATCAATAGTGTACAATGGTACTAATCTGCTCACCGCCTCACCAACACTTGTGAGTTTTCTTTGATAGTAGCCATCTTAAAGGGTGTGAGATGACAAAGAGAAACATTTTATAATGATTAATAAGTCAACTCATTGATAAGCTATAATAATGATAATATACATGTGCCCAACACCACATGAATCCCACAAAAACTGACAGGGAGAAATAGACAATTCACCAATAGTTGGAGACTAAAAGACTAAAATATCCAACTTTCAATAATGGACGGAACAACTAGACAGAAGATCAGCAAGGAAAAGAATACTTGAACAATACTAAAAGCCAACTAGAATTAAGAGACATCAATAAAACACTTGGCCCAACTATATATAGCAGAATACACATTCTTCTCAAGCACACATGGGACATTCTCCAGGATGGACCATATGTTTGGCCAGAAAACACATCTCAATAAATTTAAACAGACTGAAATCACAGAAGTATGTTCTCTGATCAGAAAATAATGAAAACAGAAATCAGTTGCAATAATAACAAAAGGCCTAAATCTTTTTGACCTTGGATTAGGCAATGGCTCTTAGCTATGATACTAAAGACAAGAGCAAGAAAAACTGGATAAATTGGGGGACTTCATCAAAATTAGTAACTTTGTGCCTCAACGGAGAAAAGAAACTACAAAACAGGAGAAAATATCTTCAAATCACATATTTAATAAAGGCTTGTAGCTAGAATATATATAGGACTCTTACACCTCAATAATAAAAAGATAGCCCAATTTTATAAATAGGCAAAAGATTTGATATTTCCCCAGATTACACACACAAATTGCCAAAAAGCACATGCAGAGATGCTTACACCATTAGCCATTAGGGAAATGTAAATCAAAACCACAATGAGGTATCACTTCATTCTCACTAGGAAGGGTATAATCAAAAAGACAGACAATAACTGTCTGCAGGATCTGGGGAAACTGGAACCAGTACACACTTCACTGACGGTGGCAGGTAAAGTGTGGGTTTCCCAGAAGGTGCTTTAGACAACAGCCTGGCAATTTTGCCAAAGGTTAAACACAGAGCTACCATACAACCCTGCAGCTCCCCTCGTAGATATTACCCAAGGAAACTGAAAATATTTCTCCAGAGAAAAACATGTACACAAGATGATCATAGCAGCGTTATTCTTAGCAACCAAAAAGCAGAAAGAACCCAAATGGCCATCAACTGATGAATGGATACAACAGAACATTAGTCAATAAAAAGGAACAAACTACTTGATGTGTGCTACAGTATAATAAATCTTGAGAATATGAAGCAAAGTAGACATCGGTGACAAAAGACCACATATTGGATGGTTCCAATTACATGAAATGTCCAGAAAAGGCACATCATTGAAGCAGAAAGTAGATTAATGGGTGCCTAGAGCTAAGGGATGCGAGAGGAATTGAGGAGTGACTTCCAACAGGCACGGGCTTCTTTTGGGGGTGAAGAAAATGTTCCAGAATTGACTGTGCCAATAGATGCATAAGTGCAAACTATACACTTAAGTGGGTGAATTATATCTCTTTAAAGCTATTACACTGGAAAAGAAATAAGGAAATACACATCTAAGCACACCACCTTCTTTTTTAAGTTTTCCCTAGTGGAGAAGTGTTAATAGAATAAGTGGGTATCACTTTCCCTATTGTAAAAATATTCACAGAACTACCAAGTACGTAAGGACTTTCCTATGATCCTCAAACTTATAAAGAACAAAAAATAAATAACAAACTCCCACAAATATTGTGCTGGGATAAAAGAGGTTGTTTACACTGAAGACTTACTGAAGGTAAACTAGGCTCCATCTCAGCTGGCAGACAACGAAGGCTAAAAAATGTGCCATCATCATCTCTGTCCCAGTTTTTAATTTCACGTTTAATCTACGTAGGCTCTTGCTAGAAGTGTGAGTATATTTGAATGTGTGTGTGTGGGTGTGTTAGTTGCTTAGTCGTATCCAGCTCTTTGCAACCCCATGGCCTGGAGCTCGCCAGGCTCTTCTGTCTATGGAATTCTCCCAGACAAGAACACTGGAGTGGATTGCCTTTCCCTTCTCCAGGGGATCTTACTAATCCAGGGGTCAAACCTGGGTCTCCCACATTGCAGGCAGATTCTTTACCATCTGAGCCACCAGGGAAACCCATATATGGATATATGTGGGGAAAAAACTTGTTTTATAAAACTTAATTTGACACTGTATTTTGACTTGAGACTGTTTTTACCATGCACAGGTGACTCTTCATCAGCAAACAGATGTGGTTCTATTTCTTTCAAGGAACTTCTACCTTCCAGTCGGGCAAGGAGCTTGCAAAAGGGAGGAAAAAAAGAGAGAGAAGGAAAACTCATTATCTAAAAATATAAAATCCAACATACACACACACACACATAATCCTACAAATCAACTTTACACAATTTACCAAAAGTCTGTAAAAAACTTTTCAGCATTTTGAGGATTTGGAGGAAATTACGAAATAGAAAATATAATTTAGAAGAAAAGTTGTGTTCATTTACCCAGAATATATTTTTTATGTACCAAGTACTCTTGGTATAAAATGAGTCCCTGCCTTCAAAGAAGGTGACAGCATAGTTTGAGACACAGAATCAAACTAACCGCAAAGCATTTACCTTCCTTACTTGCTATAATTATCTTTCTCACTATGCCTACCACACTTGTCATACAGGTATCAGCTTTTATCTGTCCATTATATTGCTAGCTCCTTATCTGGTGGAGGGGATGGGAAGGGAAGGGACGATGGAGAAAAACTTTCCCTGAGAAGCTCCAAACACTTGAATCTGTGAACAGGGCACATAGGCAGGCATACCTGGCAGATGCAACATCAGCCAAGATGAAAACGTTATAAACAGCTGTGCGTAGGTAAACTGTAAGGAGACCTGGAATGCCAGAGCTTGTAGCACAAAGCAGGCAGGACATAACGAAGTCCTAAAGAACAGAAGTCAGATCGCAAAAGATCTTGGATGTCACCTTTATGAGTCTGCTCTCTGACTTGTTGATTAGAGCAAGGGGTTTTCAGAAGCAATGAAGACCTCCCTGGTTGTCCAGTGGTTAAGAATCCGCCTGCCAATGCAGGAGACATGGGTTCGATACCAGGTCTGGGAAGATCCCACATGCCATGGAGCAACTAAGCAGTTACTGAGTCTGCTCGCCTTAAAGCCTGTGCTCTGCAAGGAGAGAAGCCCACACACCGCAGTGAAGAGTAGCCCCCGCTCACCACAACCAGAGAAAGTCCAGGGACTGCAACAAAGGCCCAGCACAGCCAAAAATAAACCATAAGTTTAAAAAAAAAGCAATTTACAACAGTTAAGAGTAGACAGCTGGGACGTCAGAACCTGACCCACTAGATCTCTGGGCCTGAGGTTTCTCATCGGTCAAGTGAAGAAAACAAACAGTACTTTCTTGACAAGGCTGCTAAGGATTCAATGTGTTCCAGGAGGGTACTCAGAGGGTGGGGTGAGGGACTGGGGGCAGCTCAGCCTCAGTTATCGGTGGGCTGACTATGTCCACATAACAAAGCCCCACGACGACTCTGGACCCCAAAGCTCAGGTGGGCGTCCTTGGCTGGCGCACCTTACTCGCTGTTGCTGGGGAAGCGAGCACTGTCCACTCCACCAGGACAGGAACTGGAAGCTCCCTGTTGGGAATTCTGGATCTTGTCCCACTATATCCCTTCCCTGGGCCGATTTCAACGTTTCCTTTTGCTGCAGTAAGCTGTAAGCGTGACTAAGCTTTCAGTGATTCTGTAAGTCCTTCCAGCAAACCACGAAACCTGAAGGTAGCCTTGGGAACCCCCAAACATGCAATTAATGCCTGAGTGAGGGGGTGAGGACCTGGAACTCTGCAGATGGTATCTTGGGGACTCCCCACAACTTCACACACAAAGAAAGCACTTCTGCTGCAAACCGAAACGCAGTGGGTTTTCTCTAGGAAAAGCACCTGTGTGATTATCTGAGATGGATACTTTTTCACAAAACACTTTGATTTGATGAATGACTGACAGACAAATTACAATTACACAAACTTTGGTATCTGGCAGACATTTTATTGAAAATGAAGAAAGTGACCCTACCACTTTAAGGAAAAGTAACTGACAGTATTTGTTGCCAATGATAAAATGTGAATTTTGGAAAACTTTTTATCTACTACTGTGAGCTGGACAGCATCCCAATACTTAAGGTACTGGTGAAATCACTGGTGATTTTAACAAATGTGATTTTGGGGGACTAATTATTTAACAAATGTGTAAATACTTGGAAGATCTACATAACTCAGTGAACCACTATTTCCAAATGACCAATCACTGGGTAAAATTCACTCCCAGACAGTTTAAAGTTATGATAAATCAACGGGTTATAACATGTGAAAAGTTTACTGACATAATTTCATATTCTACAATGCAACTAACTTCACTACTTGTGAAGTTTTGGTATACTATCAAGGAAGAATATCCACAATTGTCTGAAAATACTCCTCCCTTTTCCCAACTCTGTAAGAGCCGAGATGATCTTCACAAACTTTAACCAGAACAACATATAGTAATAGATTAGATACAGAAGAAGAGATGAGAACCCAGTTAACTTCACTCCTCACTACATTTTTTTGTTTAGGAAAACATATCTGTTTTTCATAATAATACTTACACAAATAGGCAATATCAACAACTTACAAAAGTCATCAGATGGAATGAAGTATCTTCCAAACCGAAGTAGAAAATACCCTAAAAATTTGGCATAAACCTGACAATTACATAAATTTAAGTGAATGATATCCAGATTTAAGGAGTTGAAAGAAGCAAGGTATAATCAACCTAGAGCTTCAGAAGGAAGCCAGGGTACAAGGAATCCAAGTAAATTCTGCTTGACAGGATAGTTTAATCCCTTTAGGGAAGATGACCACGTCAGGCAAACAGAGCTTGGTGATGGCAGCTATTAAGATAATTAAACTATTTCTCTTGATTCTCTAAGCAACCTTTCTGAGCCCAAATTTCCTAATTGGGAAAGAATACACGGAGGACACAATCTTGTAAATGAACAGTTTTTGCATTTGGTTTGTAAATCAGTATCTGCCAGGTTTTATTATCATAACAATACCTCTCTAAAAACAACTACTATTTGTACTTGCTGTGGTATCAGCGGTACATAACTTACATACATTATCTCTTTTAACTGTTACATTAACCCTATTTGTTACCATTCTGTTTTCAGATGAGAAAATGAGTCAAGATTTCACAGAGATCTCTGGCGCTCAAAGCCCGGAACTGTTCCCCTGGGCTACAAAGCCTCAAAGCCTGTATCACTGAGACAGACAAAAATTTGAGTACAGGGACAACAGTTTTTTTGGACTTCCTCAGCTGTGGGTCACAATAAACTGTGGAAAATTCTGAAAGAGATGGGAATACCAGACCACCTGACCTGCCTCTTGAGAAACCTATATGCAGGTCAGGAAACAACAGTTAGAACTGGACGTGGAACAACAGACTGGTTCCAAATAGGAAAAGGAGTACGTCAAGGCTGTATATTGTCACCCTGCTTATTTAACTTATATGCAGAGTACATCATGAGAAATGCTGGGCTGGAGGAAGCACAAGCTGGAATCAAGATTGCCAGGAGAAACATCAATAACCTCAGACATGCAGATGACACCACCCTTATGGCAGAAAGTGAAGAGGAACTAAAAAGCCTCTTGATGAAAGTGAAAGAGGAGAGTGAAAAAGTTGGCTTAAAGCTCAACATTCAGAAAACTAAGATCATGGCATCTGGTCCTATCACTTCCTGGCAAATAGATGGGGAAACAGTGGAAACAGTGTCAGACTTTATTTTTTTGGGCTCCAAAATCACTGTAGATGGTGACTGCAGCCATGAAATTAAAAGACTCTTGCTCCTTGGAAGGAAAGTTATGACCAGCCTAGACAGCATATTAAAAAGCAGAGACATTACTTTGCCAACAAAGGTCTGTCTAGTCAAGGTTATGGTTTTTCCAGTGGTCATGTATGGATGTGAGAGTTGGACTGTGAAGAAAGCTGAGCGCCGAAGAATTGATGCTTTTGAACTGTGGTGTTGGAGAAGACTCTTGAGAGTCCCTTGGACTGCAAGGAGATCCAACCAGTCCATCCTAAAGGAGATCAGTCCTGGGTGTTCATTGGAAGGACTGATGCTGAAGCTGAAACTCCAATACTTTGGCCACCTCATGAGAAGAGTTGACTCATTTGAAAAGACCCTGATTCTTGGAGGGATTGGGGGCAGGAGGAGAAGGGGACGACAGAGGATGAGATGGCTGGATGACATCACCGACTCGATGAACATGAGTTTGAGTAAACTGCGGGAGTTGGTGATGGACAAGGAGGCCTGGCGTGCTGTGATTCATGGGGTCGCAAAGAGCTGGACACGACTGAGCGACTGAACTGACCTGACAGCTGAAGGTCAAACCAATCTAAGGTCCTGTCTAAACAATTACCTGGTCTCTCTCAGACATCTCTCCTAATACACCCTAACATCACAAGGATCCCCAAATGTTTTCTTTCAACAGCAGAATCAACACTGGAGCAACACTACAAAGGCGGTAATACTTAATTATACAAATATTCATTGGTAAATGTTCCAGTCGAATATTTCCAGTAAATATTCCAGTGAATAAGTTGCTGGGCATACATAGATACAACAGACACAGTTCCTATCCTCAAAGAATTGAATGGGGCGGAGTGAAAGGTTAAAGAATTCAAGAAAGCATTGTAGGTGCTGGAACAGAAATGACATGGGGCTCTGTGAAGGCAGAGAAGGGACAGCAGATCCTGATCTGTGTGAGAGGCTACTTTAATTTTGAAAGATTCAGCATATAGTTCTTTCAGGCACATCCAAAAGGTTCATTGATCGAGAAATGTCCTTTCCCTATATTCTCAAATGCTCTACGGCCCAGAGACATTTGAATAAAAACTCTATACCTTCTTGAGGGCCACCTCCTTCCATGAAACCATTCTTATGCTTCAGAACATATTACCAGTCTCCCTCATCTGGATGTAAGAGCTTAAAGGAGAAGGCTCTACCTCGGCTCACCAGCAATTCCAAAATGCTTTACATCTGGCACAAACTTAGTAGCTGCTTGTTAAGATGAAGGTAAACAGGGCACAGGTGGGTACAACTGGGCAAAGGATGGAGTAAAAGGATCCTTAAACTATGCAAATTTTCCTGTTTGGACAATCTATGCAAAGTTCTACAGAAGTCCATGAGTGTTCTTAGTTATCTCTAAAGTTATTAATAGTTATTAACAAGAGTCTGAGTCTGTTTTATAGGCGATCATATACCTTCAAGGTCTATGTTTATTATATATGCTTATTAAGTACAATATGTATCGTAAAGATGCCTTAAAGCCTCATTTTAGTTCTATGGAGAAGCTTACAAAAGAGCAGGAAGGGGAGCTTAAAGATCAAATTACCAGAAATGAATGCTATTAAGGCAAACATGCATATGTAATTGTCATTTGGATAAAGGCTCATTTCCCCTGACCTTTTGTGATGAAATCTGTTTGCAGATGGACCCAGCAGCAAGGTTTCAAACCAGTTAAGTGTGAAAGTCCATCTACACTCTAAACCAAATATTCACACTCCTGCCCTATAACAGGCTTGGACTTTCATCTACAAACTGAATACAATTCTTGGTAGTTTTCCTGCATACACAATATATAGAGGAAATTCATTCCAGGCAAATAAGTGTAACTGTAATAACACAGTTATTCCCAGGGGTTCCCAGGTGGCTCAGCGATAAAGAATCCATCAGTCAATGCAGGGGACACAGGTTTGATCCCTGGGTCAGGAAGATCCCCTGGAGAAGAAATGGCAACCCACTCCACTATTTTTGCCTGGGAAACCCCATGGACTGGTGGGCTACAGTCCACGTGATTGCAAACAATCAGACAGACATGACTTAGTGACTAAACGACACATAACATAAAGAGACGAGCTGGAACATGTAGGAAGGCAAGGAAACAGCATCTATGTTAACATGTATGTGATCAATCCAAAGTTGGGTCCTTATCATGGAGTCCCTTAAATCAGAGGACTAATTCTTTTCATTTATGAAATCAGGCTCTTCTGCTACTTAGAAAATTCAACTGCCCTTCAGGGCAGAGTACTAGGCCTCGCTCTTCAATAAAGCTTTTCTCTAAATTACATGGAAAAGACAGCTGTTACTCAGACACTAAATAGTACAATTCCATTGTTTCTAGTATATTCCCTGAGAGCTGCTGCCTTTGACCAATATGTTTTAAAAAGCAATCATCCTATAAGAAAAATATATTAAAAGTCAGGCAAAAATTACTATACATACCTAAGCAGCATTAATTTCTACCACAATAAAGACTAAATTTTAATTTATGACATTCCACAAATTAGTAATTTCATTAAATGTAAGGTTAAGATTTCACTAGGAAGTTATTATCAGACTGTGCTTCAAAATTTCACTTAGAAAAATCAACTACACACAAGACCTCAGAAAGAGACAACAAAGCATAGACTCTAAACTGCAGAAGCTTAACACTGTAGGAACACTCCCTCCCTGGCCTCCTGCCCCCGTTTGTGAGGGACTCTGCTGGAGAAACATTTGAAGTGTATTCTCCTATCCTCTTGTTCTCTCTTCCCCAGGGAAGGAGGGATTTTCCTCATGGATTATTTCAGACACACACTGATCAGCCTGTTCCGGGGTCCTGACAGCTTGTTTGCGGCAAGTGCACCTTCTGCCTTTCTAGACTAGGAGGGGTGCTCAGAAATGAGCATTCGGCAACATAAAGTTTGACGGTAACCTTGAGAAAAGCACTCTTAGTGGAAGATGGAGACAGAAGCCAGATGTTGTTTAGTAGCTAAGTCGGGTCTGGCTCTTGCAACCCCATGGACTGCAGCCTACCAGGCACCTCTGTCCATGGGATTTCCCAGGCAAGAATACTGGAAAGGGTTGCCATTTCCTACTCCAGGGGATCTTCCTAACCTAGGGACCGAACCTGTGTCTCCAGCATCACAGAAGGATTCTTTACTGAGTTACTGGGGAAGACCTACTGAGCGCCTACAGTGGGCTAAATACTATCCTAAACACTGAGACTTAAAGGAGTAAACCCAACAGAGAACATCTGCAATACTGATTCTTAAATGGCAGGGGTGGGAGGTTGGAAGACACCACATAAACAATGTAAGATGTCAGATGTAAGTGTTCAGAGGAAGAAACAGGGTAAATGGAATAAAGATTAACAGTAGGAAGGGCGTTTCCCTGGTGGCTCAGTGGTTAGGAATCTGCTTGCCAATGCAGGGGACATGGGTTCAACCCTCGGCCTGAGAAGACCCCACATGCTGTGGGACAACTAAGCCGGTGCGACATAACTACTGAGCCTGTGCCCTGGGTCCAGTGAGCCGCAACTACTGAGGCCTGCACACTCTAGGGACCGCGTTCTGCAACAGCAGAAACCACCGCAGCGACTGACAGACAGCAGCCCCCACTCGCCCCAACTAGAGAAAGCCTGTGCACGGCCACGAAGACCAAGTGTAGCCATAAACAAGAATAAACCTTAAAAAACAAACAGTAGGAAGGACCTCTTCGTACAAGTTGGCTTGTGAACAGAAACGATGCAGGTGTGGAAGTGAACCATGTTACCTTCTGAGGGAGCAGAATCTAGGCAGAGTCAACAGGAACTGCAAAGGCTCTGCGGCTGAGGCAGATCTGGTATATTCAAGGAAGAGCAAGGACAAGCGTGTCTGAAGAAGAGTGAGGCAGTGTGGGAGACATCACAAAGGCAGGAGAGGAGAGCTGAGGTTATGGATTGGGCTGAAGGATGAATCACACAGTTTGCAAACCATGTAAGAAACAGGATTCCAGGTTCTACTATCAATGACACAGAAACCTCTGGAAAGCTCTGGGCGGTAGAGTCTGCTTATGGTTTGAATGGAGCACTGTGGATACTACATGGAAAATACACCAGAGGAAGTGCGAAGAGGGTGAAGCAGAGACCAGTTACGAGGTAACCGCAGTCAGGCAGGCGATGGTTACTAGGGAGAGGGACGGCTGCAGGAAAGGCAGTGCAATGTGGTCAAATCCACGGTAACACACTGAAGGCACGGAAGACAGAATGCACTGATGAGTGTGGGCTGATAGGAGGGGAAAAGTGGATTCAAGAATGGCTGCAACGTTGTTGGCTTGAGCAACAAGTAGAAAAAATTCACCATTTAACAAGATAGGGAAGCTGTAGGAGGCAGCAGGCTGAGGCTGGGTGTACACATGTGGTGGTACACCAAGGCTTCAGTTTGGGGCATATTAACGTTCTTCTCCTATTTTCCCTGGATCCAGGAGTCAATAATGATGAACATGTTAAGTGTGCGAGGCCTATTAGACATCCATGTGGGTATCAAGAAGGTACTAGAACATGTGTGGATGGAATTCAGGCATAAGGTTGGATTTGATAACAGATGTGTTGCAGAGACAAAGTGAATTAGCTAGGAAAGCTCAAGTGGACTAGAAGTCCACTTGAAGTTGACGGTTATAAATTTCAAATGAAATCAGTCAGCCTGGTTGTGATTTTCTCTAGCAATATCCAGTGGACAGTGGAAGTAAGACAGCTGGGTTTAATCACGATCAGGAAAGTAGTTCAGTTCAGTTGTGTCCGACTGTTTGTGATCCCATGGACCTCAGCATGCCAATCTTCCCTGTCTTTCACCAATTCCCAGAGCTTAGTCAAACTCAAATGATGGCCACTGAATCGGTGATGCCATCCAACCATCTCATCCTCTGTTGTCCCCTTTTCCTCCTGCCTTCAATCTTTCCCAGCATCAGGGTATCTTCCAATGAGTCAGTCCTTCCAATCAGGTGGCCAAAGTACTGGAGTTTCAGCTTCAGCATCAGTCCTTTCAATGAACATTCAGGACTGATTTCCTTTAGGATGGACTGCTTGGATCTCCTTGCAGTCCAAGGGACTCTCGAGTCTTGTCCAACACCACAGTTCAAAAGCATCAATTCTTACTGTGCTCAGCTTTCTTTATACTCCAACTCTCACATCCATACATGACTACTAGAAAAACTACAGCTTTGACTAGACAGACTTTGTCTGCAAAGCAATGTCTCTGCTTTCGTAGGTTAGGATATAAAATGACAGGGAAGTTGCAAGTACTCACAATGGAGTAATGGTAATGATGCAGCACTGATTGTTCTGGGTAAGAAGGGATACAAAGAGAGAAGGGGATAGATGTTGTTCTATCACCGCAAGACCAATTATTATTATTTAATAAATACTCCTTTTATTTAATATTTGCCTCTGGTGGCTCCACCTGGGTTCACACCCTAAGCTTCAAGGCTCACCGCAGTGGCCCTCCTACACATCACAGCATTGGCGAGGTGGGGGGCGGGGGGGTGGGGGCGGGCGGGGCGGGCCTTGTTTGGCACACCAGTCCTCTTCTGCCTCTCCGACTGCCGGCAATGGCCGGGTATGGACTTGACACTCCAGCGCCATCCATTTTCAGGGCTAGTTGACTCAGCAGGTGAGTTGAACCTTTTCTAAGAAAAGAAAACCAGGGGATTTCCAGGTGGACCAATGGTTACGATTCTGCACTGTCACTGCCAAGGGCACAGGTCAATCCCTGGTTACAGAACTAAGATCCCGTGTGCTGCACAGTGCAGCCAAAAAAAAAAGAAAACCAGGCATTACTATTAATAAATATTTATCAAGTGTGTACTGTGCAGGGAATACTGTGCTTAGTGAAAGGGTATGTAGAAGTACAAGGACTCACCTTCTAGAAGTACAGCTGAAAGGGAACTGAGAAATCATCATCTATCACCCTCACTTTACAAAGCCAGAAGTCAAGGTTTAACACATGTGCTCAGTCGTGTCCCACTCTTTGCAGCCCCATGGACTGTAGCCCACCAGGTTCCTCTGTCCATGGAATTTTCCAGGCCAAGAATACTGGAGTGAGTTGCCATTTCCTCCTCCAGGGGATCTTCCTGACCCGGGGATCGAACCCCCATTCTTTGGTCTCCTGAGTTGGTAGGCAGATTCTTTATCACTAGTGCCACCTGGGAAGCCCCAAGGTTTAATAACTTACACAAAATCTCTCAGCTTGCTCCCGGCAGAGCCACGACTAGAACCATGATCCAGCAGTCTCCATCTCAGCCTCCAAAACAATGACATTAGGAAATTTCTGCCAGGGAATTCCCTAGTGGTCTAGTGGTTTGTGTTCTTCACTTTCTCTGTGGTAGCCTGGGTTCAATACCTGGATGGAAAACCATCCCATGTGCTGAGCAGAGCAGCCAAAATACCACCCCCCCTCCCCCGCCAAAAAAAAAGGAGAATTTCTGGGAAACTTGACAAAAATCCACCTTGTATGCATGCTAAGTTGCTTCAGTCATGTTCAACTTTTTGCGACCCTATGGACTGTAGCCCTACAGACCCCTCTCTCCATGGAATTCTCCAGGCACGGATACTGGAGTGGGTTGCCATTTCCTCCTGCAGGGGATCTTCCCCACCCAGGGAGCGAACCCTCATTGGCAGGCAGGTTCTTAACCACTAGCACCACCCTTGGGACATGATAATTGGGGTGGAGAGGTTTCTGACTTTTCACTTTGTACTACTGGAATTTTCTGCCATAAGCATGTACTACTTTAACAATAAATACAATAGAAACTATCATAATAAAAGAGAAGAAAGAGTATGTTGTGCATGTCAAACAAAACTGGACAGCGAATTTTTTTACCCACTGGTTACTTTTACACTTAACATATACTGGCATTTTTGAGAAAACTCAAAGTACATCACTACTTAACAACTATGTGCCAATGCAGCCACTTGGTGGGTGATACCAAAATACTGCCAAAAACCTTTTCTAATGTTCAGAGGAACATAAAAGTAAAAATACCATTGCTACTGTTTAAAAGTAAGGTAAAGAACAGATTATCTACTGTAAATTGGATTCCAAGGTGTGTCTTCTTTAAATCAAGGGTTCACTATGTAAGTTTTCCACTTGCTCTCGCGCCTACCAGAAATTGCATCCCTGGAATCTGCTTGGAAAAAAAAAAATCCTCTTTGCAACTTTTTTTTTTTTTTAAAGAAGACCCTGTATGAAATGTCTTTTGCCTCCTAGTCACAAGAGGTGGGAAAAGTTAGCTATTTTATAATGTGGCTATTCTTGTGAATTAAAAATTTAAAGTAGCTTATTTCAGTTTCTTGGGATAGTCTGTGACCTTAGATATCTTCCTCAACACAATGACTCCAAGTAGAAGTTCGCGTAGTAGACTCATGTACAAAGAAAAGAAACAGAATCCAAATAAATTAAGCAATGGCCACAGGGTGCCCAGCACTTAAGAAAAAAGAGGCTTGTTTAGTTGGTTTTGTTGACAAAAAGGAAATAGAATAAAGAAGCATCCTCCCCACTCCCAGCCGCTCTGTAATCCAAAGTAATTCTAGCAAGGCAATCTTGCTGAGGATCGCCAGACGGCTGCGGCAGGCCAACAATATGATGCTGAATTCTTTGTTCAGTGATTCGACTGTACTGGGTTCTCAGTTTTTAGATGCTAGGCTTGTTCTGACTCCAAAAGTCATCTGAGTTTAACCTGGGATTCAAATTATCATTTCAATCAGCAAGCTTGTAACTGTAGCAGTTCTTATGGGGAGCAGTGCCTCCACTCTGAAGGAGCAAGGGTTGGCAAACTATGGCCAGCAGGCCAAATCTTGATGTTTAAAAAACAGAAAGTTGGGACTTCCCTGGTGGCTTAGTGAGAAAGACTCTGCCTGCCAATGCAGGAGATGTGGGTTCCATCCCTGGTCCAGCAAGACCCCACAGGCCGTGGAGCAACTAAGCCTGAGTGCCACAGCTATTGAGCCTGTGCTCTAGAGCCCAGGGGCCACAACTACTAAGCCCACTTGCCACAACTACCTAAGCCTGCTGTGCTATAAAGGCCGTGCTCCAGACAAGAGAAACCACTGCAATAGAAGCCTCCACACCACAACCAGAGAGTAGCCCCCACTTGCCACAACTACAGAAAGCTGGTGCAGCAATGAAGACTCGGAACCAAAAATAAATAAAAATTTAAAAAACACAGAGATTCCCCAAAAGAACAAAAGGTTTACTGGAACAGAGCCACACTCATTTGTTTACACACCTCTGGCTGCCTTCACATTAAACAGCAGAGTAGAGTAGTCCTGACAGATGGCTGCTGCTGCTGCTGCAAAGTTGCTTCAGTCGTGTCCAACTGTGCAACCCCATAGACAGCAGATCACCAGGCTCCCCCGTCCCTGGGATTCTCCAGGCAAGAACACTGGAGTGGGTTGCCATTTCCTTCTCCAATGCCTCAAAGTGGAAAGTGAAAGTGAGGTCGCTCAGTCGTGTCCGACTCTTAGCGACACCATGGACTGCAGCCCACCAGGCTCCTCCGTCCACAGAATTTTCCAGGCAAGAGTACTGGAGTGGGGTGCCATTGCCTTCTCTGCCTGACAGACGGAATGGCCCGCAAAGCCTAAATACAGACTATCTGGGCCCCCGCAGAAAGCTTGCTCATCATTTTAGGGCACCGCTTCCCCCCCTCCCCTCTCTGTAAAAAAAAAGATCCCCCACAACCTGCCACTCCCTGCCTCTCCGGGCTGACTTCCCAACACTGTGTCCCCACTAGCTTTGTTTGGTTTCAACTACAAAGAACTACTTGCACTTCCCCTAAATCAGCGAGCATAAACGTGAAAGCTGCTCCGTCGTGTCTGACTCTTTGCGACCCCATGGGCTGGGAAATTCTCCGAGCCAGAATACTGGAGTGGGTAGCCTTTCCCGTCTCCAGAGGATCTTCCCAACCCAGGGATCGAACCCAGGTTACCCGCGCTGCAGGCAGATTCTTTACCAGCTGAGCCACCAGGAAAGCCCAAGAATACTGTAGTGGGTAGCCTATCCCTCCTGCAGGGGATCTTCCAGACTCAGAAATCGAACCCGGGGTCTCCTGCAATGCAGGCGGGTTCTTTACCAACTGAGCTATCAGGGAAGCCGAAAGGCAGAACCCACATACTTCCAACTCCCTGCCCTGTGTCGCCCCTTCCTTGCCAAGTCAGCTTCAAAAGGTCCCTGAAACTTCAGCTGTCGCCTCTTCCTCCCATTTAAGTCTTCTAGGTTGCCCAAGGTCCTGTAATTTGCAGTCGGCCTCCCTTCTCAGTTCTGCAATAACGGAAGCTGTTTCCTGCTTCTGACTAGTTCTTTCACCCGCGGCTGACACATACTAAGTGCCTAGTCCTTGCGGGTTCAATTCCTGAATAAATCTTTGCAGGCCTCACACTGCTTGTGTGGCTCTTAATACTTAGGCTGGAAATATATAATGTAATAGCGAGGGCAGGACGCCATAAGCGAAGACGTACAGAACAGAAGGCGAAGGTGGCGCCACCTACTCAGGCACCCCTGTTCTAGAAAAGTCTATGAACGCTCAGCCGGGCGACACCCTGCTTTTCTTAGCCTCTCCTGCAAACCGTGTCTGACTGCCGTGCACAAGTTTGGCCCATAACGCTAGAGACTAGACAGCTCCCATTTTATACCCAGCCGTGTACGCAGTGAGCCCTCTGAGGGCTCCAGGTCTCCGGGGAGTGCAAGTTTGGCGGACGGGGCACCAGGGTCGCCGGCGTCCGGGCCCCGCGCGCCTCCTCCTCCTGAGGGCCCGGGCCTCCCGCGCCCTCTGGCCTCCCGCGCCCGAACGCAGCCCTGTTCTCGTCTCCCTGGCTTTCACCCCGGCGCCTCTCACCTCCGTCCCAGATTCAGCCCTATGGAAGTCACTACACATCTCCCCGGAGGCTCGGCGTACCAGCCACTCAACCTTCCCGCCTGCAGCGCCATTTACCGCCCGGCGTCTTCCCCTCAGCCAGTCAGAGACGCTGACCCTTTGACCCCGGCGTGAGCATGCGCACTGCGCCCAGCCTACGCCGGGGAGCCTGCGGGCATGCGCAGTAGGACGTTCGAGCATGCCGGTTCCTGACGTCAGACCCCCGTCTCCTAGGAAACTGGGAGAGCGCTTGGGGGGTTATTTTCTTTCTTCTCTGGTAAACTTCAATATGCTTTTGTTAAGTGAAACTAGCAGCGTGTGCGTGTGGCTCATGGTTGAGTCTGAAAAAAAGTGCATTAAATTTAAACGAATTTTTAAAAATATATCAAGCCGACAAATTTATCGAGTTCATTTTTGGAGGCAGAAGAATTCTATTACTTAGTTGTTATTAAGTGTCCGTTGAGATGAATATTAGATGAGGGGATGATAGAAAAATAGACGGATATTGAATATTTGCTATTCGCCAGACCTTGCGCGGAGTCCTGGGAACAGAACAAAGAATAAGATACATGTCTGAATGGAGTTATTCTTGGACTTCCCTTGTGGCTTAGCTGGTAAAGAATCCGCCTGCAATGCGGGAAATCTGAGTTGGATCCCTGGGTTGGGAAGATACCCTGGAGAAGGGAACGGCTACCCACTCCAGTAATTCTGGCCTGGAGAATTCCATGGACTGTACAGACCATGGGGTCGCAAAGAGTCCCTATAGGACTGAGCGACTTTCACTGTCACTGATGAAGTTTACAGCACAGTAACGTCATTTATTCCAATGTGTCCTTTAGAAAGTCACTTTCCAACAGCTGTATCTGTTGTTTGGTAGGGCAAAACTCTTACTGTTATCCTTACACTTGCAGCTGTGTAATTAAGAAATGATCTTATAATAGTGATGATAGTTAACATTTACAGTGCCAGGCACTGTCCTAAGGGTTTTAATATATAATAACTGATTTAATCCTCACAGTCCTGAGGTGGGTATTGTGATAATCCGCATTGCACCGATGAGGAAACCGAGGCACTATTTCGGCCCATTTTACTGTGTTGTAATGATCATAGTGGTTGGGACATTAATAAGAAATCGGAAGCAGAGACCATGAATACAGTCATTTCTTCAAAGAAACTTGGCTGTGAAGGAAGGAAATAACATACTATGTAGAAGAAACATATATATATAGGCTATAGGAAGAGTCTTTTAAGAAGGTAAAGCCTGGTTCATGTTTAAATGCTGATAGTTAAGAGCTGGTAGACATTTAATGGTTAGAGACACTATATCTGAGGAAGGATAGTTGATGGAGTTGGACTGGAAGTGGAAGGAAGGTCTGGGTGTAAGCATCAGCTTTAGATGGGGGAGGACATCTTCCACTGTGAGCCGGGAGGGGAGTCAAGGATAGGTGCAGACTATTCGCAATAGCCAAGACATGGCAACAACCTAAATGTCCACAGACAGATAAAGAAGATTTGGGTGTTCACCCCCGCACACAATGGAATGTTACTAAGCCATAAAGAAGAACGAAATAATGCTGTTTGCAGAAACGTGAGTGGACCTAGAAATTATCCTACTAAGTGAAGTAGGTCAGACAGAGAAAGACAAATGATATCACTTATATGTGGAGTCTAAAATATGACACAGATGAACCTATC
Organism: Cervus canadensis; assembly: GCF_019320065.1. Taxonomy (NCBI): domain Eukaryota; kingdom Metazoa; phylum Chordata; class Mammalia; order Artiodactyla; family Cervidae; genus Cervus; species Cervus canadensis. Next base: position 114,355,341 of record NC_057388.1, read on the forward strand.
TATGAAACACAAACAGATTTACAGACGTAGAGAACAGACTTGTAGTTGCCGGGCGGGGGGGGGGGGGGACGGGGTGGGGGAGGGATGAATTGGGAGTCTGGGGTTAGCAGATGCAAACTATTATATACAGCATGGGCTTCCCTCATAACTTAGCTGGTAAAGAATCCGCCTGCAATGCAGGAGACCCCAGTTTGATTCCTGCGTCGGGAAGATCCCCTGGCTCCTCCAGTATTCTTGGGATTCCCTGGTGGCTCAGATGGTAAAGAATCTGCCTGCAATGTGGGAGACTTGGGTTCAATCCCTGGGTTGGGAAGATCCCCTAGAGAAAGGCATGGCAACCCACTCCAGTAGTCTTGCCTGAAAAATCCCCATAGAGGAGCTTGATGGGCTACAGTCCATAGGGTTGCAAAGAGTCAGACACAACTAAGCACATATACAGGATGGATAAGCAACAATGTCCTTCTATATAGCACAGGGAACTATATTCAATATCTTGTGATAAACCATAAGGGAAAAGAATATAAAAAAGAATGTGTGTATATATGTACAACTGAGTGACTTTTCTGTACAGCAGATATTATAACACAACTGTAAATCTACTATTGTTGTTGTTTAGTCACTAAGTCATGTGACTTTTTGTGACCCCCATGGACTGCAGCACGCCAGGCCTCCCTGTCCTTCACTATCTCCTGGAGCTTGCTCAAACTCATGTCCATTGAATCAGTGATGCCATCCGACCATCTCATCCTCTGATGTCCCCTTCTCCTCCTGCCTTCAATCTTTCCCAGCATCAGGGTCTTTTCCAATGAGTAGGCTCTTCACATCAGGTGGCCAACTTAGAATTGACAGGTTTAATCTCCTTGCAGTCCAAGGGACTCTCAAGAGTCTTCTCCAACACCACAGCTCAAAAGCATCAATTCTTCAGCACTCAGCTTTCTTTATAGTCCAACTCTCATATCCATACATGACTACTGGAAAAACCATAGCTTTGATTAGATAGACCTTCGTGGGCAAACTAATGTCTCTGCTTTTTAATACACTGTCTAGGTTTGTTATAGCTTTTCTTCCAAGGAGCAAGTGTCTTTTAATTTCATGGCTGCAGTCACCATCTGCAGTGATTTTGGAGCCCCCAAAAATAAAGTCTGTCACTGTTTCCATTGTTTCCCCATCTATTTGCCATGAAGTGATGGGAACAGATGCCATGATCTTAGTTTTCTGAATGTTGATCTTTAAGCCAACTTTTTCACTTTCCTTTCACTTTCATCAAGAGGCTCTTTAGTTCTTCTTCACTTTCTGCCATAAGGGTGGTGTCATCTGCATATCTGAGGCTATTGATATTTCTCCCAGCAGTCTTGATTCTAGCTTGTGCTTCATCCAGAGCGGCATTTCTCCTGATGTACCCTGCATATAAAGTACTCATATAAAGTTAAATAAGCAGGGTGACAGTATACAGCCTTGACGTACTCCTTTCCCAATTTGGAACTAGTCTGTTGTTCCATGTCCTGTTCTAACTGTTGCTTCTTGACCTGCAATGATATTTCAATTAAAAAATGGATGTAGGTGCCAGATATAGTTTGGGATGTGGAGCTCAAAGAGGTTCAGGAAGTTCTAATCTGAGCACTTATGTTTTTTTTCTCTGAAGTAAATAGCAAGATAGTAGAAATGCAAGATTCCAGTTTAAATTCCTCTTGTGAAAATTAAAAGGAGCACCCAACTCTAAACAAATGTTACCCACCCTCCTCAGAAAACCAGTCTTGGTCCACTTGCATATATAATGCAGTCAGTGAGAGACCTGATACTATGGTAGAGTATGGCAGTAACTGTTCTAACTAGGGAAATTTTCCTGTAATTATCTATACTCACATTCAATATTCAACACATATTAGTACTATTCTTTCATTGCACAGAGCTCTTTCCTGAGTTACAGTGTTCCTGAATTTCAAGATGAATTTTCTGAACTCACCATGGATTCTGATGTCAGATACACGTAGAATTTTTAACCTGATTCTGTCACTTATTTACCCTGATATAAGTTACTTACCTTTCTGGATCTTAGTTAGCATAGAGCTGACTCATTAGAAAAGACCCTGATGCTGGGAAAGATTGAAGGCAGGAGGAGAAGGGGACGACAGAGGATGAGATGGTTGGATGGCATTACCGACTCAATGGACATGAGTTTGGCGTGCTGCGGTCCATGTGGTTGCAAAGAGTCGGACACGACTAAGTGACTGAACTGAATGGAACTGATGATGACTAAGTGAAACCATGTACTTAAAATGGTTAGCACAGTACCTTGCACAAAATATCAATTCCTCTCCTACCTCCCTGCCTTTCTTAGGTTGTCACTTAATGCAGCACCAAAGATACAATAATACTCAGTAGAGATCTTCCATTCAATGTGATTGCAGTGATTGGGGCCAGATTAAGAGATGAGCCTGTCTGGGAGTTGTCCAGAGTGCCACACAATAGAAAGTGCTGAAACTTCTCTAGGTACTAAAATGCTGCAGACATATGATATGGAAAAAAAAATATTTTTACTGCATCTCTTTTCAAGGTGAATACTGTATAAGGTTAGGAGGCAAAGCCTCTTGGAAAGAGGGTGAAAAAAATGCCAGAAAACATGTGCCTTCCTAACATGAGGTTGCCATGTGTGGGGTTAAAGGACGAGGTGAACAAGCTGGTGTGTTCCCATCATCACCATTTGCCTCTACCAACATTTCTCTCCTCTGCCTTCTCTCCATCCTCTTCCACACATGGAATCTCCAGAAAATAGACAAATACTTTTAAGGTGCCAAATTATATTATTTGCTCCCTTACCAAGTCCATAAATCTTAATGTGATTCAGATAATATTGATGGTGGCAATGACTTGAACTACAACCCATTTTGTACTGAGTTCCTGGATTTCCTAAGCCATTTGTAGAATAACCAGAGCAAAGTCATGCATACTGCCCGTTATAAAAGATTTGGGTTCCCTAAGCCGAAGATTCTTCTCCTGTATGCAGCCCACTCCATCTCACCCTTTCCCCACTGCCCTGTGGCTACTGGGGCTCTGGCAAGCAGTGAAAGGAAATGCTGATTTGCTGGTTACTCCTATTACTATGAGCAACAAAATCTTTTGTGTCTGACTTGGACTTTTGTGTGGTCTGTCAGCATCCATGAAATTGTCATAGGCTGGTTTATCAGAAGAATAAAAGCCCAGGATCTTTTTAGGTCTTGACAACCCACACTAAACAATCTGTAACAGGATAAATTCAAGGTTTTGATTGGACAAAGCAGAAGCTCGGAGAAGCAGGAATACAATCGTTATTGAGAAAGATGGGGCAACTGTATTTCAAAATGGTGGGAAAGTGCAGCCAATTTAGGTGTGTATGTCTTTCATTCTGGTCTAAAGATCAGACTACTGACAGATGGTGACTACTGAACTTTCTCAATGAAGTTTTGAATCTAACTTGTAAGACTGAGAGGTCACAAATTTAGAACTACTAATATTAATGCCCACTTTAGTTTCTAAGGGCTTCCCAGGCAGCAATAGTGTGAAGAATCTGCTTGCCAGTGCAGGAGATGTAGGAGATAAGGGTTGATCCCTGGATTTGGGAAAATCTCCTGGAGGAGGACATGGCAACCCTCTTTGGTATTCTTACCTGGAGAATCCCAAGGACAGAGGAGCCTGGCGGGCTACAGTCCATAGGGTTGCACAGAGTCAGACACAACTGAAGCGACTTAGTACACGTTCGGTTCTAAAAGGCAAGAATCTGGAACCAGTAGCATTGGCTATTAATATTAAGATGACAAACTGTTTTCTGGAATTAAAAAGCTTCATTCAAAGATATACATCTTTCTGGATGGACAACAGTGTCTCACTATATAGCACAGGGAACTATATTCCTGGGATAAACTGTAATGGAAAAGAACATTAAAAAGAATATATATATATGTGTATATATATATATATATATATATATATATATATCACTTTGCTCTATAGCAGAAATTAACACAACATTGTAAGTCAACTACACTTTGATTTAAAAAGATATGTATTTTTTCACACACCTATTCTTTAAAAAAAAAAACCTAAAGAATATCATGTACTTATGAGATTCCTTGTAGGTAATACTGAAGCTTCTCACTGTATGAATCCCAATGTTTTTGGTTGTAGTTATAGAACACCCAGCTCTTACTGATTTACTTAATGGGATTTATTGGGTCATGCAGATGGAGACCCAGAGGTAGACAGTCTTCACGGTTAGTTTATTGAGAGGATCAGTTAGGCAAACACATCCCTACTTTCTTTTTTCTCTTGTCAGATTCATATTTTCTACCTTGGTCCTCACTGTGTTATGCGTCCACACTGGAAACATCAACACAATCACAGAATAAGATCGGGCTGGTGAGGGGACTTCCTTGGCAGTTTAGGGGTTAGAGAGTCTGCACTTCCACTGCAGGGAGAGAGGGTTTGATTCTCTAGTTGAGGAACTAAGATCCTGCAGGCCACAGAGCATGGAGAAAATAAATAAGGAAATTTCAAAAAAAAAGAAAAAAAGATTGGGCTGGTTAGCTAAGGCCTGAGTCACATGACCCACCTAGATCTTCTAGATCTAGGGGTAGAGGTATATTCTTCCAAAGTAGAACGGCTCTGGGGAATGAAGTGGATAACAGTAAAGAGCAGCACAATCAGAGTCCTTAGGAGAAGTGGGAGTGGCTGGTGGGGAGGCAGTGTGTATCTCATTAAACCTCACTCATGATGACGTCTGTTTACAAAGCCACAAATCTGGGTCACCCCACCTCCATCCCTCTCACTTCTCTACAGAGGAGAGCTTCCCTCACACACAAGGAAATCAATATTTGAAAAAGAAAGCTTTCCAATTGAATAGCTGCTCTGTGCTAAACGCTTTTCCAGGTCCTCACACCGTTCCCAATGAAGATGACATGTCAGCTGAACTCGTTTAATCCATTAAGGGCACACCTGTCTGTGGGCAGCGTCTTGCACAACATGGGTTTGAAATTACTTCAATTTTCCTACTCTAGAGACATCACGACTCTTTTTTAAACAAAAGTTTGAGGCACTCTCATAAATTTCTGGTGGAAATGCAAACCTGTCCATTCCTTTGGGGAGGTAGAATTTGGCAATATCTAACAAAACTATATATTTATTAACTTTTTCACACAGCAATCTTACTTCTGGGAATTTATCCTAAAGTCGTACCTTCAGTTCCAGTCCTAGGTATATACCCTTGAGATCCATTTAAATAGTTCTTTTTTGGGGGGGCAGGGTGCTGCTTGGTGTGGCTTGGGAGTTGAGTTCCCTGACCAAGAATTGAACCTGGGCCACTGCAGTGCAAGTGCTGTGCCCTAACCACGAGATCCCCAGGGACTTCCCTAAGTGAACGTGAAAGTCGCTCAGCCATGTCCGACTTGAATTCTCCAGGCCAGAATACTGAAGTGGGTAGATTTTCCCTTCTCCAGGGGATCTTCCCAACCTAGGGGTTGAACCCAGGTCTTCCGAATTGCAAGCAGATTCTTTACCAACTGAGCTATCAGGGAAGCCCTGGAAATTCCCTAAGTAGATTTTTAAATATGGATATTTTAAATCCATAATCAACTCTGCTCTGCCTGTACGATCCCAGATAACACCCCCAGCTTCCGTGAGATGGTAGTGTCCATTTCTTTCTCTGGGAAGTGAGGGATTTGGACTCAATGATTTGTTATTCTTTAGTTGCTAAGTCACGTCTGACTCTTTGTGACCCCGTGGACGGTAGCCCACCAGGCTCCTCTGTCCGTGGGATTCTCCAGGCAAGAATACTGGAGTGGGTTGCCATGTCCTCCTCCAGGGGAATCTTCCCGACTCAGGGATCGAATCTGTGTCTCCTGCATTTGGCAGGCGGATTCGTTACTGCTGAGCCCCTAGGGAAGCCCCTTGGACTCGAGGAGAACTCCTGTTTATTGAAAGCCAGATGTGTCCCAGACACTCCGCTTATTGTTCTATGTGTATCATTTCCAACCCTGCCTTGCAAGTTATTTATTGTACCCTGATTTTATAGGTGAGGATTTTGACGCTCAGAGAGGTTTAGCAAGGACACAGTCCTCCAGCCAGTAAGAACCCAGGTTTATCTGCCTGTGAAGCCTGTGGTCTTCCTAACTCATTAAATTCCTTCCAGAATATGCAGAGGATCTAAGTCCTTTTACAACTCTAGATTCTGTGATTCTTTAAGAAGGATCAAGAAGATGGTGGGAACTGACAGATCTGCTAAGGTGCTAACAATTAAACAACAGTTGATGAGTATGACATTCCCTTACCCTGTAGTCATTTTCAGCTCCACCTGTTTTTTATGTACCTCAGGGTTAGTTGGGGTTTCCCTCGTGGCTCAAGTGGTAAAGAATCTGCCTTCGATGCAGGAGACCCTGGTTTGATCCCCGGGTCAGGAAGATCCCCTGGAGAAGGGATTGGTTACCCACTCTAATATTCTTGCCGGAGAATCCCTATGGACAGAGGAGCCTGGTGGGCTACAGTCCATGGGGTCACAAAGAGTCAGACACAACTGAGCAACTAACTCTATGGGACTTCCCTGGTGGCTCAGACGGTAAAGAATCTGCCTGTGAGGCAGGAGGTGCAAAAGACACGGGTTCAATTAATTGTACTTGGGGTTAGTTAATTGTACTTTTGGGTTTGTGAGAAGGTATCTTTCTGCTCCTGCAAAGTCCTGCTCTCGTTTCATTTATTTGTTTGTTATTCTTTTTTAGCCTCGCTTCTTACTCCCTCACTCATTCCTACATGGACAATTTCTTTTTAAGAATTTTTTTTAATGTGGAACAATTTTTTTAAAAAATTATTTGTTTTTTTGGTAGCCCTGGGGCTTCGTTGCTACACTCCGGCTTTTCTCTAGTTTCAGTAAGTGGGGGCTACTCCTTAACTGTGGTGCATGGGCTTCTCATTGCAGTGGCTTCTTCTGTTGCGGCTTCCAGGCTCTAGAGCACAGGTTCAGCAGTCGTGGTGCATGGGCTTCCTTGCTCCATGGCATGTAGAATCCTCCCAGACCAGGGATCGAACCCTCACCCCTGCACTGGAAGGCAGAAGTCCAACCGCTGGATTGACAGGGAAGTTTCATGCATGGACAGCTCTTCTCGTGTGTTTTCTATGTGTCTTTGAGTTTGTAGGTCCCTTGCGAAATAAGTAGCTATGCTTTGAATGTGTAGGTATTTGTTTTCTGTGCGTATGTGTGTAATATTTATTTGGCTGCACTGGGTCTTGGTTGTGGTGGACAGGATCTTTAGATGCGGCACGTGAGATCTAGTTCCCTGACCAACGATCCAACCCAGGGCTCCTGCATTGGGAGTACGGAGTCTTAGCCACTAGGCCACCAGAGAAGTCCCTGAATGTATAGGTATTTGTAATTTACATGAATAATTGTGTGCCAACTGGTATCTTTGACTCTCATACCCGCATACCCGTCTCTTGTTCTTCCCCGGCTCTGGTTTGTATCACCACGCAGTGTAGGGTGGAGTGGAGTGAACTGAAACGGGGGGTGGGCGGGGGGGTGGAGTCATCCCAGCAAGCTGCATTGCCAGGTTCCCTAGTCAGCATCTGCCTGAAGTTAGCCAGTGGGAGACACGAGGAGGATGAAGGAAGACTGGAGGGAGACTGGAGGATGGGAGACTGGAGGATGAAGGAAGGGGGAGTCCAGTGTTTGCTCCTCTGTCTCTCTCTCTCTCAGGATATCCTGCAGCAGCTGTGTTTCCCCATGGCTCCAATTCCCCCTCGACAACCCTGCCTTAAGGCAGAAAGCAAAGAAGAACTCAAGAGTCTCTTGGTGAAAGTGAAAGGAGAGTGAAAAAGCTGGCTTAAAACTCAACATTCAAAAAATGAAGATCATGGCATCTGGTCCCATCACTTTATGGCAAATAGATGGGGAAACAATGGAAACAGTGACAGACTTTATTTTTGGGGGCTCCAAAATCACTGCAGATGGTGACTGCAGCCATGAAATTAAAAGACACTTGCTCCGTGAAAGAAAAGCTATAACCAACCTAGACAGTCTAGATATCAAAAAGCTATTAAAAAGCTGTGACCAACCTAGACAACCTAGATATTAAAAAGCAAAGACATTACTTTGCCAACAAAGATCTGTCTAGTCAAAGCTATGGTTTTTCCAGTGGTCATGTATGGATATGAGAGTTGAACTATAAAGAAAGTTGAGAGCCGAAGAATTGATGCTTTTGAACTGTGGTGTTGGAGAAGACTTTTGAGAGTCCCTTGGACTCTCCCTTGCAAGGGAGATCAAACCAGTCAGCCCTAAAGGAAATCAGTCCTGACTGTTCATTGGAAGGACTGATGCTAAAGCTGAAGCTCCAACACTTTGGCCAACTGATGCAAAGAACTGACTCATGGAAAAGACCCTGATGCTGGGAAAGATTGAAGGCAGGAGGAGAAGGGGATGACAGAAGATGAGATGGTTGGATGGCATCACTGACTCAATGGACATGAGTTTGAGTAAGCCCTGGGAGTTGGTGATGGACAGGGAATCCTGGCAGTCTGCAGTCCATGGGGTCACAGAGTCAGACACGACTGAGTGACTGAACTGAAAACTGAACCCTGCCACAAGTCCAGCTTCTGCCCGGTGACCTCAATCCCTGGACTCAGGTCGCACCATGTCATCTGCTTGTCCCTCCAGCCTGGGGTGGGGGTGATGACTTCCTGCTGTTGTGAACGCCTAGGCTGCCTCACCTGTCTCATGTCAGTGTCTCAGATTTTCTTCATCTGTGTAACCAATTCCCCATATTAAATTTCCTTTCTGTTTTAAAATGCTTATAATGCTTTCTGCGTTTCTGGTTAAATCCCCAGATGATACAGTTGGTTCCCCCTTTTTATGTGTGCAACTCTGTATTTTAAGGTCTCTCTCTGTCCTTACTGTATATGTAGCCCTCAGACTGCTCATTAGTGAACGACACTGTTTCCACCACACTTTACTTATCCACGTCCTGCACAACGCGTGTCTCCAACTCCTGCTCCCACACGCAGCATTCTGATGAACATTCCCATACGCTTGTTCCCTCGGGAATCTTTTCTGAGAATTGTTCTGCAATATATACACTGGAATGGGATGGCTGGGTCATAAAGTAAACATATGTTTAACTTGGCTAAGTTCCCCCAGTTGGTCAACAAAAGATATTCTTTCCTCATATCCCCAACTCTTGGCATCATCCAACTTTCCCAATTTTACTTTATTTAATTTCATATTAACACTAGTATTAGGTAACAGCACTAACTATTGTTGAGTGCTTTACTATACACCAGCCACTTTACATAATTTCATCCTTTAGTCTTTATCTCGCTTCTGTGGGTAGGCATCCGATGAATGAACAAAGGATCAGAGAGGTTAAGCAACTTGCCCGAGGTCATACAGCTGAGAAGTTACTGAACTGGATTATAAATCCAGGTAGATCAGTTCCAGAGCTTGTGAGTCTGACTGTAATAACACACTGCTCTTAGATAGATGGTGATGTCCTGTTTTATAGACAGAGACTGGAGAGAGGAAACAAATTACAGGATGAAGTTCACATAGCTGGGAAGAGTTAGAGATTATTTTGACCTTGGGATTGACCCAAAGCCAGTGCTCTTGACTTCACACAATACCACCTAGTAGATTCTATGTCCAGAAGAATGAAAGTGAAAGTGTCAGTTGATCCAGTCATGTGCAACTCTTTGTGACCTCATGGACTGAAGCCCACCAGGCTCCTCTGTCCATGGAATTCTCCAGGCAAGAATACGGGAGTGGGTTGCCATTTACTTCTCCAGGGGATCTTTTGGACCCAGGATCAAACCTGGGTCCCTTGCATTGCAGGCAGATTCTTTACCATCTGAGCCGCCAGGGAAGCCCCACATTGCTTCAATTATAGAATGGCTTCTGAACATCCACGCTGCTTCAGAAACCTGTCTTCAGGAAACATCAGTTCTGTATTCCTGTCTCCAAAGGGAATCTTCCTGGGGCCTTGTTTTATTTCTGTTTTGTAGGACAATTTCCTTTGTAAACCTTTGCTTAATTTGCATTCGGGTCCTTTAAGGGAAAGTATCTTAGTCCAACCAAACTATCATAAGAAATACTGTTAACTATGTGGCTTACACACACACACACACACACACACACACACACACACACACACACATTTCTCATAGTTCTGGGGGCTGGAAGTCTGAGATCAGGGTGACAGTCTGGTCGAGCTGTGGTGAGAGTCTTCTTCCTGGTTGCAGACTGCAGACTTCTTGCTGTTTTCTCATGAGGGAGTTGGACCATAAAGAAGGTTGTGTGTGTGCTAAGTTGCTTTAGTCATGTCCGACTCTTTGTGGCCCTTTGGACTGTAGCCCGCCAGGCTCCTCTGTCCATGGGATTCTCCAGGCAAGAATACTGGAGTGGGTTGCCATACCCTCCTCCAGGGGATCTTCCCGACCCAGGGATCAAACCCAGGTCTCCCACTTTGCTGGCAGATTCTTTACTGTCTGAGCCACAGAAGAGAGAACCAAGTCACTGAGTTTGTGACCGTGTGTGGAGCTTCTGAACTCTCTAGATCTTGCTTTCAACTGGTAGGGTTATTGAGACACCCTACAGAAAGAAAATTGCCCTAAACTTAATGTTACTATTTAGGAGAGAAAGCTGTTGAGGTTAGCATCCCCATTACAAGAAGAGTTTTGAGGAAGTTGAGTGCTTAAAGCCTGAGATTCTAGAATTTGCCAGTTGACAATCTTCATTTCACAATGAAAAGACCGTGACAAACCAAAGTCATGACGAGATGCTTCTTCACACCCACCAGAACGGCTAGAATTTTAAAAAATGAAAGTAACAAGCATTGGTGAGGGTCTGGAGAAGTTAGAATCTTGGTATGTTGTTAGTGAGAACGTGGAGTGGACAAACCCCGTTGGAAAACAATCTGGCAGTTTCTCAAAATCTCAAACATAAAGTTACCATCTGGCCCAGCACTGCCACTCCCAGGTCCATACCCAAGAGAGATGAAAACCCACGCTCACACAAACACCTGTACATTCATGTTCACAACAGCATTTTCCATAATAGCCATAGAGTGGAAATCACACGAATATCTACCAGCTGATGAATGAATACATAAAATGTGGGATAGGCATACAATAGAATATTATTTGGCAATAAAAAGAAATAATATACTGATTCATGTTACACCTGTGTGAGCCTTGAACACATGATATTAAGTGAAAGAAGTCAGTCCCAAAGGATCAAATACTGCATGATCCCATGTATGTGACATGTCCAGGATAGTTGCCTGTAGGGACAGGAAGTAGGTTAGCAATTGCCAAGGATGCGGAGAGCTGAGTGGTGATGGCTAATGGGTACCACATTCCCTTTTGGGGTCATGGAGATATTCTAAAACTAATTATGTGATGGATGCACAATTCTTGAATATGCTAAAAGCCATCTAGCTACACACTATATGACATAGGAGTTATATTTCAAGAAAGCCATTTAAAAAATGCTGTGAGTTGTGACTTTAGAGAAATGAGAGTTGTGAATGGACTAGGAAGACATCTTCTTCTTCTTCTTCTTCATTTAATTTGTTTGGCTGTACCAGCTGTTAGTTGTGAGATGCAGGATCTAGTTCCCTGACTAGGGATCAAACCTGGGCCCCCCTGCTCTATAAAGTGCAGAGTCTTAACCACTGGACCACTAGGGAACTCCCTCATTAACCTCTTTTTTTTTTTTTTAAGTAACATTATAATTACTTTGACACAGAATTCTGTATACTTCAGCTCATACCAGAAGAAATTTTTATTTCTCAGGAACAGATTTTTACTCATGTGTGTGTCTTTTCTGGGTTGTATGGGATGGGGCTTCCAATCCCCTTTGACAATTTCCTTTTTATTTATATTTATAGGTATATGTGAATGAGTTGTTATAATAAAAACCTATGATAGATGAGGATGGAAATAGTGGATAGAATTTTCCCATCTTCATGAGCTAAAAAATTATTCAAAGGAAGAACTAAGATAACGAGACTGAATTTGAATAACCATTTTAGTATAACAGCTCTCAGAATTTTGGGGTTGAGGACCTCTTTACCTTCTTAAGAATTAAGGATCCCAAAGAGCTCTTGCTTATGTGAATTATATATGTTGATATTTACTGTATTACACATTAATTTGGAGAAAGTTTTGAATGTGTATTTATTCAACCTGTTACATGTCGAAGTATTTTATTTAAAAAGAAAAATTATTTTCTAAAATAAAAAAGGAGAGAGGGAAATAGCATTGGTCCACATTTTTTGCAAATCTCATAATGGTTGGCTTAGTCAAATGAGAGGTAGAATCTCATACTTGCTTCCTTTTAAAAATATTTATTTATCTGGTTGTCTCGGGTCTTAGTTTCCCATGCAGGATCTTTCATTGAGGCATGCTGACTCTCCAGTCGCTGTATTTGGGCTCAGTTGCTACACGGCCCATGGTATCTTAGTTCCCTAATCAGGGATCAAACCCACATCCCCTGCATTGCAGGACAGATTCTTAACCACTGGACCACCAGGGCGTCCCGCATACCTGTTTCTGGACTCAATCTGTTGTGATGTGAGTACAGTTCCAGTACTGACACCGCAGAAAAGGAAAAGGTCTTTTTAGTCCTTTTACGAACTAGTTTTGATCTCATGCACCCCTGAAAGGTCTTGGGGCTCCCCAGGGTACTTAGATCATACTGTGAGAACCGGGACTTTAGTCCTCACTAAATTCCTGATAGCAGTTCCTCTCACTAGGTTTCATATTTCATTTTAATAGGCTCATTACTTAATAATTACCTTTCAAAATATGTGCACAGATGCCCAGGTATATGTACAAAGATTAGGTAAGAAAGCTTGTGCTTCAAAACTAAACATTTACTTTTGCTCTATGAAAACATGGAAACCATTTTAATCGTGGAGGAGGGATGGCTGGCAGAAAAAGAAAACCATGTCAATGACCTGATGGTTTGCAGTCAACAGCTGCAAACGCAAAGGCTTGCTTCATTTCTACTCAACTTTGAGTATGCTTTCTGGAAAAAGCCCAGAATGAGGCCAGAACCAGTGGTTTTGTGTAACCAGTCTTTGGGTAACAGGTTGAAAATAGAGCAGGGAAGAAGCAGATTTCAGTCCAGGCTAGTTCAGATGTTAGCAATATAGGAGCAGGAATAGCAGCAACATTCATTCCTGTATTTTGGGGGACAAGATAGCAGGGTCTGAGTGAATCCATATTGCCATAGCATGTGATATGCCACTTCTAGACCCTGGGTACTAAACAAAGTGAACTAATACATGGATAAGAAATGGATCTTATGAAGTCACTGAGAATGAAGCACATAAAATCCATGATACGAATAAGGAAATCAGGGAGCACACTGTGTTCTAAAAACTCACATATATTAAAAGAGAGATGTGACTCTGTACTCTTTGCTCAAAACTTACACACGTGTTGAGGAAATAAACATTCTAGTAGAGAAATGGTGGAAAGCATTTGGGAAAGCAGAATTGAGGAAGGGGGTGCAGGAGGCTTGCTGGAGGGAGACCACCAGACCATGTAGAGAAAATGAGTCATGTTTTCCAAAATGGATGTAAAACCAGTGCAAGAAATAGAGGATTGAATTTTCTCTCCAATGATGAAAAGGTCACTCTGTTGGAAGCCGAATATCAGATATGTCCTTAACTGTCTTGGTTGGAAATTAAACTGTTCAGATTTAAATGTTAAATGAGAGTAACTGCCATATAGATCTTCGTTCTGACCACATGGGGAGGCAGTAGTGGAAAATGACCACATTATCTCAGAGGGAATATTGGGTCCAGTTAGATATGTCCTAAACCCAAGAAACAGCACAATTTTCAAGGAGACAAAAAGCTATAACCCTGTGGGTAGACAATTTAAAAGAAAATAAGACCAAAGGAAGATGTCTCCAAAAATGAGTCCCTTATAATGAAATTATATCACAGAATCATCATAGGCATAATACATTTTGATTAAACCAAGTGTTTAGTGATTTGTGAACGAAATAGAGAAATGAAAGTTGAGTGATAAAACAGGTTCACTCCTGTCAAATCTTTATTTCTGGAAGGTTGAGAGGAGTGTGAACAATACCCCTAGACCTATTAATGCCCCTGTAAGAATCTGTCCTTGAAAATACCGGCTAAAGGACTTCCCTAGTGGTCCAGTGGCTAAGACTCTGCACTCTCATTGCTGGGGACTGGGGTTTGATCCCTGGTCAGGGACCTAGATCTCACACGCTGCAACTATTAATAGATAGTAGTTGCTGCCAAATAAATAGAGTTTTTAAAACAACAACTTTTTTGAGTTTTCCTTTTTTATATATTATTTATTTATTTTTCGTTGTGTTAGGTCTTCGTTGCTGAGTGAGCTTTTCTTTACTTGCAGCAAGCTGGGGCTACTCTTTGTTGGGGTGCACGTGGCCTCTCGTTTCAGAGCCCCAGGTAGCACAACCATAGCCGGGGACACAGCTGGAAACCAGCACCCTCCTGTTCTATTCACTCACGATGCACTACTTTTCATTTATTGCGTCCATGAAAACCTAGATCAAGGTTTAAAAATGCGTGTGTGACTTCCTGTTACAGCTCCTATTTCTCAAGTTCTTATAAGTCATCACTCTATCCTGACAACAGGAAAAAAGCTGAGTAAATTGAAAATCGGTAACTTCTCCCAGACTCATGAAAGAACTAGAATATCTGGGGGAGGGACTTCCCTGGTGCTCCAGGGCAGGGGCAGACTGTGATTCATTATCCATCCCTGCTCAGGGAACTGGATCCCACATGCTGCAACTGAGTTCACAGGCCACGACTAAGACTTGGCACAGCCAAAGAAATAAATATTGAAATATGTATATAGCACAATGTCCTCAAAGATTAAAAAATAGTAATAATAATTGGTGAAAGATGGGGCCAGATACACAGGAACTCTGTACTGTCTTCCCAATTTTTCTGTAAATGTGAAGTTTCTTAAAAAAAATAATCTATTAAAAAATGAATGTATACAAAAATGAGAAGTTCATGGATCAAAAGATGCTATTAAAGTGGCAATTAGGCATTTTTATTACCTTTTGAATTAAAACAAAAAATCACAATGTTTACTAGTTGTATTAAAAAATCCCCAATAACTCTCATGTTAAAAGACTAAAACATTTGATATAAATTATAAGTTCTTCATAATGTAAAAATTTATTTTTCACTATTAGGGACAAAGGAATTGCCTCATTTAGATAAAGAATAAGTGAATTGGGAAGCTCATTGTTACCAACTTAAGACTCAAAAGTATTTTGTTCCTGCTAGTCTCCCAAAAGCTCCTGTCAAGCTGAAATATAGAATTTTTTTTCAGTTTTGATCTTAGCATTTGTAAGGGATAAATAATTGATCAGCACAGGAATTCTGGGAATATATTCAGCTTATGCTCAGCACTAAACTCTTTTCAAATGTCCTTAGGCATCAACCCAAAATGTACATCAAAATGATGTCAATTGGAATTGGGAAGCGAAGTGACATCGTGGATTAGAATTATGAAACGTGAAATGCAACAAGAGGAATAGCAGTTGTCAGTTTCACTGCTAGTTAAACAGTCAGTGTACCTTGCTTTTTTTTGTTTTTTCTTAACTGTCTCTCTGGTAAGACTAAAGCCTCTTTGAGAATAGAATCTTCTCTTCCAATTTCAAAAAAATCTGGCTGAGAACAGAAACTTAAAAATGAATTGAAGAAAAAGCAGGATTAAATTTTTTAAAAAATTTTATTATGGTAACACTTAACAGTGAGATCAAATAACAAAAGAATGTTGTGTACAAGGCAGTATTGTTAGCTATAGGGACAACGCTGCCCAGCAGGTCTCTAGAATTAATTCATTTTGCTAACTCACATCGTATATAACCATACACCCTTTCCCCTTTCCTACAGCCTCTGGCAACCACCATTCTGCTCTCTGATTCTATGAGTTTGACTATTTCGGATAGTGTAATGTGAGCGGAATCATGCACTATTTGCCCTGTGACTGGCTTATTACACTTAGCAGAACATCCTCAAGGTTTACCCTCCTTGTCACACTTTCAGAACTTCCATCTTTTTGAAGGCTGAATAATATTCCATTATATCATTTATTTCTTTCATCACGGACATTTAGGTTGTGTACACATCTTGGTTATTGAGAATGCTTCGATTCTGAATCTTCAGAATGCCTGTGCTAATCAGTAATTGGAGTGCTGGTATCTCTTCAAGGTCCTGGTTTCAATTCTTTTGGATAAATACCCAGAAGTAGATTTACCGGATCAGACTGTAGTTCTAGTTTTAATTTTTTGTAGCGCCTCCACAATGTTTTCCAGAGTGACTGCGCTGTTTTGCATTCCCATTGACAGTGTACAAGAATTCCCTTCCTCCAACATTTGTCTCTTTTTCTTCTTTTTATTTTTGATAAAGGCCACTCTAACAGATGTGAGGTAATATTTCATTTTGGTTTCGATTTGCATTTTCCTGATGATGAGTGATATTGAGCATCTTTTCATATACTTATTGGCTATTTGTCTTTAGAAATTGTTTACTCAACTCGTTCACTCATTTTTTTTTTTATTTTTTTTTTCACTCATTTTTTAAAAAAATCCCTACAACATTAGTCTTGGCAATGATTTCTTAATGTGACACCAAAGCACAGGCAACAAAGTGAAAATAAACAAGCGGGATTCTATCAAATGAGAAAGCTTCTTCACAGCAAAGGAAACAATCAATAAAAGGATAAGTCAGCCTACGGGATGGGAGGAAATATTTGCAAGCCATATATCAGACAAGGGATACATTTCCAAAATGTGTAAGGAGCTCCTGCAACTCAACAGCATGAAAACTAATAACCTAATTAAAAAGGATAATCTTTAAAACTTGAGTTTCTATACCCTTATGAAAGAGTAATCTCTATCTGAAAATGTTTCATTCATAAAAGTAGTATTTTTTTATCCAGTGCGAAAGGTCCCAGGCCCCATTCAGGGTGCAGCTGAAGCCACACCACAGACAGGAAGAGCCTGAGTGCCCACAGGCTCCTGAGATAACTCAGCACCTTGTATCTCCCCAGCCCCACTCACTCCCCAGGGAATCTCTAGGACCCAACAGGGTTGGGTCACGTCCTTCTGCTCGACTTCCTTCTGAGGGATCTTGCCCTGGCCTTTGTTACTGGTGCTCTTGTGTTTTTTATTGTTGTGTGCTTTGAATGTTTATTTAAAAATAGTATAAATCAAACTCAGGATCAAACCTGGGTCCCCGTGCATTGGGAGCGTAGAGTCTTAGCCACTGAAACATCAAGGAGACCCCAGTACCCTTGTTTTGAGCATAGACTTTGAGTTCTATGGCCTCTGCAGGTGGCCACGCTGAGTCTCAGAGGACCTAACGTGCAGACGTAGAGGATGGGCCTCCCACCTGGTTCAGTCTGTCAGCTGGTCCTCAGAGCATCACAGCTCTCAGTCAGAGCCTTTTCGGGAGCACATCTCTTCCTCTTTGGGATCTAACCCCTAAGTCAATAGTGATGGAGGGGTATAAATCAGGAGGTTGGGATTGACATAGACACACTACTATATATAAAATAGATTACTAGTAAGAAGGCACTGAAGCCATGAAATTAAATGACACTTACTCCTTGGAAGGAAAACGACGACAAACCTAGACAGCAAGTTAAAAACCAGAGCCATTACTTTGCTGACAAAGGTCCATTAGTCAAAGTTATGATTTTTGCAGCAGTCATGTATGGATTTGAGAGTTGGACCATAAAGAATGCTGAGTGCTGAGGAACTGACGCTTTTCAATTGTGGTATTGGAGAAGACTCTTGAGAGTCTCTTGGACTGCAAGGAGATCCAACCAGTCCATCCTAAAGGAAATCAGCCCCGAATATTCATTGGAAGGACTGATGCTGAAGCTGAAGTTCCAATACTTTGGCCACCTAACGTGAAGAGCCAACTCATTGGAAAAGACCCTGATGCTGGGAAAGACTAAAAGCCAAAGAAGAAGGGGGTGGCAGAGGATGAGATGGTTAGAAAGCATCGCCAACTCAAGGGACATGAGTTCGAGCAAACTCTAGGAGATAGTGAAGGACAGGGGAGTCTGGTGTGCTGCTGTCCATGGGATCACAAAGAGTCGGACACAACTTAGTGACTGAACAATAACACAGGGAACTCTACTCAATACTCCACAATGACCTATATGGCAAAAGAATCTAAAAAAAGAGTATACGTATGTGCATGTATAACTGATTAACTTTGTTGTACACTTGAAACTACCACAACATTGTAAATCAATTATACTCCAATAAAAAGAAACAAATATTGATGGGGACTTGTGCCTAGCCATCCTTACTATTGATCCTCCTCCTGCCCATTCTCCCCAGGCTTCATCTCCCACTAGCCCAGGACCAAGGCCTCTGTTCATTCCAATTCATGCCAATATGGCACTTGCAGGAATTCCCAGATGACTACTTCCATACTCTGAGCTCTAGTTTGAGCTTAGCTGGGACCTACCATGTGTTCATAAAACAAGTCTTACTTTCTATTTATGCTGGAGGAAGGAAGGCTAGATTAGTGCATATCAGTGACCTACACTCACCAGTCACTGAGTCTGCGCGTAGCCCGCCACATGCAGGATTTCACTGCAGGCAGAGGGATGGGTATGAAGCGGGGAGGTCCCCGCACCCGGCTTTCACAGCTCTGTTCATCTTCTCAGTCTTCCAGTTCCTTCCTCAGGAGTTAGCCCACGCCCTGGGAGAACAACAGGCTTCAAGGTACATGCTCCACCCCGGGTTCAAGTTTTGTCTAGATCTCAGTCCTAAGTCCACACTGTGAGGTAGCCACCCCCACCCCATGACTTTAAGCAGAGTATTCATATATTTGGAACAGCTTTTAAAAATCTTCTCAGTGAAAGAGTTGTTTCCCATGATCTAGTCTGCCCTTTTCAGAAGATGTCCAAATCAATCCTGAGTAAAATTTTATTCTTTCTGGATAACCTAATAGTAAAAAACAAGCAGGCCTTTTCTTTTTTTTTGAGCGTCATCTTCTGTTTCTTTCTAGTGCTTCTTCATTCCTTTGGCTGTGTCAGGCCTTAGCTGCAGCACACAGGATCTCCGTGAACCACGCAGGCTATTTCGTTGCGGTGTGTGGATGCTCTGCTTGTGGCTTGCGGGCTCAGGAGTTGCGGTGCTCAGTCTTCGTTGCTCTGCAGCACGTGGGATTTTAATTCCTACAAGAGGGACGGAACCCTCGTCACTCCCTGCATTGCCAGGTGGATTCTTAACCACTGGACCACCAGGGAAGTCCCCATTTTCTGTCTCTTTACTCACAGGTAAAAATGCTATTAAAGCACTTCCTAAATAACTGAGAATCAAGGCAGATGGCCAAACAAGATAAAGGTCAAGATCTGGTTCATCACAGACTGTGGAATTCACCTGAACGTTGGAGATAGAAAGAATGGCCCCCCCCATGAGGCTGAACAGACATCCTCCTTTTTCAAAAGCAAGCTCATTTTCAGCATTTATGTGTTATTTTTTCCCTTGAAGCAAATTTCTCTTTAGGCAAAGCATAAAAGAATCAGGTATTTCATCAAGAGGGACTAAACTTGTTTTTCGCTTCCTTGATGACCTGAGGTTGTGCAACACCATATGTTGCACCTGGGGCGGGGGGGGGGACACGGCACCAGGCTGAAGGCGCAAGCCAGGCAGGTGACCTCATCAGAAAGATTGTGGCCAAGTCAGGGATCAGCGCGAAATCCATCGGACAAACAGGGCCGGGGCCAGCCCATCAGAGTGGACACGAGCTAAGGATGCTCGGTGTCCTAGGCGGTCAGCAGGGCCCAGGGGGAAGCCAGCAGACCTGGAGCGGGCCGTGGCAGCTGGAAGGATCCGCTGAGACCTTGTAACTGGGGCAGTCAGCTTTCCTTTCCTCCTTGTCCAGACCCAGCCTCATTCTCAACGGGACCAGCCCCCAGAGGAGGGCAGGGGAAGAGAATTTCACACTGGTGTCTGCAGGCAGAGAGGGAAGTGGAATTGTATCCCTCTCCTGACAGAGGCAATTACAGCCTCCAGAGGCAAAGCCCAGGCGGCCTCTCCCCAGAGTTGATCCTATTTCTCTCCCCGGGTTGACAACTACCTCAGGACAGGGATAATGGTTGTTGATAATATCTGCCACTGTGCTGATTTGAAACTAAAAGAGGGATTAAATGTTCAAGCAGAAAGGCATAAGGAAAAAATTAACACGGGCTTGCAGGCTCCTGTCTGCCTCTGATAACCACCGCTGAGTCTGGGCTGTCGGGCATCTGAGAGCCTCACACCCCTTCCCTCCTGGAACCTGGAAGGAAATGGGGTTGATCAAGGGCTCCCCACTTTCCCTGGTTCCCCCGCCCCACCTCAGTGACCTTATTCATGGCATCTGTAAATTCAAAGGACAAGTACTGATTCTGACACGAACTGGGCCTTACCCTAAGCAGGAATTCCTTTTAAAGCGTTCTCATCATCTCATTGACAAGACAAGCTTAAGCACCTATCAATGTCAGAAACTATCAATGTCAGAAAAACTATTGTGTTAATGTCAGAAAAACTATTAAACTGTGCTAAAACACATTCCAGGATTCTCTGGCTGTCCAGTGGTTAGGACTCTGCAGTTTCACTGCCAAGGAGGCAGCTTCAACCCCTAGTCGGGAACTAAGATCCTGCAAGCCACGCAGCGCAGCTAAAACAGCAACAGAAACACGTACAGAACAAAAGCATATGCAGAGCAGGTAATTCTCCATCCTACCTCAGTCTCCAGCCTGTAGAACCATTGTTGTTTTGTCCCAGAGGGCTTTGTACGTGTGTTCACATGCACGTAGCACCCTTCCTTCAACCAGCACTATGCACGCCTTTATTTATTTATTTTTTTTTTTCTTTTTTTTTTTTTATTTCAACTACAGAGGGCAGGTCTTTATTCCCAATCCTGATCCCCCCTCCTACCTCCCTCTCCACCCGATTCCTCTGGGTCTTCCCAGACGCCTTTATTTTTTTATGCAAATGACAATGTAACTCTATATTAAGTTCCGTTTTGAGCCCTCTAATTGACAGCAAGTTGTATCTAAAATTGAAGAGGAATTTCTGCAGATTTCAAATGGTCAAGTCCGTGTCTGGATTTCTAGGACTTTAAAGAATGAGCTGACCTCTTGCACAAAGGATGGTTCTGCAAGAATTTCAAGACAGTGATCTTCTCTTGTTTATCTTCTCAAACCACCTCCTCTGCCCCTTTTCTGCTTGTTTATCTCTGCTGTTTCCCTTAGACCTTCATCATAAAGATGAGCTCATCAGGCAACATTTAACTTAGCTTTCCCGCATTGTGTGCTGTGCTAAATCGCCTCAGTCATGTCCAACTCTGCAAGCCTATGGGTCATAGCCCACCAGGCTCCTCTGTCCATAGCATTCCCCAGGCAAGAATACTAGAATGGGCTGCCATTTCCTCCTCCAGGGGATCTTCCCGACCCAGGGATCGAACTCGAGTCTCTTAGAACTCCTGCATTGGCAGGCGGGTTCTTTACCACTAGCGCCACCACCTATACAAAGTGCCTTACCTAACCTGTTGATTCCTTTCCTGGATTAGAAGGAGTAAGAATAAAGAATTAAGTAATTAAAGAATGACTGACTGTCAACCCCTAGATTTCCCTTAGGAGATTTGCAGGCAGGCCACGTGGACACAGATGGACCAGATGGGCAAAGAACAGCCAGTCGCAGGTGGGCTGGGCAGGCTAGAGAGCTTCCCAAGGAAGGTCAAGAGAAGTCAGCAGGCCTGCACGCAGTGGAAAATGAAGAAGAATCTGGCCTCCAGACTTAATGACTAACTGAGATTCTTTTCCCTTGAAAGACTATCACGGCCGGACTTCTCTGACAGCCCAGTGGTTAAGACTCCGTGCTTCCAATGCAGGATCGACCCCTGGTCAAGGAACTAAGATCCCACAAGCCGTGTGGTGTGGCTGGAAGACAAGACAGCAACAATAACACCTTGAAAATTGGCATGGCCCAGCAGAATCTTAGGAGTTGGTCTCTGGACATGAGTCCACCTTCTCCCCAGATAGCTGGCTTTTCCGAATAAAGCACCTTTCTTCTCTAACGAAGCTTGCCTCTCGATTTATTGGCTGTGGAGTGGTGAGCTGAAGAACCTGTGTTTGGTTACACCTCTGACTTTCCCCTCACCCACCCCTTTACCGCCTGATTCATCTCCGGTCAAAGTATTTTGAGTTTCTTTATTCCTCACAGGGCATTGTAGAACTAAAATAACCATATACATTTCTTGCCAAAAAAAAACCTTCAGAGAAGTAAGCTTGCTCGAAGTTACACAAAATGAGTTAATCACTTTTGTGGAAGATTTGTTTTTTCTGTGATAACTTTATTACGCCATTACATTGCATGTATTATAATACAATGTGTGCTCAGTTGCTCAGTTGTGTCTGACTCTGCGACCTCATGAACTGTTGCCCACCAGGCTTCCCTGCCCATAGGATTATCCAGGCAAGAATACTGGATTGGGTTGCCATGCCCTCCTCCAAGGGATCTTCCCGACCCAGGGATTGAACTGGAGTCTCTTATGTTTCCTACATCGGCGGGTGGGTTCTTTACCACTAGGCCACTTTATAGATACTATCAAGTTTTCTTATTGAAATGCAAATAAATGGATTCGATTGAAAAACAATTTAAATCCCCAGCTATATAAAATCTCTATGAACTGGAAATCATTTAACTGCAGGAACTAATTCAACTCTCTTCCTCACAATTTTGAAAAACGAGCTTCAACAGGATCTATATTTATGAAAGAATGTGTGCTTTGACATAAAGATCAAAACACAAGATTGCAGGAGATATTTTAGGACTTTCCCAAATTCTTAAAATGTGTGAGCAGGGAAGAAAAACACTGGATCTGAGTCAGAAGACTTTGGTTTGTGTCCCAGGTTTACCTCTTGTTGGTTTTTTTTTCAATCTATTTGAGCTGCAGTTTCCTCACAATACAATGATCTGTATCATATCATCATAGCTAGTATTTAGTGAGCACTTAGGATACGCCAGCCGCGTACTAAGCGCCTTACACCGAAGATCTAGGTGATCTACACATCAACACTGTGAGGATCATATCTTATTAACCTGTGCTACAAATGAGCAACATGCTCAGAGGGGTTAATCAGCTTGCCCAAGGTCACACAGCCCGAAGTGAGGAAATGGGAATTCATGGGCAAATCGTCTGAGCTGTATTTGGGGGCTAATTTTTTAAAGTGCTTTCTTGCTTGCATTTCCTTCATTCTATTCTATGCATCCTCCTATAAGACTCTTATTAAATCATTCTTTAAAAAAAAAAAATCAGGCTAGGCTCGGTCTTCATTATGGTGTGCGGTATTTTGTTCCCTGACCAGGGAAGGATCCTGGGTCCTCTGCATTGGGAACATGGAGTCTCAGCCACTGGACCATCAGAGAAGTCCCTCGAACTGTTCTTTTCTGAAAATCTCAGCTGGCCCTTGATTTGCACCGTTAAACTGCATTTCTAACCTGGCATTCAGCATCTTCATGATACGCTCCCACCCATCTCTCTAGGGGCTTCCCAGGTGGCTCAGTGGTAAAGAACCTGCCTGCCAATGTAGGAGATGCAGGAGACTCAGTTTCTATCCCTGGGTTGGGAAGATCCCCTGGAGAAGGAAATGACAACCCACTCCAGTGTTCTTGCCCGGAGAATCCCATGGACAGAGGAGCCTGGCGGGCTACAGTCCACGGGATCGCGAAGAGTCAGACAGGACTGAGTCGCGGAGCCTGCTCGCACGTCTCTCTAGACTGTCTCCACGAGACGTCCCCATGCACTGTCCTTGGACCTGAGCTGTGCCTCATCTGCTGTTCTTTCCTCTGACCCAGAGGCCTTTCTTTCTCAAGGGCCAAGCTTTTGTGAAACTAGGTGATTCCTGTCTAGAGGGAGTTCTTGCTACCCCGTCTGGAAATTGTGTGGTAGGGACTGTGTAATTTATATTACTTCCTTAAATACGCTACCATGTATAGTTATTTGTGTACAGAAATTATCGCCTGATAGGAAAATATCCTGGAAGACAGATGAAAACATTGCATGGCTCTTTCTATACCCCTCATGGGAACTCGATGGGTGTTTCCACAAGACAGGTCTTGCTGGTTTTTTCGGCAAGTGGGACCGGGAGGGATCTGTGGTCCCAGTGGGGGTGAATGAACAGCCTTGGAAGTATCACTTTTAGTTTTGTTTTTGTTTTTTTTCTTTTTAATTCATTTTTTTATTGAAGGATAATTGCTTTACAGAATTTTGTTGTTTTCTGTCAAACCTCAACATGAATCAGCCACAGGTATACATATATCCCCTCCCTTTGGGGCCTCTCTCCCATCTCCCTTCATTTCTATTTAATTTTGCCAACAAAGATGTTTAGCCTCAGGCCATGAGAATCACGAAGCCAGTCCTTGGGCTACACCGCCTTCCAAGTTGACCTGTGGGGGTTGGGGGTGGGGTAGAAAACCTGTGCCCTTCTTCAGGGCCCTCACTCAGATGGTAAAGAGTCTGCCTGCAGTGCAGGAGACCTGAGTTCGATCTCTGGGTCATGAAGATTCTCCTAGAGAAGGGAATGGCAACCCACTCCAGTACTCTTGCCTGGAGAATCCCGTGGACAGGGGAGCGGGGCAGGTTACAGTCCATGGGGTTTCAAAGAGTCGGACACGACTGTGCAACTTTCACTTTCTTCAGTTCCAGAATCCCTTTCAGCCTGTCTTGAAATCAGCATTTGACCCTGTGGTTTTTGGTTGAACAGTTTATGTAGTGGAGTTAAAAACAGCACCCGGCCCTCAAAGGTGTCTTTGCATTTTTGCTTTTTGGCAGAGTCCCTCATAAAGCTAATATATTTAAATTGCCGTGAAGTAGACAATTGGGTGTCTGTCTCTTCACCTCTTTACAATAAGGGTTCAAAATCCTTTAGCAAGTGGAACCTGAGACAGAGTGGGGGAAGAAAAATCCCTTGAAATGTGGCCTCATAAGACAATTAGACAACACTGCCTCCTAGTGTCCGATATAGGTACTGCTTCACATCCGAGGACAGAACCGTGGTGACCTGGAGAGGGAGGTTTTGGGGTTGGTTTGAGAGTGTATTTACCCACAGTTTAATCACAAACTGGATCCCAAACAAGGGCCTTTTGAATTTTCACAACCAAGATTCAAACCAGGTCTTCAAATTCGCATCCCTTCCTGAGCCTGGCAGGTAGGGGTCACAGAGCTGTGGTTAAAGGCATTCACTTTTCTCAGTGTTTATAGAATCATTCATGTGTATGTGTGTGCATGCATGCGTGCTCAGCCCTGTCTGTTTTGGACCCAATGTAGCCTGCCAGGTTCCTCTGTCCATGGTATTTCCCAGGCAAGAATACCGAAGAGGGTTGCCATTTCCTCCTCCAGGGGAGAACCCAGAGATGGAACCTGCATCTCCTGTGTTACAGGCAGATTCTTTACCAGTGAGCAACCTGAGAAGCCCTTAAAGTATCAGGGGACCCTCCTTGCCCCCTTCCCCGCCCCCAAACACTTCATAGGCCCACCTCAGACACTAAGCCACCTGTTTGCACTTGAAGGATTCTATAAGATTCGATAGAAAGACCTAAAATAATTTTTTGGCCAACCCATACATGGGAGAAAAGAGATTTGCTTTCTTTTGGAGTTTCTTTTTTGAAGAGTTTCCTGAAGCCAGTGAACTGAGCTCCAGAGTTTGCAAACACAGCCTACTTGTTTACCCAGTCCCCGGGTACTGCAGACATACAGCGGGGTAGGGATACTGTGGTCTCGTAAAGAGGATGGCGGCTGGTACCCACAGGGCTCCACCCTGAGGATGGTCCCACACTGGGTTCAACGTGCTGATGCTAGCTTGATCTTCTGAACACTCTCTGAACCATGGCCCCCACCTTTTCCTTTTGCACTGGGACCTGCAAATCATGTGGCTGGTTCTGCTTGTAATAGAATTTGCTACCTTTCTCTTTTCTCCCCACTTCCTGCCCTGACTGTCTGTTCTCAGCACCATACTGTGCCCTAAGCCTTGCCTGGAAAAAAAGGAGTCTCGGTGATGGTAGTCTGGACCCATCTTTTACTCCCCAACCCCAACCTCTAAGACTAGGAGTCTGTGTCTCCCTTTGACATGCACCTGCCATGGTCACGTGACCCCACGGACAGGGAAGCCCAGGCACCATCACAGTTTGGACCCGTCGTCTCTTACTGGACTCCGTCTGGCTACCATGTTTATTCCTGCTCCCCAAATGTATCTTTAAACAGTCAGTGACCCTGCTGACAAACCTAGGTATCAGATAAAGAAGCATATGGGGCGGAATGCTCTTCGGCTCAGGGTACTATTCTGACATATCTGTTTTTTTTTTTTTTAATTGTATTTTATTGAAGTGTAGTTGGTTTTCAATGTTGTGTTAACTTCTGCTTGTGTTAACTTCTACAGCAAAGTGATTCCATTATACATATTCTTTCTCATATTCTTTTCTATTACAGTTTATCACAGGATATAATTCCCCGTTATACAATAGGACCTTGTTTATCCATCCTGTATGTAATAGATGCATCTGTTGGTCCCAAACTGTTAATCCATTCTTTCCTCCTCCATTGACCCCTTGGGAACCACTAGTCTGTTTTCCACGGACATCTCTCCTTTCTTCCCCACATCTCCTGTCGATCACAGACTTCCGGGCACAACTTGTCATCTCCTCTCTCCCTGCCAGTGTCTGGCAGGTTTCTGCTCTCCTACGTGACTGTCTGCTTACCTACCAACCACTTCTATCTTCCTCCTGCCTTCCTGCCTGTAAGATCACATGCTGAATACCACCTATATGCCAGATACTATTAATAGGTTACACACATACCCTTCATGTTCAAGATCAGAAATTTTTTTTCCTTCACTTTCCACTTGAGAAAACTGAAGCTGAGAGAGGTTAGATAACTTGATGGAGTTGGAAACTGATCTCAAATCCTTCTATACGTAAAGCCCCTACTTCCTCTACGCCAGTGGTTTTCAAAGTGTGGTCCCCAGATCAGCACCCGGAAACTGCTTAGAAATGCAATTTTTAGACCCACCACCCCAGATCTGCTGAATCTGAAACTCTGGGGGGTGGGCCCAGCAATCGCTCAGAACACACCCTCGGGGTGATTCTGACGGGTGCCCAAGTTTGAGCCATTGCTTCTCGTCACGTTTTATCCCGTTGCTGTCTGCCTTCTCTGCATCCTAGAATTGGTAGCCCAGGTTTTGGGCCCTCCCCACTCCTCCTCCATCAGAGTCTGAGCATCGCTGCAGCAGGCAGGCTGCATTCTGGGTTTAGGTCCCTGCCTTTCTGTCTTCTCTCTTCCTGGGTGTCTGCACCTTTTCAGATAGCATTTCCAGAAACCCGAGTCATCTTTTCCCCTCCTCAAAATGCCTCCTCCCTCACTTCTTCATTTTGGTTCCTTATTTCACTTCTTTCCCATATACTCAAACCGAAATGTGAAGTTCTCCTTAATTTTTATTGCTTTTGTTACTCCATCTATGGGGGCTTCCCCCATGACTTAGTAGGTAAAGAATCCTCATGCAATGCAGGAGACTCAGGTTTGATCTCCAGGTCAGGAAGATTCCCTGGAGAAGGGAATGGTTACCCACTCCACTATTCTTGCCTGGAGAATCCCATGGACAGAGGAGCCTGGCGGGCTATAGCCCATGGGGTTGCAAAGAGTCGGACATGACAGAATGACTGAACCACCACACTCTATCTATATCATCTTATAAAATCTCTTTCAGCCTACTCTTCTAGCCCTCATACCAATTTTCTCAGAGTCTTATGTCATCTAGCCTTTTAACTCTTCCCCTTGTCCCTATTTCAGCCTGTCTTACGAGTGTCTGTGAGAGCTACTCTGAAGAGCAGGTCCTGACCCACCAGTCAGAGATAGAGTCTCGATTCTTGGGTCTCACCTCCCCCACAACCCTTTATATGCCTTTTAGGGCACCTCACTTGAATTGCAATAATGTGTGTGCCTGTCTGACACGATCGCAGAGTAAGAAAATGAGACAGGTTTCCAGAAACTATTCAATATAATCAGCTTTAGTTGTTTTTTTTTTTATGTAGTCACGTCAACTGGCTGATTAGACACCTGCCATTAGAAGAGAATTTGGTGGGCACCACCAACATTTTTACAGACCCATAATGAACATTCCCAGTGACCCAGAACAAACTCCCAATAACCCAGAATTTTCAGGGACTGCAATAAGAAAAGCTCTACCGCTGAAAGCAGAAAGCTTTTTAAATGACCATAGAATCACCTTTGGAAGAGTTGCCTTAGGGCCAATAGAAGAGGTAGACAGATTCCCAGTATTAGTGGCCTAATGACACAATTACCACCACCCTCCTCATTTAGCCTGATTCATTAAGCCCTTGGTTTCCATTAGCTGAATCCAGTCCTTTTGTTGCCGGTCGAGGTAATAAATAGTGAATGGCACCTTTCTCCAGCCACCCATCTGATTAGTTTAAAATGACCTCATGCTAGTTTTACACACTAGCGTGACTCACACTGATGTCATCAAATCCTGTTAAATGATTGTTGATTCCCCACGGCAATCAGCACTGTCCCAAAGGCTTCCACAGGGACGATTACTGAAAGCCTTTTGTTCTAACTTTTTTTTTTTGGATGTTGTACAATAAGCTTTACCCGTGAGTTAATTGTCTCTGTTGACATATTAAGTCTTTACTTTTGAGTGCCTTGCATGCAAACAACTTGTTGAGAATGAGCCACCCTTACATTTCCAGGTTTTAGTGAAAGCCATGTTCTAACAAGACTAAATGGAATAAAAAAAAAAATCCGAGACCAATTTTCTCTGGTTAGAGAATATTAGTGTTTCGATTCATGAATTATTCATCAGAGCACCTGACGTTTGTGCCACTCTTCTCATTTCACCAAAACATGCTCACGTGTATGATCTCGCTTGCCCTCCCAACCATCCGGGGAGACAGAGTTAGCCCCCTCTGCTGACAGCAAGGGTGTGTGAGTTGATCAGGGTTGCTGAAATCCTGCAAGGTCAAGTAAGTAGCAGAAGAGCCCCAGCCTTCTGTCTGCTTACGGTAGAGGCTGATGCTAAAAGTCTCTCTTAATTATCAGTAAGCAATTACTTTAAAAAATTCTTTTTACATTGGATGGGCAATCCTAAGAAATAGAGGTAATAGGAGGTAAGAATAGGAAGAATGAGGTGAAGAGGAAAGATGGCAAAGGAAGAGGAAGAAACTTTTCTTTGAATTAACATAGAATCTCAGGCACTTACAAATTTACAGCCTCTTTTTTTTAATGGAAAATTTTCAATTTAAGTATTGCCATAGAGGAGAGCTAGAATTTTAATGGTGACTGCTTTTTAAAAAGTTAAGAACTGTGAAATCAAAGAAACAAAAGCCTTGATATGAGAAAAGAATCTCTCTGGTCAACAGCTAGAGTCAAGCTGACCTTAATGGCAGAAGATTCCACTGCTAAATGAAGTCCCTTCCACGGTCCCCACATGGCTGCCAGCTGCTCCAGTTTCTTCTCTACTGGTGTTAGCTGCTGTCAGTGGAAAGAATAACCTTCCACCCACACTTCAGCTGCGGCTTGTTTCTCTCTGACTTAATCCTGCCCATTTCAGCCCATGACCCAGTTGAATAGATGGATCTTATGTTTGACTTTCCTGTGAAGACCTGTTGCAAGGTTGACTTGGAAATTTAAACAAAACCGGCAACTTGGTACTGGTGTTGACAGTGAAATGTTTAAAAGTAAGTTGTACTGAATTTGTGTCTTTTTAGGGTTTCCTGAAGCAGCTTGCCTGGTTGGCCAGTAACAACCAATCCATTATTCAACTGTTTATTGAGCATTTATTTTGTTTTCTGCACTGTGATAGGCACCAGTTACAAAAGCTTAACATTTGACAAGTGCATCAGTTCAGTTCTGTTCAGTTCAGTCGCTCAGTCGTGTCCTACTCTTTGTGACCCCATGGACTGCAGCACGCCAGGCCTCCCTGTCCATCACCAACTCCCGGAGTTTACTCAAACTCATGTCCATTGAGTCGGTGATGCCATCCAACCATCTCCTCCTCTGTCGTCCCCTTCTCCTCCTGCCTTCAATCTTTCCCAGCATCATGGTCTTTTCCAATGAGTCAGTTCTTCACATCAGGTGGGCAAAGCATTGGAGTTTCAGCTTCAACATCAGTCCCTCCAATGAACACCCAGGACTGATCTTTAGGATGGACTGGTTGGATCTCCTGGCAGTCCGAGGGACTCTCAAGAGTCTTCTCCAACACCACAGTTCAAAAGCATCAATTCTTTGGTGCTCAGCTTTCTTTATAGTCCAACTTTCACATCCCTACATGACTACTGGAAAAACCATAGCCTTGACTAGACAGACCTTTGTTGGCAAAGTAATGTCTCTGCTTTTTAATATGCTGTCTAGGTTGGTCATAACTTTCCCTTCAAGGAGTGAGCGTCTTTTAATTTCATGGGTGTGGTCACCATCTACAGTGATTTTAGAGCCCCCCAAAATAAAGTCAGCCACTGTTTCCATTGTTTCCCCATCTATTTGCCATGAAGTGATGACAAGTGCATCACTGGTTTCTAAAGCATGTTCATGGCTGCTGGGAGGGACGGGGAGATAAATTAGGAGTTCGGGATTAATATATACACCATATTATATATAAAATAGGTGAACAACAAGAGCCTAGCCTACTATAGAGCACAGGGCACTGTGCCCAATATCTTGTAACAAGCTATAATGAAAAAATCTGTCTTGGGCTTCGCACACGCCGGCTTCCCTGGCTTCAGAGCACAGGCTCTCAGCACATGGGCCAGTAGTTGCGGCGCTCAGGCTTAGTTAGTCTGTTGCCTGTGGGATCTTCCCTGAGCAGGGATCAAACCTGTGACCCCTTCATTGGCAGGCAGCCTCCTAACCCACTGCACCCCCAGGGAAGTCCCCTACATTCATTAGTGAGTTGAATAATATAGGTGACAAGTGTTCATGTTACATTTACCCAAGAATCATGATTTGGCTCATTTTGAGAATTATACTCCGCTAGAGCACACGCTTGACTTTGGGTATCTGACTTTGGGTATCTGACTTTGGGTAACAATGTGGAAAACCACAATGGCCCACAGAGAGATCTAGTTTGTTGGCAAAGATAATAACTTATTTCCTTGTATGTGCTTGAACTTGAGGTGCCCTTGGGATATCCGAAGACAAATATCTACTGACCATCTTTCCTGGAGACAGGGAAGAACTTAGGGAAGGAGGGTGCAGCAATTTTGGAAATGCAGGGCTTCTACGTAAGTAACAGCATGATGAGTACTGGACTGGTCTTCGAGTATACTGCACACACAACCCTCACACACACTCACACTCACACACAGAGTCGGGTCCAAACAATGGCTAATTGCTAATTTTTTTTTTCCCATCAGAAAAATGAAGTGCTCCTCAAGCTTCAGTCACTGAGATGGAGAGTCTTCCAAGTAATTTACAAATCAAATTAAACAGCAGAATAATTACTTTCAATCCACAGATATTTTGAGAGTTGTACTTGGTGAATTAATAAAACACTGTTGCTCAACTGTGCAACGATCAGGCTAAACGTAAGGAGACCAGCCTTTGCTTGTCATCAGAAATTATCTTCGGATATTACTTGTTCACAAAGGGGAGACTACTTAAAAAGTTATCCAAAACCTGGATATAGGATGAAAATGTGGGTGACATGTCCTTTCAAAGCAACAGAAAGGTGAAAGTTCATTGACGGTTTGTCCAGGAGGAGGTACTTTGACTGACTCTTCACTGTTGATTAAAGGAGAGGATAAGGTACTATAATAAATGTTTGGTGCTTTGCAGGAATATGCCCTTAGGTGACACTGTAGGTGAAAGAACCTGCTTGCCAACGCAGGAGACGTAAGAGATGCGGGTTCCATCCCTGGGTTGGAAAGATCCCCCGGAGAAGGGAATGGCAACCCACTCCAGTATTCTTGCCTGGAGAATCCCATGGACAGAGGAGCCTGGTGGGCTACAGTCCGTGGAGTCACAAAGAGTCAGGCACGACTGAAGTGATTTATCACATACTACATGCACTTAAATTGTTTATTCAATTAAAAGGTACTGTTTAAAAGTTTTATTTATTTATTTGGCTGGTCCGGGTGTTAGTTGTAGCATGTAGGATCTAGTTCCCTGAGCAGAAATTGAACCTGGGTCCCCTGCATTGGGAGGGCAGAGTCCTAGCCACTGGACAGCCAGGTATCATTTTTTTTACTCATTAAATTTCCTAAACACTTAATTTAAAACAGAAATTGAGGGTGCCTCTTTAATTAGGGAAACACTGTACTATTTTAGTTGAATTTTACTTATACCCTTGTAAGTAAAGGAGCCATATTAACGAATCAAAACTAATTTTCCACGTATCCACCTAAGACATTGACCGACAAGACAGTGACCGACAAGACAGTGATATCAATGGCTGACAGCAATCAATCAATCAATTATAAAGCACGATCATGAGAACAAGACTTGTCAGTCCCTTTTAATTTTCTTCTCCAATGGAGTGACTGTTTTGATTGCTAGATGTAGTGAAGCAAAAGACATGCAATATTTTGATTTTCATGAAGCATTTAAATTTTATATTTTGAGTAACATAGTCATCACCAGATATGAATATAAAATATATAAAATTCTAATACATATAGTATATATATATATGTATGTATTATATATATATGTAACGCCTCTGAGTATATATCTTTGTTCTAGATGTCACAGAAACATAAGGTAAGGGGAGGGGTGGATAAATGACCCCCACATGGTTACATATCTTGATTAAGGCTTTTCATTTCTCTTCCTCTGAAGAGCCAGTGGGGTGAGAGTTTAAAATCATTAGGATTTTCACTTGAAGGGGTCCTGAGAAAATATAGTGAAAATAATGGAAAATTAACCTAGTTCATCCTGCTGCCTTCTAATATTTGTGAGACCAGACTGTTATAACAAATGGTCAGTTAAAATACATGTGTCTCCCCCTTCCTGGGTCAGGAAGATCCCCTGGAGAAGCGTGGGGCAACCCACTCCAGTATTCTTGCCTGGAGAGTCCTGTGGACAGAGGAGCCTGGCAGGCTACAGTCCATGGGGTCGCAAAGAGTTGGACACGACTTAGTGACTAAACAATAACAAATCTAGCTTTATATACTTTATATCTGCCTTAAGATAACTTTAAAAAATTAAGTAGACTGGACTGTAATCTCTAGACATACTTTGCCATCATTTTCTATACACAGACAGTATATTTATCAGCTCTAGCTCTCCCACTTTTGATTCCTAATAACTAGTGTCTTCAGCATCTTACATTCTCCAAGTTTCTAGCGTGACATTAATGCAAACCGCCTGCAGAAATTCAATATGTCAACAGCAATCTCACTCAGATGGAACAAAAACAACCTGAAGAAAATGTCGACAGAGATAAACAAGAAGTATCTTACCCTCTTCTTCTGGAAGAAGCTGTCCCATAATTTCTGCTTTCATTACTGCCTGCAAATAGTGAACCAAGGAATAGTAGGTCTTGGCTCAGACGTTCCCTTCTACCAGGATTGTGTTCAGATATGTATAACCTTAATACTCACTTACCATTATCAACAAAGGATGGGGGTGTGTGTGTGTGCAAATTCGCTCAGTCCGGTCCCATTCTTTGTGACCACCAGGCTCCTCTATCCATGGGAATTCTCCAGGCAAGAATACTGGAGTGGTTGCCACACTCTTCTCCAGGGGATCTTCCTGACCCAGGAATCAAACGTGTGTCTCTTGCGTCTCCTGCATTAGCAGGCGGATTCTGGACCATTCTTCACCTGGGAAGCCCCAGTCTACTTAGTTCTAATTCTGAAAATGTTCCGAAAGCCAGAAGCAAAGATCTCAAACGCTGGTTTTGTAAAGGACACTCTTTGTCAGGCCAACTTGAATTTTCTTCCACGATAGAGATTAACTACGAGAAGAGTTTAGAACAAGTCTGAGGCATTTCAATTTTAGTGAGTTTTTCGCCTTTAAATTCTGACTAATGCAAGTAGGTCTTGGTAGGTTGCGAAACATTTGTGTTTTACTAATAGGTTGATTTACATCACACACACACACAATGATTACATAGGGGTTAGTAAGAGTGAGGACGTACCACAGGGCTGTGGTCCCCTGGGGCAATTCTGAAGTTCAAAAGGGCTCTGAAAACAGAAGGGCTTTTGTTTGGTACGTGGCAAACTTTTTGGCCGTAAAACCCGACCTGAACCAATGTGAGACTATTTTCAGTCTGTATCCTACTTGGTGTGAGGACTCCTGAGTTTCCCTGCAGAAATGTTAACGTGACTGATCACAGGGCCGCTCTGGCCCCTGCTCCTGTCACCCCACGGGCTATACCCGCCCTGTTTTCTGTCTAAAACCCCAAGTCCTAAGCTCTGAAAGGCGGCTGGAACTAAAGGTAGTGGATAAAAGATCGTAGAAAAGCATTACATAGTTTCTCTTAGCTTTTTTTAGAAGAAAGGATTGAAAAGTGAAATTGCTCAGTTGTGTCCGACTCTTTGCGACCCCGTGGACTGTAGTCCACCAGGCTCCTCCGTCCATGGGATTCTCCAGGCAAGAGTACTGGAGTGGGTTGCCATTTCCTCCTCCAGGGGATCTTCCCAACCCAGGGATCGAACCCAGGTCTCCCGCATTGCAGGCAGACACTTTAACCTCTGAGCCACCAGAGAAGCCCCAGGAAAGGATTAAGAAGGTGCAAGTAAAATGTATGAAAGATACTAAATTCCCAGAGATAGTTTGCATTGGACTCTTAAAAAAATTTTTTTTTTAATTTATTTGATCCTATTTGTTGCCTGCAGGATCTGTTTTAAAGTTCTGGCACACAGGGTCTCTTTTAGTTACAGCGTGTGAACTCTTAGTTGCCTGCATGTGGGATCAAATCCCCTGACCAGGGATCGAACCCTGGGAGCCTGGAGTCTTAGCCACTGGATCACCAGGGAAGTCCTTGGCCTCTTTTTTTATTTCATACAATTAAGAATTTTTTGAGGAGATTACCTGGTCTAACCCCTTCATGTCACTAATGAGGTAGCTATGATCTACAGAGGCTATGTGCTTTGCTTAGGGTCCCATATTTCAAAAACCAATAGAGGACATTGAAAATGATTTTCTCAGTTGCTTACTGCGAAGTGAAAGTGAAAGTTGCTCAGTTGTATCTGACTCTTTGTGACCCCATGGACTATACAGTCCATGGGATTCTCCAGGCCAGAATACTGGAGTGGGTAGCCATTCCCTTCTCCAGGGGATCTTCCCGACCCAGGAATTGAACCAGGGTCTCCTGCATTGCAGGTGGACTCTTTACCAGCTGAGCTATCAGGGAAGCCCTATTACTGCAAGGCACTCCCTATAAATGGCCAGGTCCAACTGCAGAATCAAACATCTGTAGCCTTTTAGTTTGGTTCTGTGCAACCCCTGAGTTAATGAGAAAACAACACAAAGCAAAATAAAAAATCATCAGGATTCCCTTTTTTCTCAGTGGGTGGGGTGAGGGCTTGGCTTAGTTGCCATCACACCTGCAACCTGGAACCAGGGACCGAGACCTGGGGCTCTGCGGTCAGCGCTTGGGGTTGAGCACCCTCTCAGGGGCACCTGCTGGGTTACAAGCCAGAGGCTTGGTGCCCGGGCCCTTCACAGCCTATTGAGGGCTTGTCACCTCCCTGGAGCTCAGACATCCGAGCTGGGTATACGTAAGAAAACTCAGGAGGCTGCAGGGAAAGCAGAATTCTGATCGGATCTGTTATACTTTTTTATATAAAAAGACGCAAGCCAAGCCTTGCTCATATCTAAGAGCCTGGTGGACACAGGTCAGCCCTACAGCTGCTCATGGCCACCCCCAGGGGCTGACACAGCCTCTCCATGGCCCCTTGCTCTTAGCACTCGGTGAGGTTGTCAGTTTACCTGCACGGGGTTAAGTGGCTTTATACATTGTATTATTGTTTACAGTTTATTAACATTTTTATTATTTTTTATTGAGGTATAGTTAATGTTCAATATTGTGTTAGTTTCAAGTGTATAGCAGAGTAACTCAGTTATGCACCCACACACATAAATATCCTTTTTCGTAGTCTTTTACATTACAGTTTATTATAAGATATTGAGTATACTTCCCTGTGCGATACAGCAGGTCTTTGCTGTTTATCTGCTTTATATCCAGTCGTGTATATATGTTAATCCCAAACTCTTAATTTATCTCTCTCTCTACCCCTTGCTTTCCCCTCTGGTAACCATGTTTATTTTCTATGTCTGCGTGTCTATTTCTGTTTTGTAAATAAGTTTAGTTGTATCATTTTTTTAAAAAAATTTTACAAATAAGTGATATCATATAATATTTGTCTTTATCTGTTTGGCTTTTTTCACTTAGTATGAAAATCTCAAGGTCCATCCAGGTTGTTGCAAATGACATTATTTTTGTCTTTTTTTAATAACTGAGTAATATTTCATTACATATATATGTATATAATATGCACACATGCATACATATACATACACCATGTATTGTCTTAAATTGTACGATCTTCACAGAAGTTTTGTAATGAGATAGGGAATGATGCTTAACATGCATTGTACCACACTTCATTTCATTGGTTATTTCATCACAGAGTACTTCAAAGAATCCTTGAGTTTAAAGAGCAACTGTTCAGGGGAATTCCCTGGTGATCCAGTGGTGAGGACTTGGGGTTTTCACAAGGGTCCAGGGACCCCTGCTGGGGGAACTAAGATCCTGCAGGCCATGTGGCTTGGAGACCGCCCCGCCCTGCCGCCACACACCACCAAAAAAAGAGGAGCTATTCATTTCTCAGCTTTCCTGAAGTATCTTTTTCAGCAAGATGGGCAAGGTTTAGTAGTGAAATGAGCACAGAAGGAAACCATATTTGATACTAGACTTTGACTAACTGCATCAGTATTAAATCAAGATCTTGTGAAATACACAATCACAAAGCACAGTCACAAAGTAAAGTGTTTTGTTCTATTAATAGATGAAATGGATGAGAACTCTTTAAAAATATTATTTATATTTTTCGTTTAATTTTGAGAATAATATTAATGCAGTAGCATATACCCAAAACTATGTTTATGTGTGTGTGTACACACACGCTCACACAGAGAGAAACACATATATACAGGGAAAGTCCAAAATTTCCTTAGAGCAGCATATGGCGAAGCATTTGGAGACCAGTTCCCCTGGACTGGCTTCTGCTCTGTACCCTCAGCTGACTCTCTGAGTCTCTATAGCTGGATTTAACCTTTTCTTATTAATGCCAAATACCAATCTGGAAAAAATGCAAAAATATACTTGCTAAGATGTACCCGGCTTGTCCTGGGTGTTCATTGGAAGAACTGATGTTGAAGCTGAAACTCCAATACTTTGGCCACCTGATGAGAAGAGCTGACTCATTTGAAAAGACCCTGATGCTGGGAAAGATTGAGGGCAGGCGGAGAAGGGGACGACAGAGGATGAGATGATTGGATGGCATCACCGACTCGATGGACATGGGTTTGGGTGGACTCTGGGAGTTGGTGATGGACAGGGAGGCCTGGCGTGCTGTGGTTCATGTGGTCGCAAAGAGCCGGACACGACTGAGCGACTGAACTGAATTGAACTGAACCAGGCTTGTGAAGTGTGTGATGGGAGCGACCTCTTCAAATTCCTACTCTGTTGTTCTCCAGCCTTGTGCTCTTGGACAGATTCTTTTTCTTTTTTAAATTATGAAAGTATGATAACACATTGACCGGAAACTAGGAAAATACAGAACAAAGTTGCATATAGTTCCACTATATATTACAATTACATTTTAAGTAGATAAAGATTTTTAATTGGAGTTTCGGTATCAAAGTCTCAAAAATCAATAGAATGAATATACAGAGTTGTAGAATGATAAAGTAGAACTGAAAACCACTATGAACCAATTCAACATAATTAAGATTTATAGTTTTCACACAATAGTAGGATAGAAATTCTATTCAAGTTCCCATAGACTATAGACTAGGAGACACTAGAACATACCAGGGACATAAAGCAAGTGCAAAAATATCATGGCCTAAAGGTTTTGAAACCACACCGAATCTGTTCTCTTATCACTGTGGAATTACATTAGAAATCAGTAGATATTTGAAAATAATCCATGTATTTTCAAGTGCAACGTAACATGTACCAAGAGAGATTTTAACTTAGCCATTGAAAGCTTCAATAAAGTTAGAAGACTGAAAAAAACACAGAGGGTGATTGCAGAGAAGAAAGCATTTAAATGAGAGACTAATATCAAAATGAGAAATTAGCATCAAAGGTACTTCAGAAACCTCATGTATTTGAAAATTAAACGGCTCTTGGACAACTTCCTAACCTTTCTGGAATGTGGCTCCCTCATCTGTAAAGTGAGGACAGTTCATCCTCAGAGGGTTCTTGAAGTTTAGGTTCAAACAAGGTAGACTTGAAGAGTCTCCTGCATCCTTAACACTCTCACATCTCTCCATGGATCCCACTCCTGAGAAACGTCCTTCCCCAGTTTTCTTTTACACGTGGGCAACACTCTCACCTAAAGAGGCAATCAACCCTCCTCCTAAGGGTTCTGCCGATTTCCGTCCATCGCCCCTTCCCTGGAGCACAGCGCGTCTGTGCAGAGGAACAGTGGAAGGAGCTATTAAATGCTGACTTCTCCATCTCTGCAAAGAGGGCATTTCCATACTCCAAAGTTGCAGATGAGGAAACTGAAACTAGAGGTTAAGTAATTTGTCCAAGACAGCAGAGCTGGTCAGTGGTGGAACAGAGCTTGTCAACTGAGCTATTTAGGACTAGCACACACAACCATGGGCTTCCCTGGTGGCTCAGTTGGGAAAGAATCTGCCTACAGTGTAGGGGACCACCTGCAACACAGGAGACCCAGGTTCAATTCCTGGGCTGGAAAGATCCCCTGGAGAAGGAAATGGCAACCCACTCCAGTATTCTTGCTTGATATATCCCATGGACAGAGGAGCCTGGCAAGAGTCAGACATGACTTAGCAACTAAACCACATATGTAACCATAAAAATCCATGGAGAGATTTCTCGAATATCTTGTTATCTTTTGTGTTTCCTCCCTTATTTTTCAGTGCCTTCTATCTCATGGACAAAATAGCAAAGCCATGAGATTTTCCTGGCCGTTCAGTGGTTAAGACTGCTTCTACTGCAGCAGGGGATGGGTTCAATCCCTGGTAGGGGAACTGAGATCTTGCATGCCCCCTGGCGGTCAAAATAGCAAAGGCTGCTACAAGACGCGGTTGGTTTTTTTTTTTAAACCTGATTGATCTCAGCCCAACCAGTTGAGCTTGAGAATTTACATCAGTTTTCTCTCTTGTCAACTGTAGGGTTATGAATATAACTGCATCGCTATGAGGTTGGCTACTGCTGTGTGATCACGCTCAGT
The DNA here is from genome assembly GCF_019320065.1 of Cervus canadensis. NCBI lineage: Eukaryota > Metazoa > Chordata > Mammalia > Artiodactyla > Cervidae > Cervus > Cervus canadensis. The sequence goes on from NC_057388.1 coordinate 114,394,828, forward strand.
TTTGTTCGACGTTTTGTGACCCCATGGACTGTAGCACTCCCCCCGCCAGGCTCCTCTGTCTATGGGATTTCCCAGGCAAGAATACTGGAGTGGGTTTCCATTTCCTCCTCCAGGGGATCTTCCGATCCAGGGATTGAACCTGCGTCTCCCCCATCTCCTGTATTGCAGGTTTTTTTTTTTAAACCAGTGAGACACCAGGGAAGTTGGTAAAGCTGTGTAAAAATGCTCCTGATCGTTTGTCTGCTTGTATATTACTTGGTGGGGGACGGGGTTCTAAGAACCAGGAGGCATGAGCTGACTCCACTGTCTCAGTGAAACCCTTGCAGTTTCTTCTTTTTAGATGCTGCATTGTTCCAGATACTGCAGAGCTTACACACCTGCCCCCAAAGCACGGGTGCTGTTCCCACTTCCCGAGTGCTTACGAAGTTCCAGGCACTGTCTCATCAGCTTATTTAACCTTCACACCGTTTCTGTATGGATGACTTGTTCCCCCCTGTTTTACAGATGGATGCGTTAAGTTTCAGAGAGAATGGGAAACTTGTCCAATGTAACTCAGATTATAAGTGGCAGAGTCTGACCTTGATCCCATGTCCACTTGGCTCAAGATTTCCATCTTTAATTGCTCCTCACACAGCCTCCTGTGAAGATACTGCCCAGAGCTGCCGTGGTGATGGACAAGCTTTTCTCCTTTCCGGAATGAAAGCCAGTGATGGTCACTGAACACTAGAGTCTTGCCTGAGAAGTGCGTGGTACTGGGAGTCTGATTGCTGCCTCTGAATCCTGGATCTACCACTTAGTTCTAAGCCTGCTTCCCTGTCTATAAATTGAGCATAAAAACAATAACACCAACCTCCTGGACCTATCCTAGAGATTAAATAAAACTGCCCATGTAGAGTATTTAGCACAGTGCTTAGTAAGTTTAAAAAAATGTTAGCTATTTTTCAATATTGAATGCCCTGTGATAAAACATAATGGAAAAGAATATGTAAAAGAAAGCCTATATGTGTGTGTGTGCATGTATGTATGTAACTAAAGCACTTTGCTGTACAGTATAAATTAACACAATATTGAAAATGAATTATACTTCAATAAAATAAAATTTAAAAATACTAGCTATTTTAATTATTAGGCAACTCCCAATGTAAACACGGATGGAGTTCCAAAAGTGCATCTTACATTCTGTTGTTTGGACTCAGAATATATAAAGAATAGTGGATGTTTTTTGTGTGTGTGCATGCTCAGTCATTCAGGTGTGTCTGACTCTTTGAGACCCCCTGGACTGTAGCCCACCAGCCTCCTCTGTCCATGGAATCTTCCAGGCAAGAATACTGGAGTGGGTTGCCATTTCCTCCTCCAGGGGATCTTCCTGACCGAGGGATTGAACTCACGTCTCTTGCGTTGACAGGTGGATTCTTTACCACTGCACCATCTGGGAAGCCCAGAGGTTCTATTTGATTCCCCCATAAAGTTCTGGAATGTATGCTGTTAGACTTCCATCGCAGAGCGGAGGCTTTGCAGGATGAGGATGGAGCCGGGCACCATCTACTCTACCTCGGGGTTGTTCTCCCTGGGTGAGGGGCGGGGAGGGTAGGGGGACAAGTCCAAGAGTTCTCAAGCTGCCTTAAGCCTGTGCTCCATGGTTCTAAGAGGTTTTCTGCTTCAGTATTACTCTCTTCCTGCGGTAGTCATGATCTGGTCAGCGCCTCTGGCAGCTGTCCAAACCTTAAAAAAACAACAATCCTCTTCCCCTCTGCACCCTTGCCCTCTGTGCCCTGCGTCGAATATCCCATTTCCTCAGTAGCTGGCTCAGGAAAACAGCTGCTAATTTATGAGGACCTGTGAGCCCTTAACCTTCCCAGAGCTGTTTACAGGTTTGAAGAAATGGAATCTAGAGTTTCAGGCAGTGAGACAGAGAGCAAGCCCAGCATCGCAAGCACTGGGATATTAATGATGTCCTTCTTACAATGTCATTTTGAGAATGACGGGGCTGATTGGTGGCCCATCTGATTTCTTACCTAATATTTTTATGACAGAAGATACTTTGAGGCAGACCAGCTTCATTTGGAAGTCTGGCCTGGAATCATGCTGATGCTGAAGCTGAAGCTCCAATACTGTGGCCACCTGATGAAAAGAGCCAACTGATTGGAAAAGACTCTGGTGCTGGGAAAGATCGAAGGTGGGAGGAGAAGGGGATGACAGAGGACGAGATGCTTAGATGGCATCCCAACGTGATGGACATGAGTTCGAGCAAATTCTGCAAGATAGTGGACAGGGAAACTTGCATGCTGCAGTCCATGGGGTCACAGAGTTGGACACAACCGAGGGGCTGAACAACAACGACATCTCTCTTAAGCTGATCTTCTTGTCTTCATTACCTCTTCCCTTCTTCCATTCCTTAAGCCAGTTTTTTTTTTTTTTCCTAAGAGCTCCTGGATTAAAAAAAAAAAAAAGATGGTTGTAAGGTAGACTGACTCTGGTAGAAACTGGGACCTCTGGTAGGGCATGTGCTTGTTCAGTGACCAAGTCAGGGAGTGTCGATGTATTTGTGTGGGACACAAGCATGCTAGTGACAGTGTGTGGGTGACGGATCACTGATGACTAAAGTTCTCATCTTGTCCAAGCCAAAATTTAGGACACATGATCTGACAAATGCAAATAAATTTATGAGACAATGGAACCAAAGAATTGAAACTGGGATGCATGCCAGAGATATGACAGCTGAAAGAGCCAGACAGATAACCGGAGAGAGGAGGCTTGCGGGGCAGCAGGAAGAGTCTTGACATTTCTATATTCCTGTGTCATGGACAGAGACCAAGATGAATAGCCCAGCAACCCACGGCACCCCTTCCAAACAAAACAGGGAATTAGTGATGCCCTTTCTACCGCACGGGAGCAAAGAAGCCTGTGTACCCGCTCCGCTCAGCTCCCGGCCAGCACTTCTAACTGCTTCTCAAGCATCTTTTCCTGGATGTCCATGAAGTGCCTCAAAGGGAACTTTTATCTTTGGTCTCAGTTCACGGCTTCATGATGCACAGAACCATCCAAACTAAATATAGTGATTTTTTTTTTGTCTTCCTCTTTGTCACTTAAAAAAAAAATCCAACTGGCCCCTGAGAACTTTTATTTCTACATTTCTACCACTGCAACATCTTTTCTACTCCTAGTGCCATCACGATCCTCTGTTTTAACTACTTCATTGGTTCCCTAGTTGATATCCTTGCATTCCATCTCCTTCTCCCTATTTTTCTCAGATACGCACACACACACACACACACACACACACACACACTCACTGTCCTCCCAAAACACTTTGCATATTTATTGTCTAGAATAAACCACGATGCCCCACAATAGTGCTGAAGGTTTTCCTCAACTTAATTTCCAACTCTTCTTTCTAACTTCATCTCGGCCCCTGCATCCTGCATTGGCTTATACTGGTCTAGTCATTTCCTGAAATAAGCCTCTGTGCCTTTGTAAATGCTGTTCTTCCCCACTTTTCTCTGTTTGATTTTTAAATGTCTCTTTCTCTGTGGAGCTTGTCCTGGCTTTCCTGATCAGAATGCATCATTTTCTCCTGGTCGCTCCCTACATTGTCCCCACTCGATTCTAGCATGTTCAGAGACTGACATGTCTACACCCCCTCCTCGACTCACCCTCACAGGTGTTCATCTTTAGGCCCCAATCACTTAGCCCACTGTCAGCTTCTAAAAGGTGCAAGTGCAAGTGATAGTTGCTCAGTCACGTCCGACTTTTTGTGACCCCCTGGACTGTAGCCCACCAGGCTCCTCTGTCCTTGGGATTCTCCAGGCAAGAATACTGGAGTGGGTTGCCATATCCTCCTCCAGGGGATCTTCCCCACCCAGGGATCAAACCCAGGTCTACTACACTGAGGGCGGGTTCTTTACCAACTGAACCACCAGGGACTTGCTAATAAACATATAAAGTCAGAGCTGAAATCCAAACTGAGGGAGCTTGGCTTCAAAGTCTGTACTTCTCACCATTAAAGACTATTTAGCTTTGAATCACAAAATCTTTAGCACCACGACAATGAAGTGTCCTTGGTCACAAGGGAGAGCTGTTAGGAGACATGAATGATTCAACATAGCTCATCTCCACTAATGAAAAATGTCTCAAATCTTAAGTATTACTGAGGGCAGGTCAGTCTCTCTTTTTATCCCTTAGTTATAACCCAAATAGCCGAACTGGAGCTATGTGATGTGGCCACAGAAGTCTAAGTTTAAGAGAATTACTAATCAAGGGAAAGAAGCCTCTGAGAATCAGGACAGTAACGATACTGAACACTTTCCATGTTATAATGCCTGGTATTTTTATAAGCTAACTTGAAAACTCAAAAAAACCCCTCCTTACAGACAAGGCAATGAAAGCTTAGAGATATTAAGTAACTTGTGCAGAAACATAATTAAGTTCCTGAGATGAGATTTGGACACAGTTCTGAAAGACCTCAAAATTTAGACTCTTTACATATGTCAATAAACAAGCAAAATTAATTTTATACATTTTCTGTTGGTACAAACTATTACAACCAAAAATATCTGAATTAAGAATATGATGCAATTTTTATTTTAACTGATAGCTATTTGTTATCAGTTATAGTTATTGGGAACACAGTGAGCAAATGTTTTTCTGCAAACTACTCTTGCTTTGAATTCATCTTGCACCATGATAAGTAAGAAGCACAAGGAACAGTCAGATAAGACTGGAAACATCATGATGGTGTGTCCGGTTTTCAGGTACACATTGTTGCAACCAGAATTTCAGCTAGATGAAACGACAAATTCAGCAGGCATGGGTTCTCACTTTGCTCCCTCTTATCTGTTACTTTCAGATAGAAACTTTTTTTTTTTTTTAATTTAGTTTTAGGCTTCCCTGCATGTGGCATCTTAGTTCCCTGACCAGGGATTGAACCCATGCCTCCTGCAATGGAAGCACGGATTCTTTTTTTTTTTAATTAATTTATTTGTGTTTTTTTATTTTTGGCTGTGCTGAGTCATCGTTGCTTTGTGCAGGTTTTGTCTAGTTGCACTGAGCAGGGGCTATTCTCCAGTTTTGGTGCTTGGGCTTCTCTTTGCAGTGGCTTCTCTTGCTGTGGAGCAGAGGCTCTAGGAAGATGGGCTCAGATGTGGCGGTGCACAGGCTTAGTTGCTCCACGGCATGTGGAATCGTCCCGGACCAAGGATCGAACCCAGGAAGCATGGATTTTTAACCACTGGACTGCCAGCTGAGTGCCAAACAATCGATGCTTTTGAACTGTGGTGTTGGAGAAGACTCTTGAGAGCCCCTTGGACTGCAAGGAGATCCAACCAGTCCATCCTAAAGGAGATCAGTCCTGGGTGTTCATTGGAAGGACTGATGCTGAAGCTGAAACTCTAATACTTTAGCCGCCTGATGTGAAGAACTAACTAATTGGAAAAGACCCTGATACTGGGAAAGATTGAGGGCAGGAAGAGAAGGGGACAACAGAGGATGAGATGGTTGGATGGCATCACTGCCTCTATGGACATGAGTTTGAGCAAACTCTGGGAGTTGGTGATGGATATGGAAGCCTGGTGTGCTGTAGTCCACAGGGTCGCAAAGAGCTGGACACGACTAAGCGACTGAGCGACTGAGCTGAACTGGACTGCCAGGGAAGTCCCTCAGATAGAAATTCTATAAGTTTCCCTGCACATCTTCTCCTGCATAAAGGGACCAAGGCAGTATCCAGTGAAGATAAGTTGAAATGGTTCAGTCTTGCTTCCTTTATTCTCTTATATTAAAAAGTGTGTGCTGTGCTGCTTCTAAAAAAGGAGGGTGTGCTGTGATGCTTCTAAAAAATGTTCTAGAATGAACATCAAGAAAGAGGAGACCCTAGGAAGGCAGCTCCTCCAAAACCTGTTGCTTGTGAGATTTCACAGTGGCAGGAGGCATCTGGGCCAAGCTCTTGGCAGAACGTCCTGTCCAGATTGCCTGGCGTCCAGTTCCATTACTCAGCAGCTTCATTCCCATTGGCAGAAGAATTAGATTTTTATTGGATGCTACTCAGCCTCGAGAACATATAGTGATTGCCTAATGGGAGTCCATGGGCATTTGTTACTGGAAATAGAAAACATTCAAGGTGAAGAGCTCAAAAAATTTCGAAGTGCATTTGAAATTCTCAAAGGACAGGTTTGTTCTGAAGGACTGAATGTTGAGATTCCTTCTGGCTCTGACATACACTGAACCTCTGCTTCCCTGATGCTGGCTTCGAACACTTTAGCATCTCCCTATTTTCTCTAGAAGGCCTAAAGAAAGTGCCCAGAACAAAATAACATTTTACTAGCTTCCCTGGTGGCTCAGTTGGTAAAGAATCTGCGTGCAATGCAGGAGACCTGGATTCGATCCCTGGGTTGGGAAGATCTCCCAGAGGAGGGCTTGGCAACCCACTCCAGAATTCTTGCCTGGAGAATCCCCATGGACAGAGGAGCCTGGCCGGCTGCAGTCTATGGGGTCACACAAAGTCAGACAGGACTGAGTGACTAAGCACATATCTTAATTGAAAAGTACGAGCCTTGGTTTCCTTATTTGATTAAGAGAGGTTTTCATAATACCTCCCTTGTGGGACTATGACGATTAAGTGTGTGGTGGACTGAAAATGCTTTTGTAATCTATTGCTGTCATCCAGTCTTCGTACTAAGAAGTGGCTGGGAAATAGTTCCAGATAAAACCATAATACTGTTTGGCAGAACAGAAGACCTCATTAGAGTGCATCTCTCCAGACCTCAGGTGTAGATGCTGACAGAATCGGTGCTTGATTCTGACGAGAGGCATGAGAAAGCACCTGTCCTGAATGAGAAGATGAAGTGGATCTGCGCTGAAATTGGAGAATGAGTGAGCTTTGAATGGAATCGGGAAGGGTGGAGAGCATGGGGTAGGCAAAGAAGAATGTTCTCGACTGCGGAGCCTGCATGAAGACCAGGCGATAGAGAGGGTTTGGTCTGCTGTCCGGCGTGCCCAGGCGTGTCAAGGACATCGCGTGAGATGAGATTGGAAAGGTGACTTGGGGGACTTCTCTGGCGGCCCATTGGCTAAGACTCCAGGCGCAGGCGGCCTGGGTTCATTTCCTGGTCAGGAAACTAGATCCCACACGCTGCAGCTAAGAGTTCGAATGCCACAACTCAAAGGTCCTGCCTGACATCACAAAGATCCCCAGTGCCAAACTGTGCAGCCAGACTGAAACAAAACAGGTGACTCGAGAGAAGATCACAGAGGACCTTGAATGCCACCTGAGGGTTGGGATCAGCTTCTCCAACAAGACGGAGTCACTGAAGACCGTGGGGAAAGGAGACAGACGTGAGGGACAGAGGTTCTGGGTTTCGCCAGGTTGCTTCTCCTAGCAGCATAACTCACCTCAAAGATGTCTTGGATGGGGAAAACATGGAGATAGGCTGGCCGGTGGGAAGCTACAGAGTAGTTTAGCAAGAGGGACAGCAGGAAGAAAGCAGAGGGATGGGCATCAGGGATGGGAGAGACTGAAAGAACGGTGCAAGAGTGGAGGCGGTGGGGTCGAAGTCATTGCCCGGGGTGCAGGCAGAGGCGGCAGAATTGACCTGAATAAGGTCAGTGTCAGTCGCTCAGTCGTGTCCGACTCTTTGTGACCCCATGTGCTATAACCCACCTGGCTCCTCTGTCCGTGGGACTCTCCAGGCAAAAATACAGGAGTGGGTTGCCATGCCCTTCTCCAGGGGCTCTTCCCGACCCAGGGATCAAACCAGAGTCTCCTGCATTGCAGGCAGATTCTTTACCATCTGAGCCTCCATGGAAGCCCCTGGTGACTTCCTTCCCACTCTTGTGGTTTTAGGTCAGTTATCAACTCAGCACACTCTGGCCAGTCAGCTCCAGCTTGGACCATTTTCTCCCACTATTGCCAAGCCCTCTGGGAGGTCCATTGAGTGCAATGACAGGCCCTTCCTCTTGAAGGAGGGTGCCAGCTACTTTCAAAGGAATGGGCCCTACTTTTGGGGCACTCCTTTCTCTGTTTGCATCCTCATGGCAACAGAGAACACACTGATCGCCTCTGCCCACAGCTTTGCAACTTAAGATTCACAGAGCCGCTGGCTGGGCAGCTATTCAGGACAGCCTTTCATTTTCGTGTTCTTTTTTCTTCTTGGCCCAGCAAGACTAGTTAAATGCAGGAAATGAAGATCACATTGTCTGAGTGTGCCCTGACTAAATTCCATTAGATTGACAAGCTCTGTAAGTCATGATTATTTTAAGTTGTCTTCGTATGCATAAAAATGCATTGTAACCAGCATCAAAGCTATCTATTAAAGGTTCATCGGAGAGGGATGCTAGCTTATCCAGCCCTCAGGAGAGTAGTTATGAGACAGTCCTGTCGTCTGCCATGGAAGAGATGCTGAATTCTATACTGGAAGACTTCCTGTTCCCACTTTTCTGGCCCTTTAGGGGTTGGGGGAAAGAGGAGTAGGAGGTCACTGTTGGGTAGAAACACAGTAAAGAGAAGCCTCTTTCTGCCACAGAAAGTCGACTAAAACAGTCCTCTCACCATAAGGAGAGAGTAGAGTTTTGCAAAGTGTATTGGAAGGAGCAAACCTTAGCAATACAATTAACAGAGATTGTACTTGAAGTGCCTCTTACAGAATGGGAGGTTTGTTTCTCTGTGGGTGTTTTGGCTTTTGTCAAAAGGGATGCCATCAGTCTCTGATCCATAGGAGTTTATGACCTCAGAAGAATAACAGAGAATATGCTTTGATATATAGAAAAAACAGTGAAAACACTAACACAGAAATCACACGGAAGGTTCGCTTTTATTTGCTTTTGAGGATGACAAGAAAGCAAGTAAAAACAAATGTTATGTGTAATTGACAGGCTTAACAGTTGCTGATGACTTCCATTTATTTAAGAACCTTTCGCTGAGTAGCCACAAACGTCAGAAGTGCCCGATAACCCAGAGACATAAAATTATCGGAGACACACTTCTGCTCTCAGACTGGTGTAACAGGGGCGATGGAAGCGCAACCACCGTGATGCCATCAGACAAGGGAACACGTGGACAGATGTAGGAGGCTCTCAGAGTCCAAAGGAGAGCGAGATGACTCTCTCTGGAAGCTGAGGGAGAGCTTCAGAGACGGGGCAGAGCTCCAGCTGGGTCAGCAAGGAAGAGGCTAGAGGAGTGAAAAGACGTGGAACGAGCGATCATATGTGGTTTCATCAGGAGAATTACGAGTGAGGCGGAAACTGCTGTCATTCCCCATGTGCGGGCTAAGTCACTTCAGTTGCATCTCTTTATGGACTACTCTACTACAGACTTGGAGAAGGAAATGGCAACCCACTCCAGTACTCTTGCCTGGAGAATCCCATGGACAGAAGAGCCTGGTGGGCTATAGTCCGTGGGGTCACAAAGAGTCAGACACTCACTGAGTGACTAACACTTTCACTACTATAGACTGTAGCCCACCAGGTTCCTCCGTCCATGGGATCCTTCAGGCAAGAATAATGAAGTGGGTTGCCATGGCCCCCTCCAGGGGATCTTCCCGACCCAGGGATCGAACCTGCGTCTCTTAAGTCTCCTGCATTGGCAGGTGGGCTCTTTACCACTAGTGCCACCTGGAAAGTCATTCCCCTTATACTCAGCAAATCCCATTCCCCTCAGGTATGGGTACCATATGCTTCTGAAGACATGATGAGGCTTCTCACCAGCCCAGGGGTATGGTTTTAATAGTCTAAGCTAATCAAATGCATCAGTTCCCCTCACCAGTGACTGCTTTTGGTATAAGCTGGCATTATTATGATCTAAACTGTCTCCCCCAAAGACATGCTGGAATCATTACCCCAGTACTTGTGAAAGGGATCTTATTTGGAAACAAGGCCTCTGCAGATGAGATCAAGGTAAGATGAAGTCATTAGGGCAGGTCTTAATCCAATGTGACTGGTCCTTATAAGAAGAGAACACCAGGGACTTTCCTGTGGGTCACTGGTTCAGACGCCACGCTCCCAATGCAGGGGGCCCTGGTTCGAGTCCTCATCAGGGAGCTAGATCCCGCATGCAGTGACTAGGACTCTGTGCAGCCAAAGGTGTGCGTGCTCAGTCGTCTCTGACTCTTTGCCACCCTATGGACTAGAGCCCAAAAGCCTCCTCTGCTCATGGAATTATCCAGGCAAGCATACTGGAGTGGGTTGCCATTCCCTCCTCTGGGGGATTTTCCTGACCTAGGAATTGAACCCACATCTCCTGCGTCTCCTGCATTGGCAGGTGGATTCTTTACCACTGAGCCACCTGGGAAGTCTGGGGCAACCAAATAAATAAATATTTAAAAAGAAGAGAACACCAGGTGATGATGCAGAAACAGAGGGAGAGCGTGGTGTTGAGACGGAGGCAGAGACTGGAGTGATGCATCTATAAACCAAGATCACCAGGGATTTCTGGGAACACCAGGCCTCTTCCTGGAGGCTTCAGCAAGGACTGGTCCTGCTGACATCTTGATTTTGACCTTCTGCCCTGTCATGAGACGATAAACATCTGTTGTTTTAGGCCAACAAGTTTCTAGTACTTCCACAGTGATGTCATCCAACGGTTGAATTTCCCTAGAATTTCTGGATTTTCTTTATATGCAATAATAAAATTTGTTCCTGTGCCCCCTTAAGAGGTCTCTGTTCCCTGCATGCGAAAACGCCTTCACTCAAACATCAAGGGTTAGTGGGCTCGAGAGGACACATTTGAAGTCAGGAAGTCTTTTGCTTGCTACCAGCAGCTGGCCTTGGTCGCCATTTCCAGTAAGTCCTTTGCAGAAGGGACACTCCCGGAAAAGGGACCACCTTTATTACTAGCCAGCTCCAAATCCCACTAAGGCTTCTTCCCTGGTGAAGATGGCAGGGCGGTCTATGAGTCTAGAGGTCCTCTGGCCTCCTCGTCCCAGAAACACTGTCCCGCCCCACCCTCTCTACCATGGAGTATTTCTCCACTCACCCTCTGGGTTTCAGCTTAGGCACTGTTGCTCTGAGATGGCTTCACTGACTCCTAAGACAGGTGTAGGGGCCCTGATTTTTTTTTTTTAACGTTTATTTATTTTGGCGCGCTGTGTCTTCTCTGCTGTGAGGGCTTCTCTCCAGTCGTGGAGGGCAAGGGTCATGCTCTGGCTGTGGCGCTCAGGCTGCTTGCTGTGGGGGCTCCTCTCGGGCCGCATGGGCTTCAGTAGCTCTGAGTGAAGAAGGCTCTGTGGACTCTGAGTGAAGAAGGAATTCATAGGGCCTGGACTCCATCTCAGGCCTGTCCGTGCTGGCCGTGCTCGGCTGCCTCTCCAGCGGACTCTGAACTCTCTGCTTAGTGCCTGTGGGGACGACAATGGAAGGATAAGACCCCCTCCAGACAGGGGAATCTCGAAGATTACATCCAGGCTACTCATTGCCTAAGAGGAAGCATACCGTAATCACCCCTGTCTCCCGACAGGTCATAAACTTTTTTCGTATCTATCAGGATGTAATCACAGGCTTATCGATTATTAACTGGTTGGAATGTAACTGCGGGCTTATTGACTATTGACTGTTTGGACACGTACACATGGGGTAGGTGGTGGGTTTAGACACGTACACATGGGGTAGGTGGTGGGTTTAGACACATACACATGGGGTAGGTGTTGGGTCTGGACACGTACGCAAGGGGTATAAAAGATTTTCACAAATGCTGGACGGGGTCCTTGGCTAAGAGGAGACTCTGCCTTGGGCCCGCCGGCGTAATAAACTGCACTCCACTATCTGCATTGTCCTTCTGAGTGAGTCTGTTTCCCGGAAAGCGTGGCTATAACATGAGCGCAGGCTCAGTCGTCGTGGTACACGGGCTCAGTTGCTCTGAGGTGTGTGGCATCTTCTCAGATCGAGGATGGATCCCGTGTCTCCTGCACTGGCGGGCAGTTCTTTACCACTGAGCCCCCTGGGAAGCCCCTAGGCGGCCTGTTAACGGCGTTCTGTGCACCTTGGTCTTGCCCCACCTCGGACGACACTGGATTGCAATTGCCTGTTTACTGTTGCTCTCTCTCACAAGGCTCGAAAGTCTTGGGGGCAGAGGGACATCCCCGGTGGTCCAGGGTCTAAAACTCTGTGCAACTAAAGATCCTGCATGCTACAATGAAGACCCGGTGCAGCCAAGTAAGTAAATAAATAAATATTAAAAAACAATAAAGTCTTTAGGGCAAAGACTGCAAATGTCTCATTTATTGTTTCATGCCCCATCTGATGCAAGGTCTGTCCCATAGTAGGCACTTGATAAATATGTGTTAAGTGAAAGAAAGAGGTGGCAGTGCTGACTGTCTGCAATTTAGAGTTTGTCCACAGCTTTCTGATGAGGGCCTGGAACAGGGGGGTTGGCCAGGGCCTTGGCAAAACACGAAGGAGGCAAGCGAGCCTTTGCCCTCAGCCTCGGGATCCTATACAGGCTTTCCTCCACACTCCTCACCTTTCTTTTCTTCCCACCTTCTACTTCTCTTTCTAGGTCCCTCGAAAATTTTCTAGAACTGGGCCTTATTTGACCTGAATAGATTAAGGAAAAAAAAAAAGGTATCATCATGGGTTGTCTAAAGTGATCAAGTAATCTACCACTACTTCTCTTAGGGAAAAACAGTTTAAAAACGCTTTTAATATCAGTTAAACTGCATGGAACTACGTCTCCAGAAGAGTCCTAAAAAGTAAGGTCAGGAATATATGACAGGGAGGGGAGGAAGCAAGTGGGACCTTGGCTACCTTCAGAAGTTGGTCAGTGGTGCCTACTTTGGTCCGGGTTCCAGGAAGATCTTTTGGACATCACTCCATCTTTGACACTTGAGGACATGTTCCATAATGATCCTGGTGTAGTGTTAACCTGATCGAAGGTCAATCACCCCTTAAAGCTGTCCGTGCATTTGTTGCACGGGTTTTTCTTCTATAGAGGAAAGCATGCAGTGTTCTGACAGGTGTAAAAATTCTAACGTCAAGTATTTTTTTCTTTATTCAGAAAACATTTGGGTGTTTCCCATGAATGCACCAAATACTGTGCTGCGCATCCTTGTCATCAATGGTAAGACGTTCAGGAGTCGTATCTAGCGGAGCCTATAGCCCGCTATAGGAGTACAAATAAATATATATACACGGTATAAATTTGCTCCAAATGTTGTGAAGCAAAGCAATAGATTGTTGAGATAGTGAGTAAGGTGCAGGGGGGGAGGGGCCACCTAGCAGATGAGCAGGGACAACTTTCCTGAGAAGGTGACATTTGAGCGGACACTTAAAAAGATGAAGAGTCAGGCTTCGGGGTCAAGTCCACCGTAAGTCAGAAGAGCTCACAACCTCTCCCGCAGCAAGGTGGGACTTACGGACAACGAGGCCCCGCTGCCAGCACTAAAGATGGCGGGCGGGAGGGGCGGGGACAGGGCGTGTCCGCGCCGTGATTGGTCAGGCGGCGGTGGGTGGGCGGGGCGTCACGTGGGCCGGCTGAGAGCATCCGGGCTCCCGGCGGCGGCGCTGCGGAGGCTCCCGGGAGCCCGGCGGCGGCGCGGGGCGGCGAGCGGGCCGGCGATCGGGGGAGCCTCCCGGGCCGGCCGCGTGGGCCGAGCATGGCGGGCTCCCTGCCTCCCTGCGTGGTGGACTGCGGCACCGGGTAAGAGCCGCGGGCGCCCGCTCCGGCCCCGGCGCGCCGGGCGCCTGCCTGCCCCGCGGCCCGGCCCCCCGGTCTCACCTGGGGCGCTCCGGGCCCGGGCTCGGGTCGCGGCCCTCACCTGTCCAGGGGCCCCCTGACTCGCTCACCTTGCTGGGGAGGGAGCCGAGGGGAGACGTGGCCTCCCGGCCTCCTCCCTGCTTTCGGCCGGGCCTCCTCGGGACCCCTCCGCCTCCTGGGGTGCCGGCTGCGCACCCCGCTGCCGTTCCTTCGCCTTCCGCCTGGCTCTCGGCGCCCCTGCCTTCTAATTAAAAAGTGGCCCTCGTCCTGGGTCCCCAACCGCAGGCCATTTCTCCTCGCTGATAGGGTTTCTTTATCACTTACTTGTGGGAGGTTTTTACACCCGTCTCCCAAGTTGACATCTTTAAATTTTTTTTTTTTTTTTTTTTTCAGCCCACTCTGTCCTCTTGCAGTATTGAATGGCTCAGTCAGGCTAAGGTCTTGCTTTAGTTTGCCTAGAGTTGCCTTTGCAGTTAAGAATGTTAAAAAAGACTCCATTTTGAAAAACAGAAAAATCTAAAATGTGGGAAAGGCTGTTGGTGGTAGTATAGTTTTTATCTCTACCCCCCAACCCCGTTACTTGTGGGCCGTGAATGCTTCTTTTGATGTTGAGATATGCCACTTCGGAAATATGCCACTTCGGAAAGAGACCCTTCGGAAATCTCCCGGTCCTTTCTAGCGGCCCAGGCTCGGCTCATTTTTAGGAAGGTGCTCGCTGAATCCATTTAGCTTTTGGTTTAGAAATTCAAGCTTGCCTGCTTGCACTGTAGGTGAAGTGCTTAATAAAATAGCCTGGAAGTAAGTTTAGCCTCTTAAAAAGATTTTTTCAAGATGAGATTTTAGTCATTTTTTGCCACAGAATATTCCACCCCACGTTCACCTTAGTCTTGATTCTTCTCTGTAGAGAAATGCACTTGGTTTAGTTGCCTTGACAACCTTGTGGGGGTGTCTCCCTTAATTTGCTACAGTCCATCTCCTACGGATTGTTCTTTCCTTTTGCTGCAGAAAAAGGAGTGGTTACAAGCTGGAAAAAAACTGCCTCTTTGCATGTATTAATTTTCCTTTCAGAGATACACATTGTACCAGAAGTTTTGGGGCTCTTTATTTCAGTAGTTGTTTTGCTACCCAAAACCGAGCCAAAAACAGTGTTGATAGGAACACCCGCCCCCCCCCCCCGCAGGTACTGGCTTCCTTATTCGTCCCCTTCTCCCACCATCTAGTGTTCACCCCACACCCACCTGAGGTCTGGTTGTATCAGGAGAGAAGGCAGCTGGTCAAAGAATCTTTCATCCCCACATTTGCACGTGAGGTTTTTGTGGTTTTGGTCTCATAAAACTGTTGAAATAAAAGCATTTCTTGGTAGAAACCATAAAATGTGCCCACAGGCTTTGTCATAACTTTAATGTTAGTAAGCTGGGAGCCTTACTCATCATTCTTGCTATAAATATCAGAAGTGTGGTGCTCAGTCATGACCGTTTGAGGTAGGTGGTATCTCACGTGGCGGTGTAACTTCAGGATATCTTTATTTTATGGGCCCAAGTTATGTTATCGTCTTGAGGCTGTTGTAGGCTTTGTGTCAGGACTTAGGAATAGTGGCCGGGAATCCTCCCAGGGGGTTTCACGTGGACATAGTCTGTTGTGGAAACAGGGATGGTCAGTCATGAATTTGCAGTGTCCGGTGTGTGGCCAGGAGAAGCAGCCTGGAAGAGCCCAAGTTTATTTAAGCATATTACTGCTGCTTATGTGTCCTGCAGAGCCTAGTGATTTTGGATTGACCTTTGCCTCAAAATAGGATCAAAAGGGATAAAATGCAGATAAAAATAACTAGGACCAGAGAAAAGAACGGGCCTGGAAAATCACCTTAAACTGTAGGCCAGTAGTGCAGCTGGTTTGGCCTCAAGCTTGGCCTTCCTGTATGACAAGATGACGAGAGAGTCATCGTCGGTTATGTAATGCCTGTCATCAGGGAAGAATAGAAATACCTGTTTCTCAGGTGAAAAAGCTTTTTCTAGTACTACATTTTAAAAGAAAAATTCACACTGAATTATACATAGTGGGCATTTATGATTGAGAAGACAGTACACTACATGGTACTTTTTAAAAATAGCAAATAAATTTCATCCTGGGAGCCTGGCCTCATCTAATAAACCCTGAGACCAGCTTGGTGATCTCAGGTGTTGTGGGGGCTGGGATGACATGGACCACAGCTCTGCCTGCTCCAGAGACGAAGCTTCATCCACTTAAGTGAGTTACTGGGCTCCAGAGTGTTCAGAGACTAGTACTAGCCTGACTTTTCCTAACTGAACTTGTATTTTTGAAGATTTTTGTGTTCTTTAAACTTATTTTGAGAAATTTCAAATCTTCTGAAAAGCTGCAAAAAGAGTACCCAAAAAAAAAATGCTATATAGTCTCCATCCAGCTTTCCAACTACTAACATGTGCTTTATTATTCTCTGTATACTTTACACGTTATTATCTTTCTGAACTGTTTGTGAGTTGCAGCCATCCTGCTGTTTACACCAGGGTACTTCAGTGTATCCTTTATGAGAACATATAATCACAGACCAGTGATCAGAACCAGAAAATGTAACGTTTATGCCGTAGTGTTATCTGCTCTGCGGTCTGGATCCCGTGAATGGTCCCTGTATGTCTCTGGACGCTCACCCCTCCGCCCTCATCCAGCACCATACACCGTGTTTGCTTGTCATCATGTCTTTTTAGTCTCGTTTCCCTGGACCAGCTCCTTAGCCTTTTTCTGTCTTTCAGGACGTTGGTATTTTTGGCAGCCAGTTGTTACGGATAATGCTCCTCAATTTACATTTGTCTGGTGTTTCCTTACAGTAGTCACTGGGTGTGTGTTTTTGTCAGGGGTACCAGAGAAGTTATGTCAGAGCTTCTTCGTGCATCAAATCAGAAGCTCCCCCCGCCCCCTCCCCACCACCAACTTTATTGAGAAGTAACTGACATATTATGTTGCATAAGTTTAAGGTTACAATGTGCTGGTTTGGTGGGTTTGTATATTGCAGAATGAATATCATATTGCATTACTGACCCCTCCATCCTGTCATTGTAATTACCCTATTCTTGTGGGGAGAACATGTAAGATCCACTTGTCTTGGCAACTTTCAAGTGTATAAAAATACAGTGCTACTAATATCATCTCTGTGCTGTCCACCATCTCCCTAGAACTTACTCCTCTTATCAGGAGGCTTAAGACAGTCGATGAAGTTCACTTGGATCATTGGATATAGTGCTGTCCACTAGATTTCTCACTGTGTGGTTACTGTTTTCCCCTTTGTAATTCATGTCTTTTGTGGAGAGAGGTTACGAGATTGTGTAAATACCCTGTTCTGCCTTAACACTTTTCACCCATTAGTTTTAGTGTCCATTGGTGGTATTCTTGTTCTAATTGATGATTACAGCGATGGTTGCAAAATGTGTGTGTGTGTGTTTATTTATTAGTTAACATTTTACAAAAAGGGTGCACTTTCCAGTAGCTCCCTTTTACTTATCATCTGTATGGGTTACGCTTTTCAAAGAGTTACTTGTGTGATTGTTACTACATTCACTGGTTTATGATTTCTTACTGCCTTTCCTTGTTTTCATGCTTCAGCTGTCCAGTAGTGGAAGCCCCATTCAGGCTGTTCTGGTCGTCTTGAGACATGTCCCCATCCATTTTTGAGCATTTTATCAAAAGACTGCAGTGTAGTCAGTGCTGGGCATTCGTCTTTTTTTGCATTTTCTTTTCTTTTTTTTTTTTGCTGGAGCATCTCTGAGACAGGTTTCTAGAAGTGGGACTTCTGAGTCATAAGGTACTTTTGCTGGATCGTGTCAGATCCCTCCCCGGCGTGTGTGTCTTCCCCAGCGACCTGTGACAGTGCTTACGTCTTACAGACTCATCTCTGTAATTGCCGAGTTAAAGAAGTTTTTTTCTTTTCACCAATCTGGAAGGTGGGAAATGGTATCGTTTTAATTTGAATTTCTTATTATGTGGGAAGATGAGCGTCTTTCCACGTGATGAAGTGGCATCTGCATTTCCGTTTTCTGTCTTCATTTCTCTAGCCCGTTTTTCTGCGGCCCTTCGGCCTTTTGCTGCTTTATTTTTTGGAAGCTCCTTGTGGATTTAGGGTGTGTTGAGGGTCCCACAGGCCACCCCCAGGGTCACAGATTTGCTGGGGACAATCCCAGGATGGCAATGAAAAGGTGAAAACAGCCAAGAGGAAAGGCGTGTGGGGCGGAGCATGGGGGAGTCAGCCGTGGGCATCCCGAGTCTTTTCTCAGTGGAGTCACTGACATCCAGTGTGACAGGCATGTGAACCGTGTTCACTGGGGAAGCTCCATAGACAGTCAGTGCCCAGAGTTTCTCTTGGGCTGGTCGTGGCACCTTCTGCCTGGCACAAACCGGAATTCCAGCCCCAGAAGGAAAGCAGGTGTTCAGCATACACTGTATTTGGGGCATGGTGGGAGCCCTCCTGAAATCTTAAGTTCCCAGATGCCAGCCAGAGGCCAAACTTACAAGCAAACCTTCACTTTACCTTGGCAGGGAGAGCAATCCAAGGCCTCTTTCCTGCACATGGAGGCATCAGCCCTTTGTGATACAAGCTGCAAACACATTTTCCCTATCTATGTATCATTTGTCTTTTGCCATGCAAAGACTTTTTTTTTAAAGCAGTAGGTTTATTTATCTTTTCCTTATTGTTGTTGGATTTTGAATCATAGTTAAGATGGGTGTTCCCCCTCCCCATTCCCAGATTTTATGTAAATCTCTGTTCCACTTGAAATTTATCCTGGGATGGGGTATGAGGATGGCCTAGTTGGAGCCAATTCTGTCTTCTTTCCTTCTGGATGTCCCATTTATCTCAGCCTCATTTATGAAAAACAAAAAGCATAACAAAACACTGCTTGAAAATACTGCTTTTATTGCGTACTGCATTTGTCTATGCAGTTGTTTATTTCTGGATTCATTTTGGGTGCCTGAACCTGTCTGCTTATATGGCAACATCACTGAGTTTAACTCCTGAGGCTTTACGACTTCATATCAGATGAGGTTGGTGTCCCAGCCACCTCATTTTTAAGAGTATAAATGACTCTTACTTTATTTGATAGTAAATCATCCAGAAAAATAAATCACTGTGTTCACTGGAAAGAATTATTATTGTCAGATAATATTGTTTGGACTTTTTAGTCTTTTTTTTTTTTGAACTTTGTATTTTGTGTTGAGGTCTAGCCAATTAACAGTGTTGCGACAGATTCAGGAGAACAGGGAAGGGACTCAACCGTACATATACATGTACCCACCTCATCTTTTTTTTTTAAACTTTATTTATTTATGTGGCCATGCTGGGTCCTAGTTGCTTCGCTTGGGGTCGATTGGAGCATGTGGGATGCTCCCTGCACAGGAATGGAACCCAGGCCCCCTGCCTTGGGAGCACCAGGGAAGGTTCTCCACCTCATTTTGTAACAAGTGTCTTCCAGTCTATTCTTCCTTATTATGTCTCCAAATGCTCTTTACATGCAGTTTCTTCTTTTAGTTCCGGGGGGAAAGCTGCTGATGATATTTTGATTTGGATTGCATTAAATTCGTATGTTAATGAGGACTATTGTATTTATGATGCTGTCTTCCCACCAGAGAATACGGTGTATTCTTTCCATCAGTTCAAGTCTGTTTTGCGTCTTGTAGGAATATTGTGTTTACCTCAGGTAGCTTTCTTGTTAATCACCTAGTTATGTGGTTTTCTTTTTGGCTACTGTAAATGACATTTTCTCTTCCATTCTATTTTCTTTTTTTCTTCACTATATTAAAGGCATTTATTTTGTGTTAATTTTATAATCTGCTTCTTTACTAAATTACTAAATGATTTTTGTTGTTTGAATGAATTTTTTCCCCCATCTTTAGGGTTTTTCAGATAGAGAATTCTGTCACGGGCAAATAGAGATGGTTTTCCCTTTCCATTTTTAGGAGCTCTGCTTACTTTTGTTTTTTTTCTGACACGCTGCAGTGGCCATCGCCTCCACATAGTGTTAACTAGGAGTGGAGTTAGTGGGCATTATCCTTTTGTTCTTATTTTAGTGGAATAGTTTCTGGTGTTTCTAAAATAAGTAAGATGCAGGCTTTTGGGCTGCTGTTTGTGTCTATATATATAAAGTGAAGTCGCTCAGTCGTGTCCCTCTTTGCGACCCCGTGGATTGTAGCCCACCAGGCTCCTCCATCCATGGGATTCTCCAGGCAAGAATACTGAAGTGGGTTGCCATTTCCTTCTCCAGGGGATCCTCCCGACTCAGGGATCGAACTGGGGTCTCCTGCATTGTAGGCAGACGCTTTACCGTCTGAGCCACCGTATATACACCTATACAAATACATGTTAAGAAAGCTATCCAAATATGGTAAGAAGTATCTGTCAACTGCTGTGTTTTGGAATGTTAAAACATGAATGCATGTTGCATGTTACATGATTTCTTTGTCATAAATGGAACGTGTGGTTTTCTTTCTTAGTTCACATAGTGGATTTCCTGATGTCGAAGCATTCCTGCATTCCGTAATAATCCCCACTTGATCATGATGCCTTATTTTTTGATGTGTAGGTAGATTCTGTTACTACTTCATTTAGGTTTTCGCATCGGGACTTAGTATGAGTTATAGTTTAGTTTTCTGGTGCGTTCTTTGTCAGAGTGTGGGATCAGTGTTACACTGTCTTTGTGAAACAAAGGAAGAAGTTTTCTTTCTTTTTCTGTGCTCTTGGGTGGTTTAAGTAATTTTGGTATTATCTGAGTTTTAAGGTCTTGGTAGGATTTCACTGCTCCTCTTTGTATTTCTTCTGAGGCTGGTTAAATGCCCCATCTCAAGTCCAATCAATTTTGGTTGTATTTGTCTGAAAACAATTCTGTTTTATCTAACTTTTTCAAATTTATATATATAGTAGCCATGATTTTTAAAAATCTCTGTTTTTAAGGTTATGTTTTCCCTTTGTCACTCAAATTTATCTATCTTGTCTTCATCCTTTTTTCTTTAGGACTTACCTAACTTGTGGGATTTTTTTTTTTTTTAAAGAATAAGCTTTGGGGTTCACTTATTCTATTATTTTTCTGTTTTTTTGACTCATTTATTTCTACTTTTATCCCCTCTGCTTTCCTTTTTTTTGTTTGTTTTTTGGGTTGGATATTAAATTCATTTTAATTTTCCCTTTGTATTGAAAAGGAATTTGATGCTGTGAAAATTTGGCTGTTATGTCTTTTTTTAAAGATTTCTTTTGGATGTGAACCATTTTTAAAGTGTTGAATTTGTTACAGTATTGTGTCTGTTTCTCCTTTTGGTGTTTTGGCTGGGAGGTTTGTAGGATCTTAGCTTCCTGACCAGGCATGGAGCCTGCATCCCCTGCATTGGAAGGCAAACTCTTAACACTGGATCGCCAGGAGAGTCCCCAGCTCTTAGTCTTTAACTGTATGTATCCCTTACTGGGATTTGGGTATAGTTTATCATTATCATTTTCAAGAAATTTCTGTGTTTTTCTTTTGAGTTTCCCTCTTAACTCAGTATTTCTATACAGGTATGTTTGAAAATTTTCAAGTAGAAGGGCCTTTTCAAATTTTGTTTTTAATTCTAGTTTAATTACATTATGGTCAGAGTGCTGTTTATATTCTCTTCTTTAGACTTCACTGAGTCTGAGATATGGGCAGTTTGTGAATGTTCTCTGTGTATTTCTGAAGAGGTATATTCCCTGTGGATGTGTTCTGAGTATATCTGTATGAGCTATCTAATTAATGCTGTTATTGAGGTCTTCTGCTTATTTTTGTCCACTTCAGTTCAGTCGCTCAGCCGTGTCTGACTCTTTGCGACCCCATGGACTGCAGCAGGCCAGGCCTCCCTGTCCATCACCAACTCCTGGAGCTTGCTCAAACTCATGTCCATTGCATCAGGGGTGCCATCCAACCATCTCATCCTCTGTCGTCCCCTTCTCCTCCTGCCTTCAATCTTTCCCAGCTTCAGGGTCCACTTACTCCGTCTGTAACTGAGAATGATGTGTTAGGTGTTCCTGTCTTTAGTGTGTTTCTTGTTTATTTCTTCTTGTTCTATGAAAGTTGCTGCTGCCTTATTTTTTAATTAATTAAGAATTTCACTTATTTAATTTTGGTTGCGCTGGGTCTTCGTTGCTGTGGGGCTACTCTCTCGCCGCGGTGCGAGGGCTTCTCCTTGCAGTGGCTTCTCCTGTTGCAGAGCACAGGCTCTCGGCACTGAGTCTGTGAGCCCGGTAGTTATGGCACAGGTTTCAGTTGCTCCACAGCTTGTGGAATCTTCCCCGGCCAGGTGTCGAACCCGTGTCCCCTGCATTGGCAGGCCGGTTCTTACCCACTGCACCACCAGGGAAGTCCTGCCTTGTGGAATAGATCAGGTCTGTAGGTTTGGCGGGTGATACAGGTGGCTTCCCTCATAGCTCAGTCGGTAAATCATCTGCCTTGCTAATGCAGGAGACCCGGGTTCGATTCCTTGTTCGGGAAGATGCCCTGGAGAAGGGAAATGGCAACCCACTCCAGTCTTCTTGCCTGGAGAAGCCCATCGACAGAGGAGCCTGGTGGGCTACAGTCCATGGGGTCGCAAGAGTTAGACACGACTTGGCGACTAAGCCACCACCACCACAGGTGGATTGTTGTTGGAATAGCTTCTGTCTTAACGGTCTCCGGGTCTTTCCTCTTGGGCTGGTCACTTTCCGCTGAGAGTGCACTTCTGACCCTCTGCTTGGAGGCCGGGTCTGTGCTCTGAGAGCCGGGTTGGGAGCGGGGAGGCCGTGGGCGAGCCCGTCTCAGCTGTCCGGGCTGTCCGTGTTCAGTCGTAATTCTCAGAGTGGTTCCTGGACTCGCCCAGGCCGGTGACCTTGCTTCACGCTCCAAGCCTCGCTCTGCACTCCCAGAGTCAGCTTGCGGGGACGCGGGGGTCGGGGAGAGCAGCCGCCCCGGTGCAGAGTGGGGGCACGCTCATCTTGGCCTGTGTTTTGGGCCCTTCAGTCCTGGATCCTCTGGCTTGTGTGGCTGCCTGTTACAGGGCCTTTCTTCAGGGTCCCGGGTGTGTGGGGCCGGGTCTCAGCTTTGCCCACCACCAGTTTCCGGTGTCCCCAGGGCAGTTAGCGCTGATCCTCAGCCTTCCAGGCCCAGATTCCTGCAGTTGCCGCCTCTTCTTTTCTCTCTTTTGTTGTGGTTTCTGCATCTTAGAAAGAATCATTTTGTTTTGGTTTTAGTGGGGCTTCGGGACAGAGTGAATTGGATCACGTGTTTAGTCTACCGTTTTACCGTGGAAGTCAGAATTCACTTGATAATGCCCCAAACCCATAAAGAGGCCACATGTCCGATCATATATTTACCAGACATGGAGCAAAGGCGGTGCTAGTGGTAAAGAACCCGCCTGCCGATGCGGGAGACCTAAGAGATGTGGGTTCATCCCTGGGTCAGGAGGATCCCCGGAGGAGGGCACAGCAGCCCATTCCAGTATCCTTGCCTGGAGAATCCCATGGACAGAGGGGCCTGGTGGGCTACAGTCCATGGGGTCACACAGAGTCAGACATGACTGAAGTGACTTAGCATGTAGAATTGGACATATACATTGGGTAATGTAAAATTTACAGACCAAATAGAGAAAAAGAAAAAGACTATTGGGTTTAGATAAAATAATCAATTTGAACTTACGTATTTAACTGGGTCTTGTAAACAGAAACTACCATTTTCTATATGACAACCCAAGGAATGTTTGAAGGACTTGATTATGATTATATATTAATTTCTGCAGTATACAGTGTGTGGAGTGTGTATTATTTAGAACATTATCATTAAGACCTGGGAACAATTTTAGTTTTATCAAAATCATGCTCTGAGGCAGGTTAGTCACTTTTTAAAAAATTTAAACAGAACATCTTAGGAGTGGATAGAGCTATTCTGGTTGAATTTGGGGTTTGAGGCTGGACCTCATAAGGGGTCTCACACAAAAGAACCTCCATCCTGGATACAGTGTTAAAAACGCTGTTTTAAGATGTGACATTTCCGCTTTCAAACATAAATTGGTTGAGCTGACACTGTGACCTTCTGCTCTAGACACCCGGCTGTAGGAGGAATGTAGGTAAGTGCGTCGAGCTGACAGCAGTCAGATCAGCCCTCCTCACTGCAGGCAGTTCTGTGCAGAGAGGGGCCTTTAATACGGGGAGTGGAAGAAGCTTTGCACAAGGGCCTTTTAGAATGTTTGCGGCGAATAAGGATGTGTTGTGTTTGCAGACAGAGACATCGGAGGATACACGAGAATAGAGTGGAAGGCAAAACGGGTGGGGTGTCGGAATGGGAGCGAGACTTCCCAAGGTACCTGGTGCGAGTGTCTGAAAGTCTGAAGTGTGGGGACATACTGGTTAGCAGCAGAGTTGTCACTCTTGGCCCTGCCTCGTGCAGCCCTTGATTCTGCTTCTGTATCTCCGATCTGTCCTGATTTCCCAATGAGAAGAGGCTCCAGGTCCGGGATGCTCGGAAGGTGGCCCTGTGTTTGAGAAGACTGCTCTCTGTAAGCAGGGTTTATGTGTGTTGAGAAGGGCGCTTGGCTGCACCACGCTGGCTGTCCTTTGGGAAGATGGTTTTCAGATAAACATTAAAAAAAACCTTTTAATGTGAAGGTTGTCAATCTTAATTCTTCATGTACACATGCTTGGGAAAATCTGACTGATATAGCTCTTCATGTATGGGTATATCGATGTACACAGAACTGGAAGGGAAATGAGTGTAGGGAGAGACTTTCAGAGTAGAAACTGCAAAGGAAATTGTTCAGGAAAATAATTGGTAGATTTGACCATCTAAATTGTTGAAACGATTATCTTTCAGAAAATGTATAATTGCAGGTAAACCGCAAATTCAGAAAAGTTAGTAAATATGTGAGCAAACGTTACACCCTCGGTGTGTAAAGTGAAGTGAAGTCGCTCGGTCGTGTCCGACTCTTTGCGACCCCTTGGCCTGTAACCCGCCAGGCTCCTCTGTCCATGGCATTCTCCAGGCAAGAGTACTGGAGTGGGTTGCCTTTCCCTTTCTCCAGGGGATCTTTCCACGCAGAGGTCGAACCCAGGTCTTCCACGTTGCAGGCAGACACGTCACCATCTGGGCCACCAGCGAGCCTCGGTCTGTAGAAGTTCACACAAATTGATGACACCAAAAGTCCAGTAGGAAAATTATCTATGGGCAGTTCATGGAGGAAATACAGTTGGTGACTATACAGCAAATAATATTCAGCAGTTGAATGAAGTTATTGACTATGAGATCCTTTCACCTTTTGGATTAGGAGATATTTTCTAGAAATGGTCAGTTATATTTAGCACTGAGATAGGGATTGACATTGAACTTCCCTGGTGCCTCAGTGGTGAAGAATCTGCCTGCAATGCAGGAGATGCTGGTTCAATCCCCGAGTCAGGGTGGTCCCTGGAGAAGGGAATGGCTACCCACTCCAGTATTCCTGCCTGGGAAATCCCATGGACAGAGAGCCTGGTGGGCTACAGCGTATGGGGTCACGAAGATCAGACGTGACTGGGCAACTAAACAACGACGACAGAGGGGTTGTTATTACCGTGTGCTAGTGACGACGCTGAAGCTGGAGGGATTCCTTAACTTCCTGAAGCCCCAGAGCTAGTGCTGCGCTTAGAACCCAGCACCCCGGGCCCCGTTTAACTCCCTGCAGTGTGAATATACGTACTGTCTTGCAGCTGTTTTCACTGTGAACCTTCCCCCTAAGAACTGCTTTTGCTGCATCCCATAGATTGTGTGATTGTGTTTTCCTTGTCATTTGTCTCAAAGTAGTTTTTAATTTCCCCTTCGATTTCATTGTTGACTGATTCGTTTTTTGGGTCAACTATTTTCAAAGTATATGTATATATGACCAGTAACATGTCTGCTTCATTTTTGATGATTGTGTAGTATTTTATTGAATGATGGCAATATATTTATTTAATTTATCCTCAATTGATGGCATCTGAGTATTTCCATTTTTTGTTGTTGTTTTCCTATTACACTGCTGTAGAGAACGTTTTTTGTGCATTTCTTTTTATACATGTAAAAGTGCTTCAGTGGGGTAAATTCCTAGAAATGTGCTATTTGGACAGTGGGGTGTATGCATTTAAACTATTTGTATAAAATGGTGTATGCATTTACAGTATTGATAAATAATATGAAACTTCTCCTTATGATGAGGCCTCAACTTTTTAATTGTAAAATTAAATGTAATTTTCAGTGTAAAATTTACTACCACCTTCTTCAGTATTGGCCCAGATTTTGAATGGTTTCGCATTAAATTTATAGGTGAGTTTAGTGATAATACGTGATGCTTCTTTTTAAACTGTTGACTCTTCCTGTATGAGTGAGGTGTGTCTCTGTCTCCTTGTATATGGAGTGTTCTTTCCATCATATGTCTTATTCTCAGGGGTAATGTTGTTCTGTGTTGTTGTTGTTCTGAATGGCATCTTTCCATGCAGTGTATATTCTTACTGGCTACTGGTAGGAAGTTTGCTGATTCTTGTCTCTTTTTTTGTTAGAATGTGAGCATGAGGATGGGAAGCTTGCATTTTATAAAAATTCAGAGATGACTGCATATGATACATAGTTGAGTCAGTGATTCCTGCACTGGTTGTTCTTCAGAACCGTGGCTGAGGGTGGTGGGGAGGAAGGAAGGGGATGTTTAAAATGCAAAAATCCAGGTGCCTTCTCTGTGACTCTGGGACAGGCCCTGGGAATCTGCATTTTTCAGAAGCTTCCCAGGTGATCCGGTCAGTCAGTCTTGGTACTTTCTTTCCAGATGCCTTCCCAGATCATCTTAAACTCACCTGCCAGATAATGTAGGCCATGCTACTGTGAGAAGCGCAATCTGAAATCATGTTTCTGACAGGTGACCTTTTTTTAAACAACCTAATTCTCATCTTTTATTGTATGGTTTTTAAAACTTTATTTTTACATGACATTTTTCTTTTTTTAAATTGAAATATAGGGCTTCTCAGGTGGTGCTAGTGGTAAAGAATCTGCCTGCTGATGCAGGAGATGCAAGAGACTTGGGGTTCAATTCCTGGGTCAGGAGGATCCCCCGGAGAAGGACATGGCAACCCACTCCAGTGTTCTTGCCTGGAGAATCCCATGGACAGAGGAGCCTGGGGGGCTGCAGTCCGCGGGGGTCGCAGAGCCGGACACGATTGAGCACGTGGAGCATAGTTGATCTACAGCGTTGTGTTAGTTTCTGGTATACAGCCAAGTGATCCAGTTACACACACATTGTTTTTCAGATTCTTTTCTCTTACAGATTATTACAAGATGCTGAATATAGTTCCCTATGTTATACAGTAGGACCTTGGTGTTTATCTGTTTTGTGTGTAGTCATGTGTATCTGCGAATCCCAACCTCCTGATTTATCCTCCTTCCCCCTTCCCCTTTGATGGTCATAAGTTTGTTTTCCGTGTCCGTGTCTAACGGGTGGGCATTTTGGGGAACGTTTTGAGGACCAGGACCGTGCTTCCCCTCCCCTCCCTCTCTCAGTATCCTCATATATGCCTACCACATGGCTTCTAGCTAGCAGGCTGGTGGGAATGTATCTTTGCATAAATGGTGTCTAGAATACCTTCCCTATTTTAAGAGTTGTATTTTACTTGATGATTTTTGTGGAGTTGAGCTGTTGTAAGATCGTCTCCACCGGGGCATGCCAGTCCAACACTGGGTTGTCCTCCTAGGAGAGAATTGTAGGAGGACCACTTGTTAGTTACATGTACAAACGTTCTAATTAGTAGGGTCTCATTGAGGTTCCACATGGACCTGTGTTGATGAAGATTTTGTTGAAATTTAAAATTTGAATGTCTCAAAAAATCTTATAAGATGTTCCTTACATTGTGATTATTCAAAGTAAGAAAACCTCAAGTGTGTTTGATGCTGTGTCAAAATTAGCACAGAAGAATTTATAAAGACGTTGGATTACCACAAAGGGATCTGAATAATGTGTGCTTTTGCCAGTGTTTTTGTTTTAATGGTTTCCGTTTTGCCAGGAAGGTGAGGAGGGAAGACCTCATAGAGGTTAGCACCCACGCTGTTAATGGTCTCTTGGTGCTGGGTTTGGAGGTCGTTGCTGGCGGCACGTCACTGCCGCCCGGCACCCATGTGACTGACAGAGGCCTCCGGTGAGAGCCGTGCGGTCTCAGCGCGGAGACTTCAGAACCCCAACACCCTGGCAGCTGTTGCCGGGCGGCACTCGGCGGCGGCATCATCCGCAGAGGGTGGAATGTTAGAGCCGTGGGCCCCGAAAGGGCTGCATCCATCTGTGAAGCCTGACCTTTGGCCACGGTGGGCCGCTCTTCACGGTTTCAGGACACACAGGCTGGAGACGGGGATGAGACGCCACAGTTGAAGGACACCTGGTATCTTTAGCGTCAGCGTTGGTGCATTTTATCTCCTCCACTTCACACACGAGTGTGTCTGTGGTGTTCAGAGTGGGCACAGCAGGAAGACTGAGTGGTGTGGTTTGGGACACAGGAACGTAACGGCTTTGGAAACATTTTTTTTAAAAAATTTAAATTAGGAAGTATTTCAGTCCATCCTAAAGGAAATCAGTCCTGAATATTCCTTGGAAGGACTGATGCTGAAGCTGAAACTCCAATACTTTGGCCACCTGATGTGAAGAACTGACTCATTTGAAAAGACCCTGATGCTGGGAAAGATTGAGGGCAGGAGGAGAAGGGGACGACAGAGGATGAGATGGTTGGATGGCATCACTGACTCAATGGACATGAGTTTGGGTAAGCTCCGGGAGTTGGTGATGGACAGGGAGGCCTGGCGTGCTGCAGCCCGTGGGGTCGCAAAGAGTCGGACACGACTGAGCTACTGAACTGAACTGAACTGAATCACACATAAAAATGGTAGCAGGCAGATGAAAAATATGGAGAGCACTGCTGTTGTGCTTGTTCTCTTTCTGTTTACATGTTTAATGCATTAGCTCACTGCCCCTAGGAAGTGGGCTGTGTTATGATCCCGCTTTTACAGATGGAGAAACTGAGGCACAGAGATACCCGTTTGGCAAATGAGAGAGCTGGGATTTGAGCTCCAGCAGTCTGGTGCTGGAGCACATGGCCCCAACCAGTGCATACACTCTGCTGCCTTTCAGAAATATAAAAAGTAATATAACAGACGTGAATGATACTTAGCACCTAATTTGAATAAATGTTAGCATTTTTCTGTACAGCTAACCTCTGGACAACACTGAGGTGAGGGGCACCAACCCCAGCACAGTTGTAAATTTACATATAACTTTTTGACTCTCCCAAAACTTAACTACTAGTAGTCTTCCATTGACCAGAAGCCTTCAGTTCAGTTCAGTTCAGTTCGGTCGCGTCCGACTCTTTGTGACCCCATGGCCTGCAGCACACCAGGCTTCCCTGTCCATCACCAAATACTGTAGCTTGCTCAAACTCATGTCTGTCGAGTCCGTGATGCCATCTGACCATCTCATCCTCTGTTGTCCCCTTCTCCTCCTGCCTTCAATCTTTCCCAGCATCAGGGTCTTTTCTAATGAGTCAGCTCTTCGCATCAGGTGGCCAAAGTATTGGAGTTTCAGCTTCAGCATCAGTCCTTCCAGTGAATATTCAGAACTGATTTCCTTTAGGATTGACTAGTTTGATCTCCTTGTAGCCCAAGGGACTCTCAGGAGTCTTCTCCAGCACGACAATTCGAAAGCATTAATTCTTTGGTGCTCAGCTTTCTTTATAGTCAGTCGTGT
The DNA here is from genome assembly GCF_019320065.1 of Cervus canadensis. Taxonomy (NCBI): domain Eukaryota; kingdom Metazoa; phylum Chordata; class Mammalia; order Artiodactyla; family Cervidae; genus Cervus; species Cervus canadensis. The sequence goes on from NC_057388.1 coordinate 114,424,250, forward strand.
ACTGTATTTATCGATATTGCTAAGTTTACATCATCTGTACGTAAGATGAATCATCTGTCAGTCCCTACATCAATATTATATTACATAAAACAGTTATTAACAGTAGACATCAAAAATGAAAAGGTAATGAAACGTGAAGAAATTCAGATTTATTTACAGTGCAGTTCATGCATTGATAACACAGAGGCAGAATGTGATGGAAGCCAAGTGCAATTGCTATTACAGTTTCTTGGTAGCCCAGCCTCTACACTGGAGAATGAATTGTTAAAGATTTTTATGGCAAACGGTATAACAGCCAAATTCCTGATACAGAGTTGGAAACACTGTTGCATTTAAACGCCACCACTTGCCCGTAGTGATAGCCGGATCTGCAGGTTCTCCAGTTACTGGGGGGCGGAGGGGCAGTCACGCTGTACAATGATGTGACTCCTTGGAAGTAACACAAGGAGTAAGAAAACTAACACATTATTAAGTCTATGTTAAATTTCAGTCATCTTACGCTTGTGTAAGGATAGGCTCTCCATTTGAACGCAGGTCTTGCACACGATCTTCTATGTATATTTATTGAAAATAAATCCACCTGTAAGTGGACCTGCCCAGTTCAAACCTCTGTTTATGAGAGTCAGCTGTATTTGTTTCAAGGTTGGTTTGTTTCTGAAGTGACCCTGTTACACACACACAGGTGTAAAGGAGAGATTAAGCAATGTCTTTGTCTTCTTTGTCTTTGTCTTCATTAAACAGTGTCTGATGTATCAAGCAATATCTTTGGTCTTCTTTGCATAGAAGTTAAATAAACAGGGTGACAGTATACAGCCTTGACGTACTCCTTTCCCAACTTGGAACCAGTCTGTTGTTCCATGTCCGGTTCTAACTGTTGCTTCCTGACCTGCACACAGATTTCTCAGGAGGCAGGTCAGGTGGTCTGGTATCCCCATCTGTTTAAGAATTTCCCACAGTTTGTTGTGATCCACAGAAAGACGTTAGCATAGTCAGTAAAGCAGAAGTAGATGTTTTTCTGGAACTCTCTTGCTTTTTCGATGATCCAACAGATGTTGGCAATTTGATCTCTGGTTTCTCTGCCTTTTGTGAATCCAGCTTGCACATCTGGAAGTTCTCGGTTCATGTACTGTTGAAGCCTGGCTTGGAGAATTTTGAGCATTTCTTGGCTAGCATGTGAGATGAGTGCAATTGTGTAGTAGTTTAAGCATTCTTTGGGATTGCCTTTCTTTGGGATTAGAATGAAAACTGACCTTTTCCAGTCCTGTGGCCACTGCTGAGTTTTCCAAATTTGTTGGCATATTGAGTGCAGCCCTTTAACAGCATCATCTTTCAGGATTTGAAATAGTTCAACTGGAATTCCATCACCTCCACTAGCTTTGTTCGCAGTGATGCTTCCTAAGGCCCACTTGACTTCACATTCCAGGATGTCTGGCTCTAGCTGAGTGATCACACCATTGTGGTTACCTGGGTCATGAAGATCTTTTTTGTATATTTCTTCTGTGTATTCTTGCCACCTCTTCTTAATATCTTCAGGTTCTATTAGGTCCATAGCGTTTCTGTCCTTTATTGAGCCTGTCTTTGCATGAAATGTTCCCTTGGTATCTAATTTTCTTGATGAGATCTCTAGTCTTTCCTATTATATTGTTTTCCTCTGTTTCTTTGCATTGATCACTGAGCCAAGGCTTTCTTATCTCTTCTTGCTATTCTTTGGAACTCTGCATTAAAAAAGGTATATCTTTCCTTTTCTCCTTTGCCTTTAGCTTCTCTTCTTTTCTCAGCTATTTGTAAGGCCTCTTCAGACAACCACATTGCATTTTGGCTTTTCTTTTTCTTGGGAATGGTTTTGATCACCGCCTCCTGGATAGTGTTATGAACCTCTGTCCATAGTTTTTCAGGCACTCTTATCAAATCTTATCCCTTGAATCTATTTGTCACTTCCACTGTATAATTGTAAGGGATTTGATTTCGGTCATACCTGAATGGCCTAGTGGTTTTCCCTACTTTCTTCAATTTAAGTCTGAATTTGGCAATAAGGAGTTCATGATCTGAGCACCAGTCACCTCCCGGTCTTGTTTTTGCTGACTGTATAGGACTTCTTCATCTTTGGTTATAAAGAATAAAATCAGTCTGATTTCGGTGTTGACCATCTGGTGATGTCCATGTGTAGGGTTAATCTCTGTGTTGTTGGAAGAGGGTGTTTGCTATGACCAGTGCATTCTCTTGGCAAAACTCTGTTAGCCTTTGCCCTGCTTCATTCTGGACTCCAAGGCCAAATTTGCCTGTTACTCCAGGTATCTCTTGACTACCGTCATGTATGGATGTGACATTTGGACCATAAAGAAAGCTGAGTGCTGAAGAATTGATGCTTTTGAACTGTGGTGTTGGAGAAGACTCTTGAGAGTCCCTTGGACTGCAAGGGGATCAAACCAGTTCATCCTAAAGGAGATCAGTCCTGGGTGTTCATTGGAAGACTGATGCTGTAGCCGAAGCTCCAATACTTTGGCCACCTGATGCGAAGAACTGACTCATTTGAAAAGACCCTGATGCTGGGAAAGATTGAAGGCAGGAGGAGAAGGGGACGACAGAGGAAGAGATGGTCGGATGGCATCACCGATTCAATAGACATGAGTTTGAGTAAACTCTGGGAGTTGGTGATGGACAGGGAAGCCTCGTGTGCTGCGGTCCTTGGGGTCGCATAGGGTTGGACATGACTGAGCAACTGCACTGAACTTGGTCTTCTCTGGTTTCATCAGATTGTTTTTTTGACTGTCAGCACTGTCCCCCGCCCCTCGCAACAGCGCCGTTTCAAACACTGGTTCCTCCGCCAGCGGTTTGACAGTGACTGCCTCCTCTTACACCCCGTGAGAAGTCATTCAGCAGATGTTTATGGAGTGTCTGCTACATGTCAGGGCTGTGCCAGGGGTGGGAGAGAGTCCAGAAAAAGCACCCTGTCCTGGTCATCCTGCAACTCACACTCCAATCATGTGGAAAGGCAGACTTATTTATGTACAAGGTGTGTAGTATTGGGAAGGCCTGGGGGTGGTGGGCCATGTGACCTGTTAAAAGCACAGACTTGCGTGTAGTTATTTCAGTGATTCCTGGCCTGCTTGTTAGCTTCTGGAGGCTTCTTTAGCTTTGGGTCAGTCATTCAGTTTATTTATATTTGTTAGTTGGGATATACTTCTAGAAAAATGGTTCAGCTGGGGATAGTCTGGGGTTTTGAAGCTCAGTATATATTGCCTTCCTTTTGGTGAGTCCCTGCCCCCTGGGTTGGCTCTGGCAAGCCCTGGACTGGAGGTCTTGCGTGCCCACTTGTTCTGTGTCCTTGAGTAGAACCTGGGAGTGCCCTCAGATGGGTCTTGCCTTTTAGAAACTGACCTGATGCGTCTCAGGGCCAGGCCTTGCCCCGCCTCCTATGACACCAGCACCTTAGATCCTTGGAGACCGAGCAGTCAAGCGTGATTTAAGTGGGGTTGACTTGCTTTTTTTTTTTTTGTCTTCATAAACCTTGTTCATTTACTGTGTGCTCAAAAAAAGTAAAATTGGCAAATGGTTAATATATATTTAAAAATCATAAAATTAGTTTGTTAAGATGTGGAATGTATTAATTACATAGAAAATTTAGGACTTCTCTGGTGGGCTATGGATGGGAATCCGCCTGCCAGTGCAGAGGACACAGGTTTGATCCCTCGTCCAGAAAGATCCCACATGCTGCAGGGCAGCTAAGCGTCTGAGCTGCAACTACGGAAGCCTGTGCTCTGCGGCAAGAGAAGCCGCCGCAGCAGAAGCCCGTGCGCGGCCATAGGGAGTCGCCTCTGCTCGCTGCAACTAGAGAGGGCCCCCCCCGAAGCACCAAAGACCCAGCACAGCCAAAAACAACCAGCTGAGTAAATAAATACTCCCCTGGTGGCTCGGACGGGAAAGAATCTGCAGTGCAGGAGACTCAGGTTCGATTCCAGGGTCGGGAAGGTCCCCCGGAGAAGGGAATGGCGACCCACTCCAGGCCTCTTGCCTGGTGAATCCCATGGACGGAGGAGCCTGGTGGGCAACAATCCATGGGGTTGCACAGAGTCAGACATGACTGAGTGACACTTTTCAAACAAATAAATGAATAAAAGTACATTTAAAAAATTGGGTATCAAGCGTCTTGAAATAATTCATAAAATAGGATGAATTAATAAAGTGACTTTCAGCGCGGCTAGGAAGTGTTTCTGTTCGTTGTAAGCGTTACTGCAGAATGCAGGCCCCTTTCCGGGCCTGACCCGTCGGGGCCGGGGGCCTGCTGAGAAGGGGGTGCTCAGGAGTGTTTCTAGGGTTGCATTTCCAGCAGATGGTTCTGAGTGGTGGTCCCCCTCCCCGCTTTGTTTTTTTTCTTTTTTTTTTTTTAAATATATTTAGGAGATTAGCAAGTGCTTTTGGAACAGATAGTAGTATTTTGGCATTCATTTTCGTTAAGACTTTTGGAATCCATCATACGGAGCATCTTGACAGAAAGTGGGCTCGCTCTGCAACGAGATGATAAAGAGACGCTTCTGTCAGATATTCTCAGGAGGTGGCAGGAGCTTTTCTAGACATATGCCATGACATTTTAAGAAAATTATATAATTTCCTAAGCCCCCTAAAAGTTCACGAAGTTTGTGAAGTAAGTACGCTTTGCTGAGAGGCAGCCCTAGAATTAGAGCCTGCATGTTGAGATGTGGGCTCCCTTTTTCCATCCACTGGCTGTTTGGCTTTGGGCAGCTCAGTTATCTTCCCAGCGCCTCGCGTTTTCTCACCTGCAAAATGGGGACAATATTTACCTCCTTTGTAGGATTCTTGTAAAGGTTAAAAGAGTATGAGAGCACCTTAAAAATCATTAGGGATACACAGATGTGATGTACGTATGAATATATGTGTGCAACAGTTTTTCCAGTAGAAACAAGCATGTTTTACCTTTTTGTTAACTGCCTGCTTATCTGAAATTAGTGTTTGATTCTTAGTCACCACCAGGTTTTTATTTTTAATTCCATGGGGGTATTTTGAGTCTTGATATTTTAGGACTTGGAGAGCTCGTAATAAAAGACATTAATGGAACACAGAGGAGAGTATTATTATCTAAACCTGTGTTGATGACTTTGTGCTTTTAGGTATACCAAGCTTGGCTACGCAGGCAACACAGAGCCACAGTTCATTATCCCTTCATGTAAGTAAAGCTCCGCCCTTGGTTTATAAAGGGTTGTGTTTCTCGTAACTGTTCTAAGCATTCTGATTCTGGTTTCCAAGGTATGTTAATTTACTTGCCATCTCCTTTTAGAAGATTGTTCTGGTTCCTGGGGAGTTATTCATCTGGCTGCCGAGAGTTGCTATTGGCTATAGCTGCCACCACCTAATTCTCACACTGCCCCCCACCAACACACACCCCAGTCCTCTGTTTTTCTTGTGATTCCGTCCTTTGTCACAGTCACTGGAGTTTCAGCTTGGGTGGGCTACCCTGGTGCCTCAGACAGTGAAGAGCCTGCTTGCAGCGCAGGAGACCCGGGTTCGATCCCTGTGTTGGGAAGATCCCCTGGAGAAGGGAATGGCCACCCACTCCAGTATTCTTGCCTGGAGAATCCCATGGACGGAGGAGCCTGGCAGGCTACAGTCCACAGGGTCGCAGAGAGTCGGACACGGCTGAGCAACTTCACTTCCTTTTCACTCTTCAGCTTGGGCGGTTGCCTCCTGAATGTAGCCCTTTTTACCTTATTGCACTCATTGGGCCTGTTACTTCCTGAGACATCCTGTCTCCAAATAGAGTCACTTAACTCGTTCAGTCATACATGTCTGAGCTGCTTACAAGAAGTGTACCTGTTCCATAAGCTTAATTGGTAACTTTAAGTAAGTATAGTTTTATTAATTTAGCACTTTGGGGGATTATCTGTCGTGTTACACTGTTCTCTTTATTGAAGGACTTTTTTTTTTTTAAAAAACTGAGAGGCCCAGTGACTTTTACTGTGTTCGGAAGTGTCCTGTTCTGTTTTAGTCGGTAGAGCATGCTCGGGGAAGAAACGTCCTCACCTTTTGGCCAGCGTGCCTCCTGCCCGCTCTTTACGCACAGTCGCCGTCTCCAGGGCAGAATTCTTCTCTGAAACTGTGTAACTGCTGGGTTGTTATTTGGAGACTGTTGACCGAAGAGTCAGGTTATGTCAGGCAGGAGTGAGGTTCTGCTTCCTAAATGTAGCCCCTCATCAGGTAAGTTGTGCTCTTAGAAATGGTCAGCAGTTCCGGGCTCAGGACATTTGAGTCGCAGGCTCTGGCACTAGCGTGGAGCGCGGCGGGCAGCCCAGCAGAGCCGGGGGAAGGGGCTTTGTCACAAGTATCGTTCGAGGGAGACTAAGGCCTTTTTGGCGGAGATGAGTATTCACATCACCAGAAAGTGCACCCAGATTCCTTGAGAAAGCCTCACTCACCTCATTCCAGGTCCGTCCTTGCTGGGTTACCGATCACGCGTTTGATTTTCTGGGTCTTAGTACCTGATTTCTGTGATGGGGCGTCATGATTGGTCTGCCGCATCCTCATCTTACATTGGTGATTTGGTGTATTCGTTTGCTAGGGCTGCTGTAACGGAACACCACAGCCTGGATGTCCTGACAGCAGAAATTAAATGGGTTGCAAGTGGAGGCTCTGAAGTCCCAGATCTAGGTGTAGTCTGGGTTGGTCTCTGTGAGACCTCTCTCCTCCGCTTGCAGGCGGTGCCTCTGACCGTGGCCTCACGGCCGTTTTTTTCTGCGAATGGCCGAGCGGGAGACCTCTGGTGTTCTCCTCCTTCTCACATGAGGACACCGATCCCGTGGCATTGGGCCCCACCCTTATGACCTCATGTAGCCTGTGTTACCTCCTGAGACATCCTGTCTCCAGATGCAGTCACACTGGGGTTGGGGCTTCAACATAGGAGTTTTGAGGGGACACAGTTCAGTTCAGGGCTTCCCTGGTGGCTCAGCGGTAAAGAATCCGCCTGCCAATGCAGGAGACACAGGTTTGATCCCTGGGTTGGAAAGATCCCCTGGAGGAGGAAATGGCACCCCACTCCAGTATTCTTGTCTGGAGAATCCCATGGACAGAGGAGCCTAGAAAGTTATAGTCTGTGGGGTTGCAAAGAGCCAGACAGGACTGAGTGACTAAATAATAACAGAATTGGATCATTCCATGCCGAATTGATACATTGAAATTGGGCTTTCTGATTTTTCAGAGCAGGTTAGTTTTCACCTTAAGTACCGCAGCTCTGAGGCTGACCTTGCGCCTTTTGCTTTAATAAGGCTGTCAGCAGCATGCAGTTGGCTTCCCCATTGACCTGTCATCATCAATAGAGAGGGGAGTTGAAGTCAGCTATTAGCAGGATTTCAGTGCAGAAGCTCTCTGGTCGGTGCCATCAGAACAGCAGAGGCAGTAGCCAGCGAGATAAAATTTCAAGGGGGTGGACATAAAGGAAGAGTTCCATCACTGGCTGAATTTGTGGCAAGAGGTAAGAAGCTGGGAGGCAGCGTGAGGTGTTTGGGTTGAAGGGAGCGTGGTGGGACAGGTGGAGAGCGGGCCTCAGGTACCTTGGGCAGCTGGTGGGCTGCACCTCTCAGTCCGGGGAACTGAACTGTGTTCCTGGTTACAGAGGCTCTGCTCCCACAGAAGTGGGAGTTGGGGGTGCAGGGTGGCTTTCAGAGAGCGAGGGTGGAGCGTGTATCCATGCGTGGCTGTGTAGGGCTGCCGGAGCAGGGCTTCCTGGCTCTGTGGGTGCAGACGGGAGGCAGCCGTGATGTGTGGTCATCACACCCCAGGCGGAGGGTGGCCAGAGAGCTGGCTGGGTACGTGGGGAATGGCCGGCGCTTGTCATCGCCTGCCGTTGTAAGGAGCTGTGATTTTATTTTGCATCCCAGGAGTCTTCATTTTCCAGGGGCCTTGTCCCGGCCTAGAGAGAGAGGCACGTTGCCTCGTCCTGCTTCACTAGGGTGGCCTGCTTGAATCTTGTTTATCAGTATTTGAGCTTCTGTGCAGAATTTGCTTGATTATGTGAAGAAAGTTTTCTCTACCTTTTTTTTTTTTTCCCACGTTGTTGGAAAATGGGGAGCGTGATTGAAAAGTTTCAGGCAGACGAGTGACTGCGTGCTGATCCCACCCGTAGAAAGAGGACATGGGAGGGCAGGAGGGGTCAGGAGACATGGGGTACCACTTTAGACAGTTGGTGTGTGGAGGGTCAGGCGTACAGGTCCCCTAAGCAGCTGGGAAAAGGTGTGATGCTGTGGGGGAAGGCCTAGACTGGAGATGGAGGCAAGAGATGTGTTTGTTTTTTGAATGTCTTTAAACCCTTTATTTTGGCAAAAAAAAAAAAAAAAATTATATAACAAAGACCCGTTTACCCACCACCCAGAAAGAACAGATGTGAGCACAGTTGTGTCCTGTAAATACATAAACGCAGACGCGCATCAGAGCGAGTGCCAGCCCCTCCTCCTCCTCCAGGCCTCCCCGCTGTCCCTCCTCTGCTGGATGTTGGCTGTATCCAGTCCAGGCTTCATCCGTGTGTCTCAGATGCAGGATGCAGTGACAGTTTCTCGTATTGTTTTGTGAGTTTAAACATTTCCAAAATGATATCATGGGGCAAATAACTTCATGCATTTTTTAGGGGGGCGGAATAAGCCCCTATGCTTTTTTTTTTAAAAAGATGTATCAGTGTTGCTCTATGGATCTAGATGAGAATTCTTAGTACGTAAATCTACAGCATCTGGGCATTTTCTGGTTTTCTCTGGTACACAGAATGCTGCAGCGAGGCTCTTATCTGCGCGTGCCGGTTTCCCAGGAGTCATAATGAGAAATGGGGTCATGTCATCACTCAGACGCGCCCCTCCTCAGCCTTGTCACTCATTGCCAGATGGCTCTTCTTTACTGACTGGAAGCCTGTACTGACCTCCATGCCCATCGGCAGCGGCAGCAGTTTCTGCTTCTGCACATCCTAACCTTTGAATACCAATTTCTTGTAAATATCTTCTCCTAGTTTAGCACATCTTTTTAAAATTATTTTTTATTTTCTTTAAGATACAATTTTAAAGCCTTTATTGAGAAATTTGAGACACTGTTTTAAGTGTGCTAATTCCCTATGTATCGTTTTTTTTGTTTTTGCAAAATTGATTACCTCAAGCATAAACCATCAGTATTTTCCTATGGGATTGCCATATGTTTTTACTATAACATTTATTCAAACAAAGGAAATTTATAATGCAACACGTGTGATTTAAACACATACTGTTAAATCAAATCTGATTTAAACGAGAAGTTTGAGCTTGTGGCTCAGCGGTAAAGAAAACACCTGCCAATGTGGGGGGCATTTGATCCCTGGGTCGGGAAGATCCCCTGGAGAAGGAAATGGCAGCCCACTCCAGTCTTCTTGCCTGGAGAATCCCATGGACAGAGGAGCCTGGCGGGCTACAGTCCAGGGGGCCGCAAAGAGTTGGGCACGACTTAGCAACTAAACAACATGTAACTTGATATATTCTTTATTCATGTTCACGACTAGCACTTAAAAAAATTTCATGTAGTACAGTTTTTCAGTCTTTTTATAATCTGTTTCTATTAAAAGTGCATTTGTATTCCAGTGTCATGAAGATTTTGTGTGTTCTCTTCTAAGGAAATTTTAAGCTTTTTAAAAAATATGGTGTGGGAGAGAAGTGTGGTTTTCCAAATGGAAGGCCAGTTGTCCCACCACCATTTGCTGCAGAGTGCCTCTTCAGTCGTACTGAGGCTTCACGTACGGTGGGGAATACTTCTGATGTTATTCTGTTTTATTCATGCATTTGTTTATCTCTGTTCCAAATTCGTTTACAAATTGTTGTAAATACTGTTACTTTGGCCTGTCTCTTTATATCTGGTAGGTCTGGTTCCTCCTCCTTTTTCTTTCTTAAATAGCCTCGGCTGTTCTTAGACCCTTACTCTTTATCAGGCTTCCCTGGTGGCTCAGCTGGTAAAGAATCCGCCTGCAATGCGGGAGACCTGGGTTCAATTCCTGGTTTGGGAAGATGCCCTGAAAAAGGGAAACGCTACCCGCTCCAGTATTCTGGCCTGGAGAATTCCATGGACTGTGTAGTCCAAGGGGTCGCAAAGAATCGATCGGACACGACTGAGCGACTTTCATTTTACTCTTTATCAATAAATTTTAGAATCAGTTTAAGTCTGTGAAAAAAAAATTGTAGATTAATTTGGGGGAAGACTTGTTATCTCAATGCATTGAATTTTCCTATCCATGAATATGGTATATGTATTTTATTATTTATTCCTGTCTCCTGTGTTTTTCAGTATTCATTAAAAAGCCCATACATAGCTTTTGTTAAATTTATTTTTTGGTACCTTTCTTTATGTTTTCATTGTGAATGTTTTTTGAAATTAAAATGTCTAATTATTGCCAGCATAGTAGGAATGCTGCTAGATTTTTTAAGTCGTTTTTTTAATCCGACAGTCTTGCTCTCCGGTCTTATTTGTTCTGATTGCCTGCAGGTTCTTTTTAAGTTTTCTATGCAAGCTATTGTATTAACTGCGGATAATAGTTATTTTGTCTCTTCCAATCCTAGTACTTCTTCTTTTTTTTTTTTTTTCCTTGATCTGACTGCACTGGCTAGAACTCCTGTCAGTGACTAGAACTGGGGATGGCAGGTACTTTTGTCTTTTTGAATTTAAAAAGAATGGTTTTGGTGTTTCATGAGTGATTGCTGTAGGCTTTTGTGGAAATGCCTTTTCAGGTTAATACAGTGTCCTTGTATTCCTAGTTTACTAAAGAGGTTTTTAAAATTAAAAAAAAAAATTATGAATGGATGTTGACACTAAGGCTTTTTGTGTATCTGTTGAGATGATTATGTGGTTCTGACATTTAAACTCCTAATATGATGCATTACATTGATAATATTTTCTAATGTTGAACAGTGTTTTATCATTCTTCAGATAAACCCTACATGGTTATGAAATATCAAGTACATGAATTGTATTTGCAAACATTTATTTGGGATTTTTGTATCAGTGTTCGAAAGTGAGATCAGTCTATAATTTTTTTTTGTACTAGTTTTGTCTAGTTTGTGTATCAAAATTATACTGGCTTTAGAAAATGAGTTTGTTAGCTTTCTTTTCTGTCCTTCAGAACAGTTTATGTAAGTTAGGAATTATCCTTTGAAGGTTTAGTAAAATATATGACATTCTTTTGGGAAATACACTGAATATTTTTATTTTTTAAAATTACTGTTGCCTGTTAACTGATGTAGCAAAGTTTGAAATATTGTGAGAATTACCAGCATGTGACACAGAGACATGAAGTGAGGAAATGCGGTTGGAAAAGTGGCACTGGTAGACTCGCTGGACTCAGGGTTGCCCGAAACCTTCAACTGGTGAAAAACCTAACAAAGCAAAGTGCAATAGAACCAGGTGTGTCTGTATATTATTATGACCGAAGAGAGTTGTAGACAGTGTAGAGCTCAAGTCTTTTTTTTTTTTCTTCCACTGGACCAGTATCTGTCTTTTAGCTGGTGTGTTTAAACAACTTACCTTTATATGAATTCCCTGGAGGTCAAAATACATAATTGCCCGTATTTTCACTCTTTTATTGTTCTTCCTGGTGTCCCAGGATTCCTTCTTTTATCATTTCTCCTCCCTGTAGAGACCTTTCTTTAGCCATTCTTTTAGAGTAGATATGTTAGTGACAAATCGTGTTAGATTTTGTTCATCTGAGAATGTCTTGATTTGCTCTTCACCTTTGAAGGAAATTTTTCCTGAATATAGAATTCTTAGTGGACATTTCTCTCAGCAGTTGGAAATAGGCAGTTTCCTTTTGGGCTCCCTGATTTCTGATGGCAGATTTGCTGGAGGTGTTCAGAATTTTCTGTTTGGTCTTTAGTTTTTAAATGTTTGACTATAATGTTTCTTGGTGTGGATTTCTTTGGGTTCATCTTCTTTGGGGTTTACTCAACCTTGAATCTGTAGGTTTCTTTCTTTCCTTTTTTTTTTTTTTTGGGTCAGATTTGACAAATGTTTTAACGCTGGTTTCTCTGGATGGTTTTTCAGCCCCCCTCCCTTTCTCCTGTCGTCTGGGACTCGGGGTGTGTGAATGTTACATCTGCCTTTGTCCAGCCCACACGTCCCGAAGGCCCTCTTCAGTTGTTTTTGAGAGTGTTTTCTCTCCGTTGTTCAGATTGGGTAATTTCTGTTGTTACGTCTTCAAGTTCATTGGTTCGTTCTCCGTCCTTTTCTTCTTCCGGGCCAATATTGAGGTTTTATTTCAGGTACTGTGTTTTTTTTTGGCTCTAAAATTTCTGTGTGGTTTTGTCTTTATATCTTCTGTCTTTGCTGTGACCTTCTTTTCTTTTTCATTTGTTTCAGATGTGTTTGTATTGGCTCATTGAAACATTCTGTGATGGCTCCTAAAATCCTATTTGCTAATCCTATTATCTGTGTCATCTCAGTGTTGGCATTATGGTCATCTTTTCTTTTTTCACTTGAGATATTCCTGGTTCCTGCTATGATGAGAGGTTTTTTTTTTTTTTTTTTATTGAAACCTGCACATTTTGGTTATTATGAGATTCCAGATCTTACTTAACTCTTAGATTTTAGCAAGTCATTTCTGGTGTCGCTTCAAGCAGGAGAAGGGGGTACCCCTTGTTAATGCTGGTTTGGGGCCGCCGTTCAGGTTTTCCTCTTGGCCTGTGCTGACAGCCATTTGGGGAGGGGTTGCACGCTATCGCTGAACGTGGGCAGGAGTTTGCGCCCCCCCCAGGCCTCTGCAGGTGCCATGCTCTGGGAGGGCGGGGGGTGGCAGTGTGACTTTCCACTGGGCCTCCTCTGATGGAACCGCAGTGTGAGCTGGAGGGGTGGGGAGAGTCCTGCCTCCCGTGTGGGGTCTGCACTGCGTGCGGGGGTTTGTTTTTCTGTCGCGTTTGACCGGAGTCAGGGAGTGGGATGTTTCCATTGCCCCTTTCATCTTCTTTGGCAGTTTTGCTTGTTCCCATTGGTGTTTCTGGGTCGTTGGCTTCCCTGGTAGCCAGTGTGTCTGTGGGACAGAGGAGACCCAGGAAGTCACCCCTGTCTTGGACCTTGGGTCCTGGGGTCCCCAGCCAGTCTGCTGCTTCACCTCTCAGCATTTTTATGTTTCTTTCAAACATAAACTCCAGTCATTCAAGCAGTGCTTAGGGAGAGGAGTAGAGAAAAGTGTGAGTAGGGAAAAGTCTATTTACTCCATCTTTCCAGAAGCAGAACTCCAAGTTTAATGAATCTTGGATGCTTTTGAACTGTGTGGTGTTGGAGAAGACTCTTGACAGTCTCTTGGACTGCAAGGAGATCCAACCAGTCCATCCTAAAGGAGATCAGTCCTGGGTGTTCATTGGAAGGACTGATGCTGAAGCTGAAACTCCAATACTTTTGCCACCTGATGCGAAGAACTGACTCATTGGAAAAGACCCTGATGCTGGGAAGGATTGAAGGCAGGAGGAGAAGGGGACGACAGAGGATGAGACGGTTGGACGGCATCACCCACTTGATGGACATGAGTTTGAGTAAGCGCCGGGAGTTGGTGATGGACAGGGAGGCCTGGTGTGCTGCAGTCCACGGGGTCGCAAAGAGCTAGACACAGCTGAGCGGCTGAACTGAACTGAACTGGATGGGCAACACAGTCATCTGACATACACATGAAATGGAATTAAAAACATCCAGAGGAAACTCACCTGCTCCTGCCCACTGCCCTCTGAGATGCGCAGCTAATGAGTCTGATTTCTTGTGCTTCCTTCCCGGGTAACCCTACGTGTGCCAGCAAATATTAATATTCACAGACATGTTTGTACCTAAGTGGTGGCGTTCCACAGACACTATTTTTCACCTTGCTTTTTTTTTCTCTCATGATCCTTCATCTTAGTGAACCTTGTGGATTAACACATGGAGGACTGTTTGGTTCTTTTTCACCACCTCACGGTTTTACATTGCATGGAGATGCCACATGCATGTAACCAGCTGGAATGTCTAGGTGTTGATCCTGTTATCTGTTATATTTATTGTCCTACCATCTCAGTGTTCTCCGCACACTTCTTGTCTCTCTGTTTACACCTGAGTCAGGGTCCTGTAGTGAGCTTTGGTGCGCTGGAGAAAGCTGTGGCTTACTTAGATCTGTGTTCTGCGATGAGTCACGTATATATACTCCAAGGACACTCAGAGTTGCTCACTGATAGCTACTCTTCCAGACGCTTCTCTCCATCATGTTCACAAGGACTCTTTGGACCACATCTTGCTTTGCATAGGGATGGACAAAAGATTTTTAATATAAGCTCTGTGTACCCACCTTTCCTCTCTTTCATGACCTCAGTTACTTCTGTATAACAGTTAAAAGAAGCACACTTTATGGTTTTGTTGTTGTTGCTAAGGGCCAGTAAGACATCAGTCATCTGTGATTTGGGGTCAGAGTACTTGCGTGTAGCTTCTCGGGGGGATAAGACTTACTTTGTTGTTGTGTAAATTTTTGAGTGCGGTGGCTTCATTCTCACTAAATTTAGCATGTTTTTCTTTAAGGTGGTGATTTTTCTTTTGGTTAGATATATTGCCCATGGTGTCATGAATTGAAGACTCTTTCTGCCTCTGTATGTCTGTGATCTGATGCTAACTTGGCGGTGGAATTCTAGGTTCAGGCTTAGTTGCATGTTTTTCTTTAAGGTGGTGATTTTTCTTTGGTTAGATATATTGCCCATGGTATCATGAATTGAAGACTCTTTCTGCCGCTGTGTGTCTGCGGTCTGATGCTGACTTGGCGGTGGGTTCTGGGTGCAGGCTCGGTTGAGTTTGTCGCCGGCTCGGCCGCCCGGGGAGGCGCTCTGAGGTCTGCAGGGCTCTCGCGGGGCCCTGTGGAACGCCGCTGGTGCCTAGGTGATGGTGTGTCCGTGTGCCGTGTAGTGCTACGCCCCGTGTTCACAGGCGGGCTGTTTGCTTCTGCAGGTGCCTCCTCAGTGTTGGCCCTCTGGACTCTTCTGGCCCCTTTCTCAGCCTCGCGGCCCGGACGGACTCACAGCTTTTCACCCAAATGCCTTCTCTAGCTCAGTGCCCAGCATGTCCTGCAGGAAGTTCTGGTCCTTCAGATGTGTGCCACCGTTTGTAACTTGAAAGTGTCGAGGCTGAAAATGTGGCAGTGGGTTGGAGTGAGAATAGGAGGCGGGCAAAGTGACTTCTGTCCTCTTTTTTTTCTGCTTTTGAGGCTGTTACTTCAAGATGCCTTTCTGAGGAAAAGAATTAAAATTCACTCCCGTAGCTTTGTTGCTATTCTTCATTTGTGAATAAATTGGGGATTTCAGATAATCTACCTTTAAAAAGTGATTACCAGTTTGTTTTGGAATAAATTTGATGAAGAGGAGTTTATAGGAACTCAGAATGTAACCAGGGGCTAGGAATTGAAATGGAAAATTGAATCTTTGTGAGGCTTTCCACATTAGATGTTAAATTCTGGAGTTAAGTTTTATATGATTATTTACTATCAAGTATATTTCTAGATATCAAGGTTAAGCTCTTATTAAAATATTTCCAAAAAGTCATTAATATTTTTACATAATACAGTTGTTTGATTATTATACTTTTCTTTTGTCAGATATTAGCAAACTCTTGGTTTTTCTTTTAATGAGAAGTCAGGTTTTTTTGGTAACAATACTAAAAATGTATTTTAAATCTGACATAGAGCTTTATGAATATGACTTGAGAGCATATAGTCATTTTTCAGTTTACTCCTTAAAATATTTAAAATTTTGTCTCTTTCTATATGGTATTTTAAAATTTGGAACCTATTTGGTAGTCCATGGGCATTTCATTTACTATCCTGAGGGATTTTTTTCAGATGAAACTGGGAAATTTAATAATACAGCTCTTGTCAGCTTTGAAAGTAGATCAGCTAAGCTCTTTTGTGCCTTGCTGAAAATAATACTGGGACATAACAACTTGTTTCTCTATTATTTTATGTACTCCTCGATAAGAGTCTTTTCTGTGAGCACGCTTGACCCCAAATAAAACCCTAACGCTGAAATTTTACTTGTACATGCATAGGGATTATGTCATCCTTTCTTGATCATTGGAATGAACGTGTGTGGTGATGGACAGTTTGTGCTGTTTCCCTCAGGTATCGCCATCAGGGAGTCGGCAAAGGTGGTGGACCAAGCCCAGAGGAGGGTACTGAGGGGAGTTGACGACCTGGACTTCTTCATAGGGGACGAAGCCATAGATAAACCCACATACGCCACCAAGGTAAACCCCTCTGTGAGTGCACAGACGCCATCAGGGTAAACCCTCTGTAAGGGCACTGCCGGGAAAGGGCAGCAGGACAGGCGATGCGAAGGGGTGCTGTGTGTGCAGATGGTCCTCGTGAGTGGCGGAGTGCATTTCACTCTTCTGTTGGAAAAGAGGGTTTTGTTGTTGGTTTGACTTGGGTGGTTTTGATGTGGGCGAGCAGGTGAACTCACACAGCCCCAGGATGCAGAACTGACTCGGGATGCTGGACTACGTAGGAAGCAAGGTCTGCCCCCATGGGATATTGCAGGTTGACTAAATAACTGGCCCGACGTGGAGAGCTGTAGATTGATCAGTTGAAAAAGAAGCACTAAAATTATTTACCCAGACATTTGTTCTAAAAAACCCCTACAAACTCCACAGATCAAATGGTGTGGTGGGGTTAGCTGTACTTTCCCATCTGTTGCCTATCACGTTGTTAAGATGATTCTTTGTGCTTAGAAATGGCTGGAGTAGTACCTCTATGTTCATCGCAGCACTGTTTATAATAGCCAGGACATGGAAGCAACCTAGATGCCCATCAGCAGACGAATGGATAAGGAAGCTGTGGTACATACACACTATGGAATATTACTCAGCCATTAAAAAGAATACATTTGAATCAGTTCTAATGAGATGGATGAAACTGGAGCCCATTACACAGAGTGAAGTAAGCCAGAAAGATAAAGACCAATACAGTATATTAATGCATATATATGGAATTTAAAAAGATGGTTACGATAACCCTATATGCAAAACAGAAAAAGAGACACAGATGTACAGAACAGACTTTTAGACTGCGGGAGAAGGCGAGGGTGGGATGTTCAGAGAGAACAGCATTGAAACAAGTATACTATCAAGGGTGGAACAGATCACCAGCCCAGGTTGGATGCATGAGACAAGTGCTCAGGGCTGGTGCACTGGGAAGACCCAGAGGGATCGGGTGGAGAGGGAGGCAGGAGGGGGGATCGGGATGGGGAATACATGTAAATCCATGGCTGATTCATGTCAGTGTATGGCAAAAACCACTACAATATTGTAAAGTAATTAGCCTCCAACTAATAAAAATAAATGGAAAAGAAATGGCTGGAGTAGAATATAAACAATGAGCTAATATAATCTTTCCAGTAAAATGCTTGTCACTTCTTTATGTAAATTAACACTCTCTCCATGCAAAGGCCCTATGTTCTCTAACAACTGGGTCTCTTCCATCTCTCCTGGGCCAGTGCCGTTGTTAAACTGTTGCTCTTACTACTATGAACTGGATCTTGACGTGGTTTGGTTTCTCTTGCTTTAGTGGCCAATAAGACATGGAATAATTGAAGACTGGGATCTGATGGAAAGGTTCATGGAACAAGTGATTTTTAAATATCTTCGAGCTGAACCTGAGGATCATTATTTTTTAATGGTGAGTGACTGGAACTAAGAGGAATATGTCCCTGTAAATTCCAAGTTGCTTAGATTTTAAATCCAAGTTTCATTCTTCCCTGGGGAGCTTTAAATTCCTGCTGAAGCTGTTTGTATGAATCAGGGTACTTTTTGGGTAAATGACAGAAGGGTCAGCAAAAATGTCTAGAACCAAAAGGGGCTTATTGTCTCACAAAATGGGAAGGCCAGATCGAGGCCGCTCCAGGGCCGGTTATTTCAGCAGCTCAGAGACGGGAGGCGACGGCCGGCCTAAGGCAGTAGTTTGGCCTCTCCTGTTGGTTCCCCTCAGGCCGGGACGGCGGCCCAAGTTCCTGAACCACCTCTTGGTGTGTTGGCTTTCAGACGTAGAAGTGCTTCCTAAGAATGGAGAATCCCTTCCCAGAAACCTTCCATCCATGCCTAACCTGGTCCCTTGTAAGGGGAGTGCAGTGACCTTCACAGGTGTGGGTTAGCCAAGATTCTCCCTGGGGCTGATGAGGGGACCACATCAGATCACCTGGCCCCGGGAGGGCAGGTACGTAAATGGACCTCCAGTGGCACCGAAAATGGAAATGGGGGAGGAATGGATTTGGGTGGGAAGCCAGCTGTGTACTCAGATGTCCTTCTGAAGTAAGTGTACGACTATGATTTTGCTTCTTATATGGGAGGAAACTGAGTCAAGATGTTACTTTACCAGGATTTAAATCTTACTCTAAAATAAAATCAAGCCGAGTTATGGGCCCTGATAGTGTGGTACTTAATTGATCTTGTTCAAACAAGATAAAACATGACAGAGAAATGAAAAGAAATCTCTCGTTCTGGAATCTTTCCCAGTTGTTCTCCTCAACATCACATGTCCCCTTCCATGAAATGTTCTTTTTAAGTTAAAATTAATTGCACATAGAAAACACGTGCTTTATGGAGAGCAATTGCATGCAACATAAGTTGCACATTAAAACCTACATAATTTAGCTTTGGATTTTTTCCATACAAGTACATTGTCAAACGGTCCCTGGTCTAATTATATAGTTCTCGCTAATGTTAAATATGGAGTGTTCTTTAGAGTTATCTGGCTTAAAATACATTAACTACAAAGACTATTACGGTAGTTGATGGAGTCTGTATATTTAATATCTGTTAGAGCAAGTCCTTGAAGGCGCTCTGATCTTTTTTTCTGGCTATGTCACACAACTGGGAATTGTCGAGGGTGAGTAGCGTGTTTTACTGGCCATGTGTGTTTTCTCTCCTGTGCATCTTCAGTGGTTTATGTAAAAGAATTGGAGCCAGGAAGCTGACGGTGTGTCTGAGTGGCTTTATCTTTACAGCCAGAGCAAACTGCAGATTCCCACCTGCCACATTTGGCGTTTCCCCTCCTCTTGCACATCACGTAACTGCCTACCTGCTGGACAGGACGTTAGGGGAGGTGCCGCCCAGGAGCTTCCTTCTGTCTGCCCCAGCTTCCCTGCCAGAGGTCCCTTCTCCCTCCACTCAGGGGATGCCTGCTGTCAGCCTGTGGGGCAGATGCACACCGCTAGGACACAGCCCGCAGGAAACGTTTCCTACAAGAAATTTTTTTTCTGCTTGAGCCTGCATTAGCCTGGGAAGTGCTAGTGGTAAAGAACCCGCCCGCCAGCAAGGAGACATAGGACATGCAAGGTCGATCCCAGAGTCAGGAAGATCCCCTGGAGAAGAAAACGGCAACCTGGCAACCCACTCCAGTATTCTTGCCTGGGAAATGCCACGGACAGAGGAGCCTGGTGGGCTACGGTCCATGGGGTCACAAAGAGTCACGACTGAGCACGCACACACGCACAAGATAAACCATGTTCTTGGAAGAAATGGGAGGTGTTTCATATGAATGTGGAAAAGTTCATTGGCCAAAAATGAATGTTCAAAAATAATCCAGTTTATTAAAGGTCAGAAAATACTGTGTTCCGCGTATTGTGCTTTGAACTTTCCAGATCAGTTCGTTGCACAGTGTGACCGAGGAGGTAACGAGAAGGTACATGTCTTTCAGGTTTATGCCCCCGTCCTCTCCGTTAATGGGGAAGTTCCAGGGGGTGAAGCTGGTGTAGAGAGATGTATGGTCAAATCTGAAAGTCAGCTGAAGACATTTACGAAACTGTGGCATCAGATGAGGGCTTCTTGGGATAAGAGAAACCAATGGGGTTAAGTTAAAGGTCCTCAGTCACCCCCCAAGTTGTTCTTTCTGGCTGCGGTGACCAGATGCCTGGACAGCGTGAGAATGAGCTCATCACGGCTTGTTTTTCAAAACGTTTCAGAGACTCAGCTCCTATCGGTCATGTGGATTGAGCAGACAGCAAATGGGAGTCCTGCCCTTTTTTCCCAACACTGATTTGCCCACAGCTCAAAACAGAGTCGCGTGTGTTAGAACCTTGGGGTACTCTTGAGTAGGAATTGAGTTATCACGTTAGAGTGATTTGCAGACTTTTTGAATATGCGTCAAGGAGGAGGAGCACGCAGCATGAATGCCCGTGAAGCAGGAGCAGCAGGAAAGACGGACATGCCAGCTCAGAGAACCGCCCTTCCTTTGTGTTTTTCTCCCCTGGGGGGCCTCAGTGGCCCAGGTGATGCCTGCCCCCGTGGGTAAAGGCGTGTCTCTACTCAGTCCTGACTGCTGATCTCTCCCTGAGACACCTCACAGGCATACCCAGAAGTGATGCTGTACCAGCTCCCCAGCGTCCCTCACGCTGCCCGTGACCGTGTGTGTCCTGACCCTCCGTGGTGGTTCCCTTCCGGACTCTTCAGAGTGATGCGGACCCACTCTGTCCAGCGTGGTGGTCACCGGCCAGAGCGGAGGTGGACGGCCCCGGGTTCGCGCGGTCCCACCCCGACCACGTGCTTTCAACCTTCCAGCGCCTTGTCCTCTCCTCTCCTGTTCTCCCTGCCTTGAGGATTTATACTTTTAAAAAGGTTTCTTCACTGCAGTTACAGAGAGTCTTGGGGGTGGAGCAGTATTAGGCCCATGTCTTCAGTTTGCTGTCTTCATCCAGAAATGTGGATTGGTTTTATGGTACTGATTAATTCATTCATTTTGAATTAATGCCAGATGATGTGTCACCATTATCAATGAATAAAAATGTGTGTGTAACTTGTGTTCATGTGACATTTTAATCATGTTTCAGTATTAAAAAAATAAGAATTTGATATCTCCAGTTTAGATCTCATAATAAATAATGGTTTGGGAAAGCTTCATTTAGATTGGTGTCCTAAAAGGAACAGTTACAAGTGGTAAACATAAAGGAAATGGAAGATTGAGAAAAAATGGACTTATGATTATTGTTCTCAGAACCCATGAGAATTTGCCCTTAATAATGCTGAATTTAACTTGGGAACCAGGAGAACCTAATTATATTGAAAACATTCCCTTAAATAGAAGTATACAGATTTTAAGGTAAATTCTTCCCAGATGGTGAATTGTTTGGTAGCAAGTAATTAGTGTAAAATGCAGTGGTTAAGCAAGTTAAGGGTTCTGTTTTTCTTCAATACATTTGTAGTAAGCAAGGCAGCTTCCTTGTGTCATTAGAGATCTGTTTAGCACGTGGTTTCCATTCGAAGGTTACTTTATGATCACAGATTGACTGCTGCAGCTCCAGTCATCACCTCTGCATTCCAGGAAGGTGTTAAGAGCAGCAGAAGGGATTCTACTACTTGAGTCTCCCTTCGCCTTGTAAGGAGCTCTCCTAGAAGCCACATCCACCAGCTTTAGCTTCTTGTTGGCCAGAACTTACTCACTTAGCCATCCCTGTCCAGAAAGAAGTCTGGGAAATGCTTTTCTTCTGGGCCCATGATTGATCAGTGGTCCATCATTAAAGCAGAAGGGAGACTAGGTGCTGGGTAGTGAACTCACAGTGCCTGCCGTAATGATGTGACATGAAGACAGTGGCAAGACAAGATCCCATTCAGCGTCTTAACACTCTGGCCAGGTGTGGAGAGGTCGCCTGTGCTGGGAGCCAGCAGGCCACTTCCCCGGCTTTGCTCGCCGCCCAGCCTCTGTGAGCCTTTTTTTTGTCTGGATAAATACATCAGACAGCTGTACTGGGTGTTTCTGTGCAACTTTGCACACAAGCTGTAACCCCAGATTTCACAACACTTGTAAAGATTTTTTAGTATAGGACTATAAGTGTGAATTAGAAAATTTGGAAAGATATCTGGGACTTTTCACACCCCTATGCCATTAACATACATTTTAATATTTAGCATATCTTCATTTAATCTTTTCACTGTGTTTTTATATGTTTTTGCATCAATATTGTGTTTTCCATCCCTCTCTCCCCCTGAGGGGAGAGGTTTTCGTAATCCTCATTTCAGTGGCTATATAATCCTCTATCCAGTGAATATTTCCTGTCTGTTTAGCACTTCCACTATTTTTAGATGCTTACTTTTGCTTCCAATTTCTTGGTTTTATAAGAAGTAATATGAAGTAATCTTTGCATAGTTTTTTCTATATTTAGAACACTTTTTATGTTAAAAATACAAAAGTTATATATTAATATGATTTTGGGGTCCAGAAGTATTAATAATTTTGAATCTTTAGTGTACCATTTCATACTGAAATCTTCAGTGTACAAGAAACCACATTATTTGAACTCTTGTCAGAATTGGGTTAATATTTTTGACTATTTGACATTACTTTCCACTTTTAATCACTTGGACCTTCAACCTTTTTTCGTATGTTAGTTGTCCTTCCTCTTTTGTGAATTGCCTGTGCATGTCCTGTGTTGTGTTTTTACATATCCATGTTCTATTACTTTTCCTATTGCTGTGATTTCTGTGAATTTTTTTTTTTAACCTAAAAGTTTTTTTTTTAATGTGTTAGTCACTCAGTCGCATCCAACTCTTTGTGACCCCATGTACCAGCCTACCAGGCTCCTCCATCCATGCGATTCTCCAGGCAAGAGAATACCAGAGTAGGTAGCCATTCCCTTCTCCAGGGATCTGCCCAACCCAGGGATTGAACCCGGGTCTCCTGTACTGCAGGAGATTCTTTACTGTCCGAGCCACCAGGGAAGAAAGATTTTGGCATCTGGTCCTATTACTTCATGATGACTAAATGGGGAAAAAGTGGAAACAGTTAATAGATTTTATTTCTTGGGTTCCACAGTCACTGTGGACAGTGACTGTAGCCATGAAATTAAAAGATGCTTGCTCCTTGGAAGAAAAGCTATGACAAACCTAGAGAGCATATTAAAAAGCAGAGACATCATTTTGCTGACAAAGGTCCATCTAATCAAAGCTATGGTTTTTCCAGTAGTCGTGTACAGATGTGAGAGGGGGAACATAAAGAAGGCTGAACACTGAAGAGTTGCTGCTTCTGAACTGTGGTGCTGGAGAAGACTTTTGAGAGTCTCTTGATATGCAAGGAGATCCAACCAGTCCATCCTAAAGGAAATCAACCCTGGTTATTCATTGGAAGGACTAATGCTGAAGCTGAAGCTTTAATACTTTGGGCACCTGATGCAGCTCATTGGAAAAGACTGATGCTGGGAAAGATTGAAGGCAGGAGGAGAAGGGGATGACAGAGGATGAGATGGTTGGATGGCATCACTGACTCAGTGGACATGAGTTAGAGTAAGCTCCAGGAGTTGGTGATGGACAGGGAGGCTTGACTTGCTGCAGTGCATGGAATCACAAAGATTTGGATATGACTGATAGACTGAACAACAAAAGTTTCTTTTGTGGTAAAGTGTACATCCTGTAAAATTTACCATTTTAACCATTTGAACGTCCAGTTTGGTGAATGGAATACATTGACATGGTTGTGCAGCTGTTACCACCATCCACCTCCAGGACTTGTTCATCTTCCGGACTGGCACTCTGACCCCGCTAAAGAATAACTCCCCCTTTTCCCTCGCCTGCTCCCCCCAATCCTACTTTGTGTCTCTGTGACTGCAGCTGTTCCAGGCCCTCATACAAGCAGACTTGAACAGTATTTGTCCTTTCATGACTGGCTTGTTTCACTTAGTATAATGTCTTCAGGGTTCAGCCACATTGTAGTCTATCAGAATTTCCATCCTTTTTAGGGCTGATTGATAAGTATTCTGTTGTATGTATGTACCACATTTTGTTTATGCTGTGGACTCTTCAGCTGTATAATAGGTAGCCACCTTTTGTTAAGAGCACATACTTATTTTTATCATTTTTTTCCCCTTTGCACACTAGGTTTTTGAACATCTATGCCTGTGAATTTTTATGTAGTGAGCCTATTCCCCTTTGATGTTGACACGTAGTTTTCATCCGTCTGGGATTTGGTTGGAGCACCGGTTGACACTGAACTCAAACCCAGGAAGAATCCAGGGGCCTGGCTTCATCTGTTTTCTTGCTGAGAACGTCTTCTATAGGCTCAGTTTTTGCTTCAAACCAAACAGGCAGCTCTTGGCCGGGAGATGAGAAACACTCCCTGTTAGCACGCACACCTTTCATGCTGTTTTTGTCTTCTCTTGATCCTTTTTCCCCCTCTACTTAGTTTAAATGCTTTGTTTATAAAGTGTACTTACTAAGGTGCTTGCATTCCTCTTCAAGGTGAGAAGAGATTTTGTAGATCTCTGTAGTTAATACATATAATTTCTTCTGCTATAAGTTATGTTATTGATAGTATAGCTGACATTTACCCAGCACCTGCTATGTGCCCTGCCCCTCCCCCATGTATTTACCCAGTTATTTAACCCCACCAACAACCGTGTTTTTCACGTTGATAGGAAGTACTTTAAGGAGATATTTGGTAGCCAGTACAGTTGAAACCTGCAGCTATTACTCATGTGCTTTAAATGAAAGGAATCTAAAATAGTAGTCATAACACTGTGCTAACTATGTGCTGGGTTTTTTTTTTTTTTTTTTTTTTTAAGGGAGTAACAGGTTTAATCTCAACACCTTGAGGTTGGCACGTTAAAATAAGTTGCATGTTGTTGGGTGACTTTTAAATCCCTTATTTACAGTCTGCTTTTGATGACTCTATTATTTCTTCCTTAAGATTGCGTTCTCTCTCTCATCCGGGGAATATATTGATTCTAATTGCAGTAATTAAAACTTGTTGAACTAAAGCCCCCCGTCGACAGCCAGGCTGACTTGTTTGGAGAGAGAGCACACAGCACGGAGTCAGAAGGTGCAGGGGACGTCCGGTCCGCGGGGTCTCCTCGGCTCAGTGCTGCCTCCCGGGTTTGCATCCCGAGAGGGCGCATTCCCGAGAGGGGGGCGTTCCCGAGAGGGCGCGTTCCCGAGAGGGGGCGCGTGGCGAGAGGGGGCGTTCCCGAGAGGGCGCCTTCCGAGAGGGCGCGTTCCCAGAGGGCGCGTTCCCGAGAGGGCGCGTTCCCGAGAGGGCGCGTTCCCAGAGGGCGCGTTCCCGAGAGGGCGCGTTCCCGAGAGGGCGCGTTCCCGAGAGGGGTGTTCCCGAGAGGGCGCGTTCCCGAGAGGACCCCGCCTTTCCTGGGTCTTAACCAGAGAGCGTGGCGTGCAGGCCTGGGAACTGCGCAGGAGCTTGTTTTGTACCGTGGTAACGAGAGACACACGCTGCTGTACACCTCGGTTTTTTTATTTTATTTTAAACCCAGCGATGAAAAGCACCGTGTGAAACGTACCTCTCTAACCGTATGTAAGTGTTTGGTTTAGTCCAGCGGTGTTTCCTGTGTTCAGCTTGTGCTGTGACAGGTCTCTGGAACGTTCCCATCTCACAGTCTGACACTCTGCCCTTCAGGCAGCTCCCGTTCCTCTCCACCACACACCTTGGTTTATTTTTTTTGAAGTTGTTGACACAGAAGAACACCCAGGAGTGTTCATTTAACAGCTTATTCGAGAGTGTTTCGTATCAGCACCTGTAGAGCCCATCCTTTAACTGCTGCGGAAGGCTGTGTTTACGGACGTGGTGTCAGTTGTTACATCAGTTCCCAGTGATGGGCATTTAGGTTTTTTATGATCTTACAAACAGTGCCTCTCTGAGGCACTTTTTGTTTTTTGCCCGGACAGGGTAACGTGCTTTTGTTTCGTGGTCTCAGCCAAGAGGCCGTGTTCCTGGCAGGCGTGTTCCTCACTGCGACTTGCTGATGCTTTCGGTAACAATGTCTCACACATGCCAGGTGCTGCCCCGGTTTAGACTCCTGTGAGGTCACGCTAATTGTGCATAGAGAGAGGAAGTCACTTTGCAAACTTAGGGACATCGAAGGCGCCGGTGGACCTCGGAGCTCTCCTCTTAGCCCGGCTGGTGTGGCCTTGGCGCAGCCGTTTTGCTGCCCACTGTGGTTCCTGGTTTTGATGGGTTTTGTTTGTGTACTCATGTTTGAAAACTCAGGTTTGATTTTTCTCTCTGATTTCTATTGGGTGAGTTCTTCCCGATAATTCAATAATTTTAAAAAATTGTTTTAGTTACTTTTATTTGTATAGTTTAAAATATTTTGAAAGACTTCAAAAAGTAAGTATTTTGTTAGACTTCAGAAAGTTTTTAAAAAATCTTTACAGATTACTTCCATATTCTGTTCCTCCAGCTCCCTCTGTTAACATCTTTTGTAACCGCAGTGTAATTATCAAAACTAGAAAATCAACATTGATGTGATGCTGCTAACTCATCCACAATCCAGATTTGGACTTTTCTGGTATTTCCCTTTTTTTGTCCCAAGACTCAGTATTTAAAACTTTTTAAATGTAGCTATACTCTTGCATATTTACTTGTATTTGTAGGGTGACTGGGTTGTTACATTTCCACATTTTCTTCCCTCCTCTTCCTTTCCTCTGTCACCTGCCTTGGACTGATTGTTACTAAACACTGGGCTTCCCCGGTGGCTCAGAGGGTAAAGAACTGCCTGCAGTACAGGAGACTGGGGTTCGATCCCTGGGTCAGGAAGATCCCCTGGAGAAGGGAACAGCACCCCGCTCCAGTATTCCTGCCTGGAGAATTCCGCAAATGGAGGAGCCTGGCTGTAGTTCATGAGGTTGTAAGGAGTTAGACACGACTGAGGAGCACTTCCAGTAAACATTCTAATATTTACATCTATAACGTTATGTATACTAATGTATGTGATACTCTATCAGTAAAACAATTATTTTTTGATTCCGTGATGCAAGGGTATCAATGTCTTTTTATTCTTTCCTCCTTTCCATGTATACCTCTCAACTCAATAGTGGTTCTGCTGTTTTAATTTACAGTGTTTACATTCTGTTCTATAGCTATGAGAAAAATCTTTATTTCTACATCTTAAATGGATTAATTGCTCACTGTGAGTCATTGGCTGTACTTTCTGCATTTTTATTGTTTGGCTAAAGCTTATCTCCTAATAGTTAATCAGGCAAGCTTCATAGGAATGAGATTCTCCCAGGTTCTTATATATTTAAAAGTGAAAGTCGCTCAGTGGTGTCCGACTCTTTGTGACCCCATGGACTATACAGTCCATGGAATTCTCCAGGCCCGAATACTGGAACCTTTCCCTTCTCCAGGGGATCTTCCCAACCAGGGAATCCTGGTTAGGGATCCCGATTGCAGGCAGATTCTTTACCAGCTGAGCCACCAGGGAAGATTTGTTTTTGCAACACCATTGGCTGGCAGTGTGGCCACACCTTCCTGCCCTGAAGGCCCTGTAAGTGACCCAGTGGTGCACACGAGTCTGTGCCGATGGCCGAGACTGGCGGTACTTTGCCTGCTTTAAGGGTGTTTTGGTGTGCTCGAACATTTGTTGTTGTTCAGTCGCTCAGTCGGGTCTGACTCTTTGCAACCCTGTGGGCTGCAGC
Source organism: Cervus canadensis (assembly GCF_019320065.1). Classification (NCBI taxonomy): domain Eukaryota; kingdom Metazoa; phylum Chordata; class Mammalia; order Artiodactyla; family Cervidae; genus Cervus; species Cervus canadensis. Next base: position 114,451,649 of record NC_057388.1, read on the forward strand.
TCGCCAGGCTTCCCTGTCCTTCACTGTCTCCTGGAGTTTGCTTAAACTCGTCCATAGAGTCGGTGATGCCATCCAATCACCTCATCCTCTGTCACCCTCTTCTCCTGCCCTCAGTCTTTCCCAGCATCAGGGTCTTTTCCAGTGAGATGGCTCTTGTCATCAGGTGGCCAAAGTATCTGGAGCTATTTCTCCGCTCTTCCCCAGTATCATATTGGATACCTTTTGACCTGGGGGGGTCCATCTTCTGATGCCCTATCTTTTTGCCTTTTCATACTATTCATGAGGTTCTCCTGGCAGGAATACTGGAGTAGGTTGCCATTTTCTCTTCCAATGAACCACGTTTTGTCAGAACTCTCCACCGTGACCCATCCATCTTGGATCGCCCTGCAGGGCATGGCTCATCCCTTCATTGAGTTATGCAAGCCCCTTCGCCATGACAGATCTATGATCCATGAAGGGGCTGCTCAGACTCAGCATGATAAAATCCCACCGTGTTCTCTCAGAGTTCTGGAGGCTTTAGGTCCGAAGTCAAGGCGCCATCAGGGTTGGTGTCTGTCGAGACCTCTCTTCTTGCTGACCTCTGCGTGTCCTCCACGGTCTTCCCTCTGTGCAGGCGCGAAAGAGAGCTCTCTGCTGTCCTCCTTCTCTTGCAAGGACATTGATCCTGTGGAATTAGGGCTCCCCATGACCTCACGTAGCCCCGTTTCCTCCCTAGAGGCTTCGTTTCCAGATGCACTCACATGAGGGTTGAGGCTTCAGCGTAGGAATTCTGGGAGACACAGCTCCGTCTATAACAAAGGGTAATGTGGAATTTTTTGCCTAAAGGACCAGAGAATTTTTATTTATTTATTTTTTCTTTGTTTTTTTTTGCAGCCTAAATATATGATGTATATCCGTATTTATTGACATGGAAAAGTGTTCACAACATACTGCTGAATGACAAAAAGCAGGTTTATTTATTCTTTTTCTCTTTCTGTAATCCTGTTTTCTTCCTCCTCTTTGATAGTGGTGGTTATTTTAAAACAGATACTTGAATTTTCTGAAATGTCTTTACCATGATTTTCACCTGCTTAGTTTTTTTCTGGGTAAATGTTTTTTGGTCTTTCGTTCGTTTTTCCTGTTGCTTCTCTGTCTTCCCTCCCTTTCTCTTGCGGTGTTTGTATGCGGCCTTTGGCTGGTCTCTTTGAGTTCTTTCCTCATCCTGGAATGAGGGGAGTTCTTCTGGGCCGCTGTGCGTGTGAGTTTGGGCCGGGCACGGGTGAAGCGGGTCTGGGCGGAGCTGCTTCTGCGTGGGCCTTTCTGCTCACCACCGATGGCAGAGCTGCCTCATCTGACCCTGTGGCCTGTGCTGTCAGGGCGGCTGGGGCTCGGGGAGGGGGGCTTCTCCGCTCTTCTCTGCTCAGACTGGGCTTGTTCCACGCGGGGGCGCCCTGCTTCGGCTCTTCTCTGGAGACCCGCGTGGCTGGCCTGCGATCTGGAGTCAGCGGTCCCCCGCTTCTTGGTGTCCTCTCTTGTCTCGGGATGGGGGGTGTTACTGCCCTTCGCAACTCGCCGCAGGTCTCCTCAGCTTCAGGGTGTGTGGGTGCTGCCTTATCGAAGGTAGTTTGCTTTTCTGTGTCTGGTTCTTGCTTTGGGGGTGGCTAGTAAGAGCAGGAGTGTTTAGAGAGGTCTTTGCTCTGCTGTGTCAAAGCTCCTAGGCCAACCTGTAAGACTGTTTCTTAAAGTGCAGATTTCTTTAGCGTACCCGCTGGGTGCGCCCTACCTGTGAAATTAGGAAAAGGTTATCATGCTTTTAGGGTAACTTTTTTACGATTCTGTTGTAGTGACATGAAGTTTCAGTGAACGCTACATATAGTGAATGTTTTCTTACAGACAGAACCGCCACTGAATACACCAGAAAACCGAGAGTATCTCGCGGAAATTATGTTTGAATCATTCAACGTCCCAGGACTCTACATTGCGGTTCAGGTAGGAGCAGAGAGGTTTTTATGATTCTCAGGTGTCCGCGGCTGTCTCGGAGTGGAGGTGGTCCTGAAGGCCCCTGTTGTCAGAGTGCCGCGCGTTCTTCCTTTTCTGCACCCTCCACACACACGCGCGCCCACATATACAAACCGACAGACTGAAACACACACATACAAACACACACACGGTGTTTGGGTTTGAACTCAAACACTGTGCGACCATGTTCTGTGATCTGTGTTTTTATTGCTGGTATGGAGTTGTCCAGCTTTTGCCTTTTCACATACATTAGCATCTCAGGTATTCTTTGTGTGACAAACTCGAGACAATGGTTCTTTTTTGGCTTCCTCCACTTCTGATCATAAAAAGGAAAAGATGCTCTAGAATCTGCTGAAAAACAAAACAAGGGCCTCTAGAGGGCCCCCCTTTGGGATTTGGGCTCCATGAGCTTGCAGAAGCTAATTGTTCGTAATGTGGGGTTTTTGTTGGTTTTGGTTGTTGTTATTTATCTGCCACTCTTATATAAAGAAACTGACTGAGATTTTGGGGAATAAATTTTTAAAAAGTGTCTCCCAAAATATTTTCTGCATACTCTCGTTCTTCACTTCTAAGAAAAAGGAGGAGGAGTTACATGGAAAATTAATCTGGGAGATAGCACATGCCATGGCCTCTGGTGGTTCTCACCAGCTTTTCTTTGCAAGACTCTGGTTTATTTTGTGGAAAGCTTGACTCCTCAGGTGATGCCTACAGAATTTGCATGTTAGTCCCCCATGGGATGGGTTTGAATTCTGGGGGGAAGATGGAGGGTGGGGAAGGGAAGGAGTTACTCAGGCTTGTTGAGTAAGAGAAGGCTTGACTGAACCTGAGAACCCTTGGGTCCTTGGGAAGCGTCTCCCCGAGGCTCACGGCCTCCGTGTCTCCCGTGCAGGCAGTGCTGGCCCTGGCCGCCTCATGGACATCGCGACAGGTGGGCGAACGCACGTTAACGGGGATCGTCATCGACAGCGGGGATGGGGTCACCCACGCCATCCCAGTGGTAAGCGGCATATTCAGGGCTTTGCTCTGCGGGCCTCACCCGATCTGAGGTGAGGGAAAAGACGGAGGGAAAACACCCTTCTGGAGTTAAGACACCACTTTAGAAGACATGGCTGTACTCAGCAAAGGTAACAGGAGTTTTAAACCCAGGACTGAGAAAGAAGACGACGCCCAGTGTCTGGTGCTGGCGGTTTGAGATCTGCAGTGGGGGGGTTCCTTCACTCAGAATGTCAGCAGTGGTTTGGGGTCTCCTGGGCTCCGTGTGATCCTGGGGTACATCACCAGGGGGTCTTCCTGGCTCACGTTCTGAGCTGTCCGCTTGGGTATCAGTAGCTCAGGATGACCTCTTTGCTCTGTGACAAGAGGTGGGTAGCTTGACCCAGCTCTTGCTTTAGAGGAATCGCTTCTTGCTTCTTATTTAAGAGCCAAGAAAGGGAGATTCCCTGGTGGTTCAGATGGTAAAGAACCTGCCTGCAATGCAGGAGACCGAGGTTTGATCCCTGGGTTGGAAAGATTCCCTGGAGAATGGAACGGCATCACACTCCAGTATTTTTGCTTGCAGAATCCCACGGACAGAGGAAATACAGTCCATAGAGTTGCAGAGTTGGGCATGACTGATTTTCACTTTCAAGGGATGATTGTTCGTTTTGGCCTGCAGAATACCCTGCAATGTTATTTTTTGGTTTTAGATTTCATAGTATTAGAGAAGTGATTTCTTAATTCAGGCTTCAAGAGACAGTATCTGTTTTTTCTTTCCATCCAGCGGATTAAGTTAACTATTTGAAAGTGAAAGTCACTTAGTCGTGTCCAACTCTGTGACCCCATTGACTATACGGTCCATAGAATTCTCCAGGCCAGAATACTGGAGTGGGTATCTGTTCCCTTCTCCAAGGGGGATCTTGCCAACCCAGGGATTGAACCCAGGTCTCCCGCATTGCAGGCAATTCTTTACCAGCTGAACCACCAGGGAAGCAAATTATTTGAAGTTTGCTTTTTTAAAGATGAATCGAAGCTGCCTGCAGGGGGCGCACCGTGGACAGTCAGACCCCCTCTGATTCCTCATCTTCCTCCTCCAGACTCAGATTCAACCCTGTTACTAGTTATCAATGGTTACTGCAAGTGTGTTTTCTGCATATATGGGGGTGTGTGTCTGTGTAATGCAAACTGGGTGGTGGTGGTTGTTTCTTAAAGCAATTCATTTAATTGAAAAAATAGTCACCACTTTATTTCAGGCAGTCGAGGAGTGATGTACTGACATGCTGAGGCTTTAATTCCTGGAAGGCCAGTGTTCACTGCAGGGGAAAGTTCCTGTGTCCACAGTCAGGAGGATAAAGCCACATTCCTCCCGCCTGCCCCCCTGCCAGCGTGCCGCCCGCCCCGGGGGGTGAGAGACGGGGCAGAGCCTTCTCTGTGCCGGCGGAGCGCCCTCCGCTGGGCCCTGAGCCCTCCCCGCTCTTGAGGGCCGTGCCCAGCGTTGGAGGCCCTCGAGTTACCGCTGAGGGCTGGCCTCCACGCTGAGGTCGTGCCCTCAGAGACAGGGCAGACCTGGGTCTGGGCGGTGCCCTGCTCTTTGCCTCCCTCTTGCATCTGGTTGAGGAGAAGAAAAGAAAAATTCTACGTGGTGTTCAGGCCCACAGGGAAAGCTGCTGTTCAGCTTTTTATCTGTTTCTTAGTTCCATTATTTTCCTGATTATAAAAATGACATTTGTTGAACAAAATCAGGACAAAATAGAGAAGAAAATAAAAAGACCTGTAATACCCACCCAGAGGACTGCATTATGCTTTTGGTTATATATCTTTTCTAAGCTCTTAAATACGTGTGTACATATTTTAAGCGGAATTAGAGTATTCTGTGTCTGAAATTGTATTCTGATTGTACAGTGTAATCCTAAATTTATATTTTGCGTATTGGTTTATCCCTAGTATATGGTTAAATATTCTGTGAAAAAAATAGTCACTACATAATAGTCCATCCTCTGGGTATAGCATCACTCATTTATTTTCCTGTTGTTGGTTTGTGGGGTGTTTTAATATATTTAATGCTGTGATGAAGCTGATTGAACACTGGTTGAATTCAGTTTAGAAGGTGTTATATATAAAGCATAGATGGTAAAGAATCCACTGCAGTGCGGGAGACCTGGGTTTGATCCCTATGTCAGGAAGATCCCCTGGAGAAGGGAATAGCAACCCACTCCAGTATTCTTGCCTGGAGAATTCTGTGGACAGAGGAGCCTGGCTGGTTACAAAGACTGGGTGACTAACGCAAGGCACAGAATATAAAAATTGTGAGTGGTTTGTGTCAGAGAGAGCTCATATTCTTATGAGTGTTTATGTTGATCTTTTATTTTTTTAATAATTGGTTTATATTTTTTGTCTCGATCTTAAAATATTTAATAAATGGCTTGGACTTTTTGGAAAGGCCACAGCTTCTCTGCTAGACGGAGTTACATCAGAAGGAACCCCAAGAGGAATTATTGGGGTTGGTGTATGTACGAGCTTAGAAAGATATATAACCAAAAGCATAATGCAGGGACTTGTTCCTGCAACTTAACTGGTGATGGGGTCTGTGCTTACAGTTGTTAGGACTGACACGCCGTAACATGGAGCCACCTCTGTCCGCTCTGTCTCAGGGGCATGTGGCCCAGGAGACAGGGCTTCATGGGAGACTGTGAGGGTCCCTTCTTCACTCGAGGAAGCTGGGGTTGGGCTTCTTGCTGACCGTCAGCTCCTGGAGCGAGCTGGAGGTGCCCAGCCTGGCTTGTGTGGCGGCTGTGCCCGCAGGGCAGTGGGTGGGGGCGCCGGGCTGCAGCTCCCTGCTGGCACCGGCGGAGGACAGCCCAGCCCCTTCCAGCATGGTCCCCGCGGCAGAGCGCTCAGGAGACTGACCAGGCATCCCCGAGCAGTGCCGCTCACTGCACAGCGGAGGGGATCGCTTACTGGGAGCTTACTACCTGCCCAGGACAGGGCTGGGTGCTGGACTCGCCCATGAAGGCTGCACCACCAACATCAGCCCCATCTGCCCCACAGAACGGATGAAGGCGCCGCGGCTGAAACGTGTTGCCAGCATCCACGGTCCCTCAGCCCACACCAGTGGAACCGGACTGAGTCCAGGTTGTTGGAACCTGCGTCCTGCCCGCTAACCAGCTTGCTGACTTTTCTCTACAGGTCCATTTCTAGTTGCTGTAACAGTTATGAATAAAACCTTTTCCTTTTCGTTAGAGGAACAAAAGGAGGATTCATCCGTTGTTCTGACAGGCAGCCGTACTTTCTGGAAATGACTGTTTTACAGGGTTTTCTCTTCACATTCTTGATGAAAACGTCAGGTTCTGCTAAGGGAACCGCGCTTGCTTCCAGGCCTGAGCGAGCCCTCCGCAGTAGAGTGCGGCCGCAGGAAACGCCATGGTGTCCGGCGGGGCGGGGCTGGGGCAGGGCTGACTCAGCGCCAGGAGCCCGCGCCTCCTGGGCTCACTTACAGGCCTCCCCTCCTCTCCTTCCCCAGGCAGAAGGCTACGTGATTGGGAGCTGCATCAAGCACATCCCCATCGCAGGGCGGGATATCACCTATTTCATCCAGCAGCTGCTGCGGGAGCGGGAGGCGGGGATCCCCCCGGAGCAGTCGCTGGAGACCGCCAAAGCCATCAAGGTAGAGACAGCTGGGGGCAGGCCGGTCTGGGGGTGAGAGAAATGGTGTTTGGAGGCTTCCCTTGCTGCCACCGCCTCTGCCCCCAGCTTGGCTTCATTGTCCTTCCTGCTCCCTCCCTGAGAACGTGGGTCTCCATCCGTTTATGCTTGCGGGGGTTCCCGCTGTTAATGAGAGCAGCTTGGTGGCCGGGGTTGAGCACCGGCCCCAGTCCAGCATCATTTCAAGGAGCCTAATTAAGTTAGAACTTCAGTTAGCTGGGCGTGTCTGCCTCCCCTCCCTCCAAGTTCATCTCTAGCTTCGGGAGCAGCAGCAGCAGTGATGTCAGGGGTTTGGTGAAGTCAGCCAGTGTTCAGACGCATTTCCAGCACCTGCAGATTGTGGTTCTGAGCCCTGTGAATTCCAGCGCAGAGTAATGCTGTTCCAGGATGGGGTCATTGATCAGATCCCCTGCCCCGCCCCCTGTCGTTTCTAGACTGTAATGACCGTGCTGGAAAGGTTAGAGGGTTTTAAGATCAAATCAGTAAGATGAGAAGAAAAACGTCTTACCAGTCCTTTCTAAAAGTGCCCGCTTGACCCGGCCCATCAGTCTGGTCTTTGTGTTTCTCTGTATGTAGCAGCTGACAGACCCTTTTTAAAGGAGCTTTCTTTTCAGGTTGAAAATCAGGACAGATTACTGAAGATCAGGACACATCACTGTTTTTCACTTTAGCCAAAATGCAAGAGAGTCTTCATAACACAAGGGTGATTATTATATAGATGAAGAGCAGGGGTTTCGTTTGTTTAAGGAGAAGCATTTAAGTGTGGGGGTGACAGGGGGCCTTGGGCGTCCCCCCTTCTCATAGAGCACACAGTGCCTGAACCTCAGGGGCTTTAGCCTCCCCCGCCTGCCCCCCATTAAACACCCAGTGAGGGGCTTGAAGGAAAGGGACCATGGGGCACTCCCTCGATTCCCCGCCCTCGGTGAGCACAGGTGTTCTGGGGCTGGGGCTCCTGCGAGGAGGGGCCCCCGCTGCCCTGGGTGTCCAGGATGGGAGCTTCCAGGGAGGGGGTGCCTCAGAGCCAAGCTTGCAGCCCCGGCCCAACCCCAGATCTGCCCTCTCCCCCTGGGAATGTCACGGGAGTGTCCTTTTAGACTAAAACCTCCCCCATTTGCCCTCCCTTCCTTGCCTTTCTTTTGGTCCCCTCCCCGCCCCTTCTGACTGGCCCTCGGGGTGGACGTGGGGGAGCGGAGCCCTGAGCGGTGACTGAGGGGCTGCTTTCCAGGTCCCCGTGGCAGCCTTTCCTTTGTCGCGGGCTCTCTGGGGCCCGGTGCTGACTCCGAACCTGGATCTGGTGCGTTCAGGCCGCTCAGCGTGTGGCTCAGCTCTGAGGTGGTGGGGAGAGAGACCCCTGTCCCTCCAGCCAGCTGCCCGGCCTGCGGTTAGTCCTCCCCTCACTCCCCTGAGACCAGGGCGGGGGCGTCCTGGAAAGGTGGTGGAGCCCCTGCACCCCACAGGGGTGGTCTCTGCAGGCCTGACTAGTGGGCCCGGCATTCACGGTCCTGGCAGCCCACGTTGCCCACAGGAAGCTTATTTCAGGATCTGGTACCCAAGAGCCACCTGCTGCTCTGCTGAGGTCAGCTCTCAGGACAGGTGATGGACTAGAGATCCCCAGGGGGGCATCACGAGATGCCACGTCTCAGGCTGGTGCTGGGGTGAAAACCAGGAGCGGGTTCTCAGGCCGCAGTGCACGGCCGCTCCGTCCTGCCTGTTGGCCTCTTCTGTCCGTGGTGCCTGGCACCTTACACCGTGCCCTGTCATCTGCTTATTCGTCACGGCCATTGCTTACGCTCCTGACTCTCCGCTGGGGTGTGCGCTCCAGCGGGCAGGGGGTGTGTGTGTTTTGTCGTGAGTCCTGCGTGTCCGTGTCGTGGAGCTGGTGGCCGTGCCGTGTCAGACTGCACAGCAGGTTCACGACCCGTGGGCAGCCGTGTCTGGCATGGGGTGGAGTCGGCTGCGTTCTGCGTGGGGCTGCAGCGCGGGTTTGCTGGTCCCGGTGGACAGCCGCGAGTGCCCGGGCAGGCGCCGCGTGGGGCCACGAGGAATGAGGAGACCGGAGGTGGAGACAGAATGCTTAGTGCATGCCGTCAGACAGTACTTCAGCTGATGAGCAGCAGAATATGGCAGGGGAAGGCTGAGATTAATAGCCGAGCTGCAAAGCAAGCAGGTTCACTCACAGTCCAGAGCGAAGTCATGAGAAGCCTGTGAGGCTTGACCGTGTCCGCACTGGAGTTGTGATGAGCGGGCAGGACTGGTTTTGGGATGTCCAGGGCTGGAGGTTACTGGGTCTTGGTCAGAGGCAGGCTCTGGTGACTTCTGTGTGTGTGTATCTGCAGGAGAAATACTGCTACATCTGCCCTGACATAGTCAAGGAGTTCGCCAAGTACGACGTGGATCCTCGGAAGTGGATCAAACAGTACACGGGGATCAACGCCATCAACCAGAAGAAGTTCGTCATAGATGTCGGCTACGAAAGGTTCCTGGGCCCTGAGATTTTCTTTCACCCGGAGGTAAAGCTGCGGGCTTTGTGAGAGTGACGTCCGCCGTGTGTGGTGGAGCGATGCTGCCCCCTGGTGTACGTGGGCAGCAGTCCTCGGGCCGCCTTCCCGTGAGGCCCGCTGGGCGCCCGCCGTAGGCCCTGCAGATGTTACAGCGCCCTGTGTGATCACCTGCTTGACTGTTGCCCTCTTTAGACCCGGCTTTCTGTTAAAAAAACAGCTAATGAGTGATTAGGAAGCCGCTTTGAGAGCAGTAGAGGATAATGGAAATGGAGTTGCTCTCGTAGTGACTGGAGAACTAGTTAATCCTGGCAGACCATCAGTTGGGCGCAGGAGGGCACGTGACCTTCCCATTCTTTGTGACGGCCCGTCCCAACTCCAGTTCTGAGCCCTGGACGGTGGGTCCTGCCCTGTTTCCTGCTGCAAGTTAGAGCTCCTGTCTGAGCAGCACCTTTCCGTCAGTTATTCGGGCTTTAGGAAGTACAGGCCTCACCGTGTTAACTATGGTCACAGAGAGTTATTACTCTTACAGATAAAGTAATGAAGAGACAACATTTTAAGGTTTAAATAAAATAGGTTGTATTTGTATTTTGGTTTATTTTTCTAATTCAGTTTGCTTTTGCTAGGTAGGTTACACGCTGCTGCCTGTTTCCAGGTATGCGTGACCTTTTGTGCAGGGAGATGGCTCACAGTGTCGCCTCGCCACAGTCTAACACTCATTCGTGCCCTCTGATATTATAGATTTAACACAGACATAAAGCCAGCCATGACCAGTGGACAGCACCCGGCGAGCACCCGGATGTTACCTTCTTGAGTCCGTTAAAAGGTGTCCTTGATTTTTAAAGCATGGTTCAAATTTTTAAAATCAAATTCTTTTGCACTTTACCTTATTTGACTTACAGTACTGAACTGAAGACTGTTTACTCAGTGGCGTGACCGTCACCGTATTGTTTCATTTAAAAGCCGCCCCCCTGAACCGTCCCCCCTTGCACCCCCGCCAGGTTTCTGGCTCAGGTTTACAGTGTGGTCATTCATTGGCTGTGTTTTCTCTTGCATCCTAGCTAATTTTTACATGACATTAATACTCATAAGTGATACACTTGTTCTGTACTCACAGTGTTTCCATAACATCACACACACATGATTTATAGCCTCAGACAGCAGGATTCCTGGTGTGTCCTGACGCAGGGTTGGGCGCTATTGGCTCCCGTGTGATGTTTTCCCCTCACTGAGCCCACACATGTCGCCGGGACGTGTCACCATCACCCCATGCACACTCACTTGGGTTCGCTTGACATACTAACATTTGACGTGGTCATTCCAGCCTGAAGGCTTTAAAAGTTACAGTACATTCCGTATTTATTAAAGTCACTTAAAAAAAAATGATTGAGAGAAGTATGTAATGTTTCTTTTATATTTGTACAAAATGCAGTTTGCCAACCCGGATTTCATGGAGTCCATCTCGGAGGTGGTTGATGAAGTCATACAGAACTGCCCCATCGACGTTCGCCGTCCGCTGTATAAGGTATGAGCTGCCTGGGTTTCATCCCACAGTCTAAGGCCCAGCATTCTTAGAAGAATAGGTTCTTACCATCAGTGTGCAGACGTTCCTGTCTCACCCCGGTCTTGTAGGATCTGTTAAAGGCCAGCATACTGGTGAAATGTTCTTCTTGGAGTGGCTATGATGTAAATGTTTGGAAATAGGGCTCAGTTAACCGGAAGTCTTTAAGTCTTCTTGTATCTTTATTCTTATCTGGCCAGCTATATTTTAAATTGGACAGTTTTAACCCTGCATAGTGACCGAAAGATAAAGGCAGCCCTTCCCCCCCTGCTCTCCATGAATTCGCTGGTGTTGCTTCACGCATGTTTAGGTTTGCACCACATGCACTGTTGCCAGAAGGAAGTCAGATCCTGAATGAAGCATCAGGTGGAAAATACCCATGTAATAATGTTTCCAAAATTCTGTGTGACCAGGGAGTTTTGAAACCTGAGATGAGAAAAGGCTAGTCTGTGTAATTACAGCATAAAAGATGCTGCTGACATCTGGTTGTTGAGAGCAGGAAGTGGCGGTCAGCTGGCCCTCCCTCACCCGTGGCTGCCCTCTGCCGAGTCTTACCTCCTCAGCTCGGGGGGCTGAGCTTAGAGGGGACCGTCAGGCCCAGCAGTGAGGGCATACACAGTAGAATCCTGTGCAGTCTTCAAAAAGAATGAGGTGAGTCAATGTAAATTCAAATGAAGAGATGTTATAGTACATGTTAAGTGAAAAGGCAAATCGTAAAACTTATATATACTATTATTTGATTTTATTTAAAATGTAGTTTGTGTATGTTATATACATACATACATATATGTTTGAAAAGGTTTTGAATGATATATGCCAAACTCAAAGAAAATAAAATACCTTTGGGGTTTGGAGATGGATAAATTTTACTTTCTACTTTTTGTGTTTTAAAATTATTTGAAATTTTATAGTTAACATTTATTATTTTTATTATAGGAACATTTTCCTATGTAGACAACTTTTTATGGGTGAAAACAAATTATAATTTGGTTTTTATAGTTCAGTTCAGTTCACTCACTCAGTCATGTCCGACTATTTGTGACCCCATGGACTGCAGCACGCCAGGCTTCCCTGTCCATCACCCACTCCCAGAGCTTGCTCAAACTCATTTCCGTTAAGTCCAACCATCTCATTCTCTGTTGTCATAAGTGATACACCATAGTTCAAAAGCATCAATACTTCAGTGCTTAGCTTTCTCTATGGTCCAACTCTCACATCCATGCATGACTACTGGAAAAGCGATAGCTTTGACTAGATGGACCTTTGTCAGCAAAGTAATGTCTCTGCTTTTTAATATGCCATCTACGTTGGTCATAGCTTTTCTTCAAAAGAGCAAGCGTCTTTCAGTTTCATCACTGCAGTCACCATCTGCAGTGATCTTGGAGCCCAAGAAAATAAAGTCTCTGTTTCCACTGTTTCACCATCTATTTGCCATGAATTGATGGGACCAGATGCCATGGTCTTCTTTTTTAGAATGTTGAGTTTTAAGCCAGCTTTTTCACTCTCCACTTGCACTTTCATCAAGAGGCTCTTTAGTTCCTCTTCGCTTCTGCCATAAGGGTGATGTCATCTGCATATCTGAGGCTATTGATATTTCTCCCAGCAATCTTGATTCCAGCTTGTGCTTCATCCAGCCCAGCATTTCACATGATGTACTCTGCACAGAAGTTAAATAAGCAAGGTAACAATATACAGCCTTGACATACTCCTTTCCCAACTTGGAACCAGTCCACTGTTCCATGTCTAGTTTTAACTGTTGCTTCCTGACCTGCATACAGATTTCTCAGGAGGCAGAACAATTATACTAAAAAAATTCTCGCACTGTTAAGAAAGTTCTAGGACCCACAACAGATTTCACAACCTGGGGATTCGGCAAAGGGACTGAGACCCCTCAGGGAATTTGACTTTGGAGGCCAGTGGGATTTGATTTTTATTGTTACATGTGCTTAATTAAACATCTCTCCTCCAATCAAATGTGCAAGAAAGGGAAACTAGAGACAGAGGAGAATATTAAAGTTTAGTAAAATCCACGCTTTATTCTCTTTACTTCTTAAATCTCACCCGACATTAGCTGTGTCTTGTCCGTGAAAACATGGAGCAGTTGTGCTCTCTTTAGTCTCCATTTCATTGAAATGGAAACGAAACTTGTGCCAGTGGTTATGAAGGTTCATGATGGGGTGAGATTTTTCTATTAGACAGCTGAGTTCACTTTCAGTAGTAGTATAGGAAGTAGAGATGGCCTGGTAGCCTGAGCTCCTTCATAGAGGACGACCCTCAGCCCTAGAACTAGATGGACCTAGGTGAAATGGAGCAATTGGTCTTGGACTTGTAGTTATTATAAAATACTGGCTATATTCCCCGAGTTGTACAGTATATCTTTGTAGTTTATTTATTTTATGCAGAATAGCTTGTATCTCTTAATCCCCTACTCGTATCTGGCCTCTTCCCCCTGATCCTACTGGTAACCACTGATTGTTCTCCATGAAAAGTGAAAGTTGCTTAGTTGTGTCCGACTCTTTGAGACCCCATGCACTATTCATTCCATGGACTTTTCCAGGCCAGAATACTGGAGTGCGTAGCTGTTCTCTTCTCCAGGGGTGTCAGGGGGTGTTTGACAGGAGGATTCCTACGTGCTCTCTCTCATGAGTCCTTTGTCCCTCTTCAAGCGGAGCAGCACGCTGCTCCCAGGGACTGAGGCCATTGTGTGAGGCAGGCTTGGGTCTCCTTTGGTAAACATTCTCTTTACAACAAAACTGCTTAGTCTTGCTCCCCTTTCTGGAGATATGGATTGTCTCCTGACCTTGTGACTATTATTACCCCTTGTTCCCTTGGTAACGGTTGCTGTACGTTTGGTTTTCTGATCTCTATCATTGCTGAAAGAAGTTTCTTGTACCACAGCCTATATATACTGGTAGAAAAATCATTGAAGCACCTGTGCTCCATCAGAGCTTAGGTCCCCGTGTCTTTTTTGTTTCTCTTTCTCTCCTCTCTATCTCTCTCTGGCTGATTCTCTGGAGCATGGAGACCCGTTGTGCTCACTTTCCTGCCCGGGCTTCTAAGACCCTCTCGAGAAGGCACTTTGTGCCTTTACCCCTTCGAGGTGGTGCCTGGTGCCCTCGTGAGCGATGCAAGTCCTGTGTCAAGGGCTTTATTGGTCCTCTGCGTAAACCAGGGAATATCAGCCTCTTTCTCTCTTTTACTTTCTTATTGTCGACTCCGTACCACCAGGTTCCAGTCCATTAAAGGACCTCAACACAATGGGGATCTTCCCAACCCAGAGACTGAACCCAGGTCTCCCGCATTGCAAGAGGATTCTTTACCAGCTGAGCCACCAGGGAAGCAGATTGTTCTTTATAGCTGTGTCTTATTTCTTTTTTGTATGTTCATTCATTTCTTTTTTATATTCCATATATGTAATATCATACAGTATTTTTTTCTGCCTTATCCCTCTAGCCTAATGCCCTCCAGGTCCATCCATGTTGCTGCAAATGGCATTATTTCATTCATTTTATGTCTGAGTAACATTTCATTGTATATATGTACCACATCTTCTTTATCCATTCATCTGTTGATGGGCACTTAAGATTGCTTCCACATCTTGGCAATTATAAATAATGTTGTGAACATAGAGGTGCTTGTATCTTTTGAGTTAGTGTGGTTTTCAGGCTTCTCTATCCCTGAGACCCGTGGCCCCCACTGGCCACTGCTCTGCCTGTTGTCTCTGGAGGCTGTCACCCCGGGTTACAGGCTCTTGGGCGGGCAGCCTTTTTCTTCAGATTCACTCTGTACTTGTGGTCCCACTTCCTGTCATGAGCTCCTCCTCATGAGCGTGGACGTGAGCTTGCTATGGACAGAACCTTCCACTGTGACATCTGTGTTCATGAAATGCATGGATATACGGTCGGTGGGATTTTACAAGTAACTCTAAAGCCCTCTTCTGGTTAGACGTGGTACATACAAGTGCTTCTGCAGAACACGTGGGCATCTTGCTCCGGAGAGCTGAACGGGCATGTCTTTGGGATCGTCTTTCCTCTCCAGTCTTACTGTCATTCTCTTCTCTGTTGCCGATGCTTCTTCCTGCCTGCTGGGCTCACTCTTGTCAGTGTCCCAGGCACTGCCATGGGGCTTCCAAAGTGCTCAGTAAACCACCCAGGAAGTAGGAAGCAGGTTTGCACCCACACAAGCTCACGATTGCTGTCTGCTGAGCCCTGTTGGGTTACCCACTCAGGCACGAGGCCCTGCAGTAGGCTGGGCTCCTGACTTCTACCTTCATGCACAGTCCCTCCAGTCCCCACAGGCTCAGACGGGCAGCTCTGGTGGTAGAGAGGGCTATAGGGGAACCTGCAGGGAAGGCTCTGAGGCAGCTCCCTGAGGCCCTGAGGCCTGCCCTTGGCTTCAGAGGAAGGTGTCTCCCCTTTGCCTCACCTGCTCCCAAGGCACCGCCTGGATCAGTAGGGCCAGGATTTCTTGTGTTTCCCAGGCCCAGTTGTGGAAACTGTAGGGGAAGTGTTGTATGGTGAAGTGAGCAGAAGGCTTATTGTAGGCCCTACTGAAAACACCTGCGACCTCCTCGGGCCTTGAGTTGACACCTTCCTCAAGCTAGTAGTCAAGAAAAAGTTGGTGGAGAATACAATGTAGCTTTGAAAACTGAGAATCTTTGCAAAAGCCAAACAATTGTTTTAGACAAAAGGAGTCGTAATCTAATTTTTATTTCATTCTGGCCTGTAGATAAGAAGGTTATTCATGGGACTTTTCCTGGTGGTCCAGTGGATAAGAATCTGCCTGCCAATGCAAGGGACGTAGGTTCCATCCCTGGTCCAAGATTCCACATGCCACGGAGCAACTAGGCCCATGCCCCACAACTACTGAGCCTGTGAGCTGCAACTACTGAGCCCTTGCTCCACAGCAAGGGAAGCCATCGTGGTGAGATGCCCACACACTGCAATGAAGACTAGCCCCTGCTGGCTGCAACTAGAGAAAGCCTGTGCAAAGAAGAAAAATTTAAAGATTAATTTTTAAAAAGAAGGGTATTCACATGCCTCCCCTTCTGTTCAGTCTCTAAGTGTGATGGAAGTTGGGTCTGGAGAGGACTAGCGTGTGAGAGCTGACTCTTGGCCCGTGACTTTCCCACAAGGCCAAGTCATTCCAGGCAGCAGATGCTGCTGGAAACAAGATGTTTTTGGCCCTGGCTGTCTGTGGGCATCACCCCAGGAGCAGTAAGTACACAGATGTCTGGGTCTCACCCCGAGATTCTGATATAATTTTCTGGGCATTTGGATTTTAAGCTTCCCAGATGATTTTGATGTGCAGCTGAACTGAGAGCCACTATTAGCAGCTAGTCACTCTGAGGTTATCCCAACCTGTAGGGAGCGGTTGGCATTGAAATCTCTTCAGGGAGCAGAGCAGAACCCAAACACTGCCATCCCAGCAGAACATGCAGCTATTTTGCACCTACAGTTTTGAGAGGAAGCCGGCTGAGGTACACAGGATGGTGGGCAGGGGGCGCTGCAAATCTGTCAAGCTGGATGAAGAATAAGTATAGAGCCCCTAGCACAAAATACACTTGATGTTACAGGAGTGGAACTTTTGTTATCTTTAATCCCATATAAGGTAATCAGTGGACTTTGTAGATAGACTTTGTCTTTCTACTTAAAAAGGTGACTAACAGGCTCTGGGTAGTGTATATGATGATGTTGGCCAGGATGTTTTTTTAATGGCATAAAGACAGGGCCTTTCCTTCTATAGAGGTAATTACGACTGAGACTTTTTATTTCACATCATGGAATAGAGATTTATGCATCAAAGTAAGGACCTGTTGAAAAGTCCAGTCCACTAGAGGGGTCTCAACAAGCAGATGAGTGAAAGGTGTGCTCTGCAGATTGGGGTCTGTGGCCTTTCAGCAAGTCGCCGGACAGCACCTTGAAAATACAGTCTTAGGAAAACCTAGACTCTGCAGATGAGCAGAGATAACTATTTCCAGATTAGAAAATTTGAGAAGTAGCAAAATCTTTAATAAAACAGTAATCACTGCTTATCAATTATCACTTTGTCTTTCTCCTTTTCTTGAATATAGGTAGGTAGGTAAATATATCATGCTGTATTTATATTTCGTATCTTGTATATTAACCTAGCATTGCGTTGAACATTTTCTTAGGGAATTAACGTTTTTCAGAAGCATCATTTTTTTTTTTAATGGTATCTTATGCTCCACCCTATATCTGCTTCAGTATCCAGCTCCTTTTCCTGCGTTTTAAGTTTCTGATATTTTTCTAGCTCAGGTCAAGCTTTCCTTCTCTCCCAGGATACACTTGGTGTGTTGACTAGTGATGCTTCTTGATGGGCGGGTTCCGGTCTGAGGATTTGCAGACCGGGTGAAGCGGACGCCTTCTGACTTAGTGAGATGCTCGCGTGGGTCAGCGAGCTCTGAGCTCGTCAGGATCTCCAGCCAGGATCCCACGGGAGCTGGTGGGAGGGGGTAACTGGGTGTTGGAGGAACATCTTTCCTGAGGCGGGCAGACTGCTAGAAACTCGCACTGTGGAAACTTACCCACCGCTCTCGTTACGTGTGATAAAGGATCACCTGGTCTTTTAAATTTTCTTTAGAATGAATCACATTAATGTCGGCTTTTGTTGAAAGTTTGTCGAGGAGTGTCAGTTTTTGTATCGTAACATGTGAGAGTGTGTAGGCTCCGGAGCCAGACCGCAGGGTTTCTTCGCGCTCTCGTAGCCGCAGTCTGCCCTGGAGCATGGCGTGTATGATCAGCGTAACGGTCCCTCTGAACTCTCGCGAGGATTCGCTTAGAGAACGCATGCGCAGGGTAGAGCTCGGGGCTGGGTGTAGGCGGTACTGTGTGAATGTTAACTACCGCCATTTTATCATGGGCTCTAAACCCCATGGCCATGAGTTCGGGCTGTGCAGTCAGGCCTGCAGCTTACTGGCTGTGTGGCTCTGGGCTGTGATTTAACTGCCGGCCCTGCTCTTTTATCTGTGAAATGGTGTGGCAACGCCTGCTTCATAATGCCGTGAGAGGCTTACATGGGACAGCGACCATCATCCGGCACCTGCTAAATAAGCATGTGGTCACCGTTAGGACTGTTCATAGTGAGGCCAGGAATTTGAAATGACACCGTAATGTTCTGGTTTAGTTCAGAGAAAATGCTGTGGTGTTTTAAAAAATTTTATCCCAATAAAGTG
Organism: Cervus canadensis; assembly: GCF_019320065.1. NCBI lineage: Eukaryota > Metazoa > Chordata > Mammalia > Artiodactyla > Cervidae > Cervus > Cervus canadensis. The sequence continues at coordinate 114,469,578 of NC_057388.1, forward strand.
TTGAAATATGCATTTTTGTTATTTGACTCAGTTAAGGGAAGTCAGGAATTCTTTAATTCAGTAAATCAGTAATCAGTCTTGCTAAGACTTCCAGCAGGTTAGTGCATTTTGAGTTTTTACTTCTTCAGTTCAGGTCAGTCACTCAGACGTGTCTGACTGTTTGCGACCCCATGGACTGCAGCACGCCAGACTTCCGTGACCATCACCATCTCCTAGAGCTTGCTAAAACTCATGTCGGCCAAGGCGGTGATGCCATCCAATCACCTCATCCTCTGTCGTCCCCGTCTCCTCCTGCCTTCAGTCCTTCCCAGCATCAGGGTCTTTTTCCGGTGAGTCAGTTCTTCGTATCAGGTAGCCAGAGTATTGGAGCTTCAGCTTCAGCATCAGTCCTTGCAGTGAATGTTCAGGACTGATCTCCTTCAGGATGGACTGGTTGGATCTCCTTGCAGTCCAAGGGACTCTCGAGAGTCTTCTCCAACACCACAGTTCAAAAGCATTAATTTTTCGGCACCCAGCTTTCTTTATGGTCCAACTCTCACATCTGTACATGACTACTTTAAAAACCAAAGCTTTAATTAGATGGATCTTTGTTGTCAAAGTGATGTCTCGGCTTTTAAATATGATGTCTAGGTTCGTCATAGCTTTTCTTCCAAGGAGCAAGCATCTTTTAATTTCATGGCTGCAGTCACCATCTGCAGTGGTTTTGGAGCCCAAGAATATGAAGTCTCTCAGTGTTTCCAATGTTTACCCATCTATTTGCCATGAAATGATGGGACCGGATGCCATGATCTTTGTTTTTTGAATGTTGAGTTTTACGCCAGCTTTCTCACTCTTCTCTTTCACTTTCATCAATAGACTCTTTAGTTCCTCTTTCCTTTCTGCCATAAGGGTGGTGTCATCTGCATATCTGAGGTTGTTGATATTTCCCCCCAGCAGTCTTGATCCAGCTTGTTCTTTGTCCAGCCCGGCATTTCGTATGATGTATTCTGCATGTAAGTTAAATAAGCACTGTGACAAAATACAGCCTTGACATACTCCTTTCCCAATATGGAACCAGTCCGTTGTTTCATGTCTGGTTCTAACTGTTGCTTCTTGACCTGCATACAGATTTCTCAAGAGGCAGGTCAGGTGGTCTGGTATTCCCATCTCTTTCAGAATTTTCCACGGTTTGTTGTGATCCACACAGTCAAAGGCTTTCGCGTAGTCAGTGAAGCAGAAGTGGATGTTTGTCTGGAATTTTCTTGCTTTTTCAGTGATCCAACAGATGTTGGCAATTTGATCTCTGGTTCTTCTGCTTTTTCTAAGTCCAGCTTGAACATCTGGAAGTTCACGGTTCATGTACTCTTGAAGCCTGGCTTGGAAAATTTTGTGCATTACTTTGCTCACCTGTGAAATGAGTGCAATTGTGGGGTAGTTTGAACATTCTTTGGCATTACCTTTCTTTGGGATTAGAATGAAAACTGACCTTTTCCAGTCCTGTGGCCACTGCTGTGTTTTGGTTTAATTCAGAAAATGCTACATTTTAAAAACATTATATTCTGATAAAGTAGTTGTTGAAATATGCATTTTTTATTATTTGAATTGACTCAGTTGAGGAAAAGGGAGGAATTCTGTAATTTAGTAAATCATTAATCAGACTTGCTAAGACTTTCAGCACATGAGTGCATTTTGAGTTTTTACTTCTTATGAGATCTTCATAAAGACTCTGCATGATGGCAGTACAGGGGAGAGGGTCTCCCTCAGCTGAAGTTGATTCCTGGAAGGTCCAGGGCAGAGGTGGATGGGTGAGCCACCTCCACGGGTGGAGGACAGGGTGGCTGAGGCCAAGAAGACCTGTGTGCAGACGCGGGCAGGGTGAGCGTGGTGTCTGAGTGAGCGTGGCAGGGTCTAGCGATCCCATTCACTTATTCAGTGTGCAGTGAATTCCATTGATTTCCCTGCCACCCCGAAACCTTTCAGAAACGGAAAGGCCATGCCTCCCGCATCCCCCGGGTGGTACTAGAGGAGTCAGGGGCAAGATTGGCACCTGGAGGGAGGTACCAGCCGCTGCCTGACCTGAGCTCTCGGCCTGGAGTTGTGCAGCGAGCAGCCTGTGCAGCGGCCCGGGGCCATGGGGGCTGATGGCAGGGCTTCAGCTCCCGGCCCGAGAGGGCCAAGAAGCTGTCCAGGGGGTTGAGGGCAGGAGTAGTGACTGGGTGACAAGCTTTATCGTGGTCACCAAGGTGCTGTGCTGGGAGTTGCCTGGGGGAGATAAGACAGGACTGGGGAGCCTGCTGGGAAGTCATGTCAGGGTCCAGCAGGATAGTCACAGAGGTCATGTCCACCTCTCTGCACCCCAGCCTCCCTCGTTTCCCTCCTGGCCGCTTCACAGACACACCGAGCACATTTCTGCCCCAGGGCCCTTGCACCTGCCGCCCCTGCCAGGGAGCTATTCCAGGCGCATCCCTGACCTGCTTCCTCTATGCCTTCACGTCCTTGCTGGGACGTTGTCTTCCAGTGAGGCTTGCCGGGCAGCGTCCATCTTAGCCTCGCTCATGCTCTGTTCCCCCTTTCCACTTCAGGGCTTCCTCCCTGGCGTGTGCCACCTGCCATTGTGACCCTGCTGTCCCTCGTTCGTTTGGGTGTACAGTCTGCGTCTCCCGCCTTGCAATAGGTCAGGTTCTGGGCCTGCAATAGCCGGCTCCCAGGCCGTGTGGGGCCACGTGAACGGATGAGCGTGCAGAGCACCTCATGAGCCCCTGACCCCTGGCTGCTCACACTCAGGGAAAGAGGGGCCCCTTGATCGGAGGGAGGGTGGCCCGGACCTTTGAGACACAGTGACGTCCTGTCAGGAGAGCAGTGCCTGAAAGAACCCGGCGAGACCACGGGGGAGGTGGGAACGTGGGCTGGGGTGAGATGGGAAGGGCATGTGTATGGATTAGAGCGTAAGACGAGAACCTTAGTGAAATGAGGATTTCCAAAGGGAGCCTTAGTACATATTTGCTCAGCTGTTAAACGCTGAGTTAAAAAATCTTATTTTAAGAGTTCGTGTTGGCTTGTGCTATACAAACAGTGGAGTAAGGTGGGGGGTTACAGTGTTCTTTCATGACTTCAAAGATGGTATTAGTTAAGGAGGGCATTAGAAATGCTTTCTCTGAGCTGGGCTTTCTGCTCAGAGCTCTCTGTACACATGTCTTGTGGTGTCTGCCTTAGGAGGCTGTTTCCTTCCTGTAAGTGAGGGGCTTAAATTACAGTATTAAAGTTTTACTATTTGTGATATCGTATTGAAAGACTTCCCTTAGAAGAATATCTGCTTACTTTTCTGTGTGGAAATTAAGAATCCTGTGAGGCTAAATGTTCCTATTTCTAAGGTGCAAAATCATTAAGATAAGCACTTTTGCTTCCCTTGAAATGAGATGGAGAGAATCCATGTATTGGTAATTTCACTTATTTCTCTATTTTTGTTTTTTTCCACCACTCTGAAAGTGGGACGAGCATAGGTGATAATAGACCAAAGCCAACACTGCCTGTTAGCTAAATTTAAACTCTCAGGATAACTCTGAAGAGCCACTTGGGTTGAAAATAATAGGTTCATGTAACATTCTGATGCTCGTAAAACACTAGTTAGCGAACCAGTCTTATTTCCAGAAAGCCAGCCAGTTACCACTAAAGAAGGTATGCTGAGAACATGGCCAGCAGAGCATGCCCTCTCCTCTGCCTATGTTATAGTTATGAAGACTTTAAGGAAATATTTTCTTCTAGAGATTCTGTATGTTTTAGCCCTTAAATATACGATCCATATTGAATTCATTTGTGTGTGTGAAGTAAGGTAGTTAGTAAATGTTCATTTCCCCTCCATGGATATTAATTATTCACCATCATTTATTGAAAAAGACTATTCTTTTCCTATTGAAGCATCTTGGCAACTTTGTCCAAAATCATTTAACCATGTATACACAGCACTGTTTTATGTAAATGAATGAATGAATCTTACATGTTATGCCTTTGCAAGCGACTGAAGATGCTTGCAATGCTTCTGAAATATCATAATGAACATTCATTTTTCATACTCTCATGAATTAATTTGTAAATTAAAAAATCCATTACAGAGATATGACTGGTAATTGCTGTAACTGGCCCATGACTGTATCCTGGACTGGAGTTAAAAATGCTAGAAAGTATTAATGGAACAGGTGACAGAATTGCAGTCACAGTAATAGGTTAAAGTTATATTAGTGTAAATTTATGAGGTTAAGAATTGTACTGTGAGGCTTATTCTACAAGCCAATGCCCCAAATAACCAAGAATGCTTTTGAACTGTGGTCTTCGTAGCTCACAGGTAGGCAGTTTGTGTGAAGGTGTTAGCAGGAGTCTCTTCGAGAAGACAGAGGTCGTGGTGCTCTGTGACGCCCTGGTGGGGTGGGATGGGGAGGGAAGCTCAGGAGGGAGGGGGTGTGTATATACTTACGGCTGATTCACTTGTATTGTACAGCGGCAACCAGCACAACACTGCAGAGCAATTATCTTCCAATTAAAAAAAATTAGATGGAGTTCAGAAGACCCTTGTTTTACTCTGTTAAGGTTGCCGTCCGACCTGTCCTGGACTTGGTCCTGGCGCTCTCAGCTCCCGGCCGTGTTGAGAGGGGCGGCAGTGATGAGAGGTGACCCCTGGGTGCAGTGTTGGTGGGTGGCCCCCTGACTCTTGACAGGAGCCAAGCCCCCTCCTGTTGTTTTTGAGCGATTTTGCCACAGATGACCGGGTGTGGCAGTGGTCACGGGTGACACTGATGTCGGGGCAGGATGTTGTCAGAACGATGCAGATTTGCGGTTTGTCAAGAGAAGCCAGAGGCCTGTGGGGAGGGGTGTGGGTAGACAATGCCCCCTTGAGAAGTGGAACAGGCAGCATGATTTTACTTGGTTTTGGTGGAGGAAAAGCACCAAGAGAGAATTTGTGACGCAGGAGAAAAACTCAGTTTATGCTTTAAAAAAAAAATTTATGTATTTATTTGGCTGCGACGGGTCTTAGTTGCAAAACACGGGGTGTTCGTTGCAAGCCTGTGAGGTCTTTGGCCCTGGCCCACTGACTCGGTAGTTGTGGCATGGACTTAGTTGCCCCAAGGCACGCAGGCTCTTCCTTCCCCCACCAGGGACTGAACCTGTGTCCCTTCCATTGCAAGGTGGATTCTTAACCACTGGACCGCCAGGGAAGCCCCAATTTATACTTCTTCCTTGATAGCGCTAACTTTGCCTCAGTGATTAGCTTCTTATATAGGTTGAAGTGTGTCACTCAGATGACTGAAGGGTGGGTGGGGAGTGTGTTGCGGGCAGGTGATTTCACATGAGGAAACCTCTGTTTTGTGTCTTTTAGAATGTCGTTCTTTCGGGAGGCTCCACGATGTTCAGGGATTTCGGACGTCGCCTGCAGAGAGACTTAAAGAGGGTGGTGGATGCCAGGCTGAAGCTCAGCGAGGAGCTCAGCGGCGGCAGGATAAAGGTGAGGCCTCCGGGTGGCCGGGTGGGGCTGGACATCCCACTGGTCTGGGCCGTAAGGGGTAAACACAAGTTGGAGCCACTTTCTTAGCCGCACTGTGAAGTTACAGTCAGAGGTCTGTTGTCCGGACTCCCTCCAGGTGTGCAGTTAGGACAGGTGTGGACCTCCTGATGCAGCAACGCAACTCTCCCCAGCCCGACCCCCCAACCCCCTACGCCTGCCAGCAGTTTCTTCCCTGTTGTCAGAGATCAGGCGTGTCCTGTAATGACCAGTACCCCAAGGAGGTGGATGACTTTTCAGTGAGGAACTCTAATGTCTTTTGGAATGTTGTGATTAAGCTCTCATCACTGGTAAGAGCAGGGCAGTCCACTATTTTCCTTAAGATCCTAACCTTTAACCAGCTGGTGGATTTACAGGGTTGGGTTGGTGTGGGGCCCATGGGAGCAAACCCACATGTCCTCACCTCCTGGGATCACCCCCAGGTGGTGTCATTTCTTAGAGTATTTTTGGGACACTTAAGTGTTACTTCCCCATGGCTTCCCTGATAGCTCAGTTGGTAAGGAGTCCACCTGCAATGCAGAGACCCCAGTTTGATTCCTGGATCGGGAAGATCTGCTGGAGAAGGGATAGGCTACCCACTCCAGTATTCTTGGGCTTCCCTTGTGGTTCAGCTGGTAAAGAATCCACCTGCAATGTGGGAGACCTGGATTCGATCCCTGGGTTGGGAAGATCCCCTGGAGAAGGGAAAGGCTACCCACTCCAGTATACTGGCCTGGAGAATTCCATGGACTCTACAGTCCATAGGGTCGAAAGAGTCAGACACGACTAAGTGCCTTTCACTTTCACTTAGGCTTCTTGTGTATCTCAGTTGGTAAAGAATCTGTGTGCAGTGTTGGAGACCTGGGTTCCATCCCTGGGTTGGGAAGATCCCCTGGAGAAGGAAATGGCAACCCACTCCAGTATTCTTGCCTGGGGAATCCCATGGACAGAGGAGCTTGGTGAGCTACGGTCCACGGGGTCCTAAGAGTTGGACATCACTTAGCACTATCTTTCTTAAGTGTTACTTAGAATTATCTGTAGATGTGAAAAAATCTAATTTGTTTAGTTTAAAAAAACAAGCTGGGAGGGAGGTGGGAGGGGGGATCGGGATTGGGAATACATGTAAATCCATGGCTGATTCATATCAATGTATGACAAAAACCCACTGGAAAAAAAAAAAAAAATTAAAAAAAAAAAAAACAAACCCAAGCTGGGCTAGTTGCATGGAGTGTTTGCGTCTTAAAAATGCCTTTAAATGGAGGTGACCTGCCCTTGCCTTGTGTTCTTTCTTGTCTGCGCCACCTGGGCTCGGCTGGGGGTTGGTGGGCTTGGCAGTGGGGGGGCTGAGCACCTTCCTGTCAGGGTGAGGGCATTGAGCCTGAAGGTGGGGCCTGCGGGGTGGGAGGAGGGTCCCAGGTGGGAAGGCTTCAGGGTGCCCTCTGCACAGACAGTCAGCTCGCATCATTTCCCTTGCAGCCCAAGCCTGTGGAGGTCCAGGTGATAACGCACCACATGCAGCGCTACGCCGTGTGGTTCGGAGGCTCCATGCTGGCCTCAACTGTGAGTCCTTTCCTGGATTGTGCTGTCTTTTCATCTCTGTTTTCCGTTGAGTTTGAATTAATACTCTCTTACCGGAGATGAAATGGTTTGTGCTGTAATTGTGTGTGGCTCTAAACAGCCCCACATTTAATTCTGAGATAGAAAAAATACTTTAATGACCATTAGTGGTGCAAATTAGTACCTCTAATTCATAAATATCCTTGCAAATTAGGGGTTACAGATATTGTAGATATGTGAATCCGAAAATAACCTACAATGTCGCCGTGATCATTAATTCCAGAAATTTTTCTGAGTAATTACTGCTTTTTCTCCTCAAACTTGTGACTAGCTAACAAATTGCTAATTTTGGGCGAGCAAGCACATAGTTCTTCCTAAACAGAAGCTCAGACTGAGCGCCTGAGCACGCGGGCAAGTTTTTTAAAAAACGAAATAAAACTCCTGCCTGGCAGTTCAGGCTCACGAAGCCCGCGGCCGCGGTGGGGGAGAGGGTGGCGGTTCGGGCGAGGGGCTGTCTCTGCTCGGTCGTCTGTCTGATGCTCTTCCCTCTCCGCGCGCTGCTCCTGCAGCCGGAGTTCTTGCAGGTCTGCCACAGCAAGAAGGACTACGAGGAGTGCGGCCCGAGCATCTGCCGCCACAACCCCGTCTTCGGGGTCATGTCTTAGTGGCGGCTTGGGCGCCGCCCCGCAGTGGTGTCGTCGGAGCGCAAGTGTCCTTCAGACCCGGAGTCGACGGGCCCTGTACATAGAGCGCGAGCGTGGTGTCCCAGTGCATGCGGCGCCGCCCGCCGGACAGCTCGCCAAGCCATCTGCGCGCCCGCCCCGCCCTCGCCCCGCCCCTCACCTCGCCCCGCCCCATTCCTAACCCTCGCCCTGCCCATCACTCCGCCCATTTCCCCGCCCCGGCCCTCACCCCGCCCCCTTGCCTCGCCCCATTTCCAACCCCGCACTGCCTCTCACCTTGGCCATCTTCCCTTCCCGCCCCGCCCCTCTATGCCCTCACCCCGCCCCTCACCTCTCCATGCCACCCGCCCTTGCTCCCCGCCCCACCCATTGCCCCGCCCCATTCCGCCCTCGCCCCGCCCCCCACACAGCTCTGCCCTCTCGGCCTGCCCTTTGGCCCGCCCCTTCCCTCCTCTCCACCCGAGCTTCTAGTCCACAGTTGGGTTCTGGAGTTCAGCTGCGGCTCTTAAGAATAATAGATAGGGAAAACCCTAGAACGTGACAATAGCTATCCCCGCCCCCGCCCAGGACAGAGTATGGGACTGTAAAGCCTCTTCCTCCCAGACTATTTTTGTAAATAAAATGTTATAAACTTGAAATACTAAATCGATGTTTATATTTCCTATCATTTTGTATTTCACGGTTCTTTGGTACAACTGGCTTGACTGCAAGCACGCGTAGATGTCGGTGTCATGGGGTGTTGTCATAAAGCGTTTCTAGTCGTGAGGCATGTTCTGATGTGTTTGTAGGCCAGCAGAATAAATCAGAGCAAAACGTTTTTGCCACATGTTTGCTAGAAAACGACTACATTTGATTGAGCGACATGAAATTTAACCACTAAGCAGTATTGTATGAGAATCATCACAGACAATGTATCTTTTCCTTTTCCTGTGTGAGCTTTCTGGAACTGTTTTATAGAAGACGCCAGTGTGCTGTTGGTGAGCGTTGGATGAAATACTACCTTGCACTATTGTAATAAAAGCACTTAGACTCTTTATAAAGATCTCCTGTGGTGCTGTGGTGGTCTTTGGGTTTTCCCCTTGGTGCCTGCGCTTCTTTCAGAGTATCAAAATTTGTTTCACATCAATGGAGGCTTTGATGATAACAGGAAGTTTGGGGAGGAAGTTTCCTGAAAGGGTGTGGAATGCCTGTGATGCAGGGACCACTCTGTCATTCAAAGTGGTGTGGATGGTGCTGGATGAACTTGTGTGAAATGTGGGGGGTGGTGTCCCTGGTGGTTTCCACCATCCCTTCCCAGGAATTCAGAATGCATGGCTTTAAGACTGGAGCAACTACTCTTGACATCTGCTGAGTAGATTGCTGGCTTAAAAGATAATTTGCTAAATTAAGGGATTTAGTTTTAGCCCATTCTTCATATAATACTTATGTTCCTGTTTAAACTGTTATTTTATGGCATTTCTTCTAGGTCACAAAGTATTTTTTTTTCTCTAAAGATCTGAATTTGTAAAGAAACATTTGGTTTTATTATTTAAGGTTAAGAAGACGTTGGGGATAATAAAGGAATCTTTGTGCTCAGTATGGTAAAATCTGGGTTTCCTGGGCTGTAGGTGGTTCCTGCCACTTGTTCCCAATGGTCAGTGACCCCAGGCCCTTCAATGGAGGGTCTCAGGCCACTTGGTTCTTCGTTTGTCCAGACGGTTTCTCCACTTTCCCTCTGCGGTTTGCTCTGCTCAGGGTCGCAGGTCTGCTGTTTGAATCTTCCAGCCACCGCTTTATCACAAGTCTGGGTGGGTGTGTCTCCTTCAGCACCCCCCGCCGTGTGACAAACAGCAGACTGGCGGGATCACCTCCCCTAACACCGCTGCTGCTTTTGCTCAGAGACCACGGGGGCCCTCCCCTGGCCCATCTCCGTATCAGCTGGCGTCTTCACATGTGGGCCCTTTGCCTCCCCACCCTCCTGGTCTCTGCGCTGTCACAGTGAACACGCCATGCCTCCTCCCTCCTTCCAGTCCTACCTTGCTTTGACTTGGCCAGGCGCCAAGTAGATTGGAGTTATTATCATTTTTTGTTTCTTCAATCAACCTGCCAGAGGCCATATGTCAAAGTGAAAGTGAAAGTCACTTAGTTGTGTACGAATCTTTGTGACCCCATGGACTATATACAGTCCATGGGATTCTCTAGGTCAGAATACTGGAGTGGGTTCCTTCTCCAGGGGATCTTCCCAACCCAGGGATCACCCAGGTCTCCTGCATTGCAAGTGGATTCTTTACCAGCTGAGCCACCTGCAATGTGCATTGGTCATTCTATAAGGAGGATAAATGCTTAGAGTTATGGTAGTAATTTTAAGAAAGTCTACAAGTACCTTTACAGATTGAATTAGTACAAGATCATAATATCATGAATTAGGTATTACTGGTTGATGGGTAAAATCAGCCTTCTGTGATGAAAATGCCTTGTAGCTCTCAGTGAACAGTTTTCTATAAAAAAATTTCAATGAACTCACACTTTCACAGAACATATTCTAAAATGTCAATAGTTTTTTTTTTAAACAGCTATTAAGCTTTTAGATAGAATAAGAAATCATGTTACCCTTTTTGACAGAGGTAGACATAATCTCAACTTTATCATGATAAGCATATTATTGGGATGCTTTACTTAAAATTTGGTAACTGATGTGTGAGCATTCCCCCTCTAATCCAAACCCCTTGGTATGTAATGGGTGCTAAAGAGCTGCTGATCTAGGATGTTTAGATGTTAAATTATTTTCATTTTCGTTCATAAGGCTTTGTGAATATATGTTTTGTCATGTGCATTGACTGGATTGTATAAGGCAAATAAGATAAAAGAGAGCGATAATGGGACCATGATAAGTGTTCAGTAAATTTTAGCCTTTGTTATTCTGTTATAAAGCAAATATTGTGTCTTGAGACATCATATTGTTGTTCAGTTGCTGAATCGTGTCTGACTGTTTTTGACCCCATGGACCTCAGCGTGCCAGACTCCTGTCTTCTACTGTCTCCCGGGGTTTGCTCAAATTCATGTCCATTGAGTCAGTGATGCTATCTAACCATCCATCCTCTGCCCCGTTCTCCTTTTGCTTCAGCCTTTCCCCGCATCAGGGTTTTTTCCAGTGTGTCAGTTCTTCACATCAGGTGACAAGTATTGAAGCTTCAGCTTGAGTCCTTCCAGTCAATATTCAGAGTTGATTTCCTTTAGGATTGACTAATTTGATCTTGCTGTCCAAGATACTCTCAAGAGTCTTCTCCAGCATCACAATTTGAAAGTGTCAGTTCTTTGGCACTAAACCTTCTTTATGGTTTACCTCTCCCATCCACACATGACTACTGGAAAAATCATAGCTTTGACTATATGGACCTTTGCAGGCAAAGTGATGTCTCTGTGTTTTGCATCATAATTGTAATAAAATTGTATTAAAAAATTTAAAAAATTGTAATAAAGTTGTTTGAGTAGGGGAAAAGAAAATTTTAGAATCATGAACTGAAGGGCCTTTAGGATTTCAGTAAGAAGGTATTTTTTAAAAAGATATTACAGGACTTCCTTGGTGGTCCAGTGGTTAAGAATCCAGCTTGCAATGCAGGATACACAGGTTCGATCCCTGGTCAGAGAACTAAAACCCCACATGCCTAAGACCAGGTAATAAGCCTGCTTGTCACAACTACTGAGCCATGTGCTGCAACTAGAAAGAAGCCAGCATGCAGCAACTAAGATCCAACACAGCCAAATATTTTTTAGAAAGGCATTTCTTAAAAAAAAAAAAAAAAAAGGTATTAGTATATAGTTGTAGAATCTAAACATCACTGGGCCCTTTCTTTTAACCACGATGCTGATATAACTGAGTCACTTTCATCATCCGTGTAATAAAGCTATCCTGTTCCTTCACAGCGGCTGTCTCCTCCCCTGGTTCTGTGCTGGGAGCTGTCTCTCTGTGACACTGTGAGGCTATACATGCTCCGTAGACATGCTTCAGTTGAACACGCTGGGATTTGCAAGTTACTCTTTGGTATTTCGGCGTTGTTTCGGTAGCAGATTGGTGCACAGCATCCTGGAGGGGTCAGCCCAGAAGGGGCTTCTTTCTGAGTGCCCTTGCCCTCAGCTGCAGCATCACCAGTGTGGGAAGCCTGCTCTGACCTTCCCCACCGAGTCAGTCTCTAGCTGTGCCCTCTGTCCCTCACTGGACGAGGTTCCTGAAAACGGGACTGATGTTTGTGCTCCCAGGAGCCCTGCTATCCCCGGCACATGGTGGGTGCCCAGTAAATATTGAATGAAGTTTCTTTTCAAGTGAAGACTCCATCCCTTTTCCCAGGCTGGGTGTGAGAAGCGTTGTGTGTTGGGGTAACCTTAGATGAAAGCTGGGTTTTGGAGGTGTGGGATGTTAGCCATTGTTATTTTAAGATTTTTTAACAATATAAAATTTAGCTTGTGGATAGATAAAGAAAATGTGGTACATATACAATGAAATATTTACTCAGCCATAAAAAAGAATGAAGTATTGCTATTTGCAGCAATATGGATGAACCTAGAGACTGTCATACCCAGTGAAGTAAGACAGAGACAAATACTCTATGATATCATTTGCATGTGGAATCTAAAACAGTAGTACAAATGAACCTATTGACAACACAGAAATAGAGTGACAGATGTAGAAAACACACTCTGGTCACCAGGGGGTAAGGGGAGAGGGATAAATTGGGAGGTTGGGACTGATATGTACACGCTATGTATATAATACAGATAACTAGTAAGGACCATTGTATAGCACAAGATACTCTACTCAATACTCTGCAATGACCTACGTGAAAAGAAAATCACTCAGTCACATCCGACTCTTTGCGACCCCGTGGACTATACAGTCCATGGAATTCTCCAGGCCAGAATACTGGAGTGGGTGGCCTTTCCCTTCTCCAGGGGATCTTCCCAACTCAGGGATCGAACTCAGATCTCCCACATTGTAGGCAGATTCTTTACCAGCTGAGCCACAAGGGAAGTCCGCAATGACCTATATGAGAAAAGAATCTAAAAAAAGAGTGGATATATGTATAACTGATTCACTTTGCTGTACATTTGAAACGAACTGAATGTTGTATGAATAAATCAACTATACTCCAATAAATCTTTTTTTTTAAAGAGAAAATAAGATTGTCTGCAACAACTCCATCCACCTAATCTAGCTCTTTTATCAAATAAATCAGTGATTGCCTGGGAGAGGGCTGGGGGCAGGGGTAGGGAAGGTTGGGAGGAAATGTAACTACCAATAGGAACGGGGTTTCTTTCTGGGGTGAGTCAACCCTCCAAGGGAGCTCCCAGGTGGCTCAGTGGTAAAGAATCTGCCGGCCAATGCAGAAGATGCAAGAGACTCAGGTACGATCCCTGGGTTGGGAAGATTCCCTAGAGATGGTAACCCACTTCAGTATTCTTGCCTGGAGAATCCCATGGCCGGAGGAGCCTGACAGGCTATAGTCCATGGAGTTGCAAAGCGTCGGACACGAGTGAGCAACTAAACACACACACACAGTGTCCAAAATTGTGGCGAGGATGGCACAGCTGTGACTACAGTAAAAGTCATTGAATTATTAATATATGCATCAAGTGGGTGAATTCTCTACAGCATGTGAATTATATCTCAATAAAGCTGTTAAAAACTTACGGAAAAAACAATCCAGCTCTTAAACTGTGACTCCGGTAACTCTTCTGTAAACCTGAGAGGTAGGTGTGCGATGCTGTAGAACACGTGTGTGAGTGGACGTCTGCTGTGTCACCGTCTGCATGTGGTCAGTGAGAGAGCCCAGCAGAAGAAATGACCCCCCAGGAATCTTGAGGACATTAGCAGATTTTATGGAAGTGATAATCAGTTCATTCTTCAAGGTAACTAGTATGAATCATGAGCTCGTCTCTGATGGATGCACCCAGAGTTTTGTGATGAAGTCATTGTTTATGATCCCTCCATTTTATCTCATTTGTAAAAAGCACCATTGTGCCAAACAAGCTTGTGAGGTTAATTGAGTGTGTCGCTTACTTAAAACCACGAGAGAGCCTCATTAAGAATATTTATCTGTTAAATAATTCTTTACTTAATTGAAATATATTTCATAGTGTTTCTTTTAAAAGTAACTGTCAGGATTCTTAAATGGCAAAATAATTGTGTGGGGTGGGTTCTGATTGGCAATTACATCAATTTCACTTGGTTGGAAGGAAATAAATCTCATTAATTAAAAAGAGGAAAAGTCTTGTAGTTTGATATTGGTATCATGGAAGGGTTTTTATAATGTTAAAATTTTAATTCCTTCTACCCTCTATTATGTCTCAAAAGTAAGCAGCTGTTTGTTCTTTGAAGGTTGATTTCTCAGGTTTTATCCATTAAAAAAAATTTTATTTATTTTTGGCTGTACTGCTCAGGCTTTTCTCCAGTGGAGAGCGGGGACTTCTCATCGTGGTGACCTCTCTTGTTGTGGAACTTGGGCTCAGGGGTGCATGGGCTTCAGTAGTTGTGGCTTCTGGGCTCTAGAGCACATGTAGTAGTTATGGTTCACAGGTTTAATTGCTTCGAGGCAGTTGGGATCTTCCTGGATCAGGGATCGAGGCTGTGTCTCCTGCATTTGTTCAGTTCAGTCAGTTCAGTTCAGTCGTGTCTGACTCTCTGTGACCCCATGAGTCAAGTCAGGCCTCCCTGTCCATCACCAACTCCTGGAGCTTGCTCAAACTCATGTCCGTTGAGTCCAGCCATCCAACCGTCTCATCCTCTGTCATCCCCTTCTCCTTCTGCCTTCAATCTTTCCTAGCATCAGGGTCTTTTCCAATGAATCAACTCTTCGCATCAGGTGGCTAAAGTACTTCCAATGAACACCCAGGACTGATCTCCTTTAGGATGGACTGGTTGGATCTCCTTGCAATCCAAGGGACTCTCAAGAGTCTTCTCCAGCACCACAGTTCAAAAGCATCAATTCTTTGGTGCTTAGCTTACTTTATAGTCCAACTCTCACTTCCATACATTCTTTACCACTGAGCCAGCAGGGAAACCCTAGCCATTGTTTTTAGCCTAGGATGCTACAGATTATTTCTGCTTATGAGGGTGTATGCAGGTGGCGCTAGTAGTAAAGCGTTCACCTGCCAACTCAGGAGACTCAGGAGACCCGGGTTCCATCCCTGGGTCGGGAGGATCCTTTGGAGTAGGAAATGGCTGCCCACTCCAGTATTCTTGCCTGGAAAACCCCATGGACAGAGGAGCCTGCTAGTCCATGGGGTCCCAAAGAGTCAAACACAACTGAGCAACTGAACACACACACACATACAATCATATATAGATATCCCTTTTGGTGAGGGACAGGGAGGCCTGGTGTGTTGTAGTCCACAGGGTCACAGAGAGTCAGACATAACTGGGCCACGGGCAACCACAACATTTACATCTGTGTGTATGTGTGTATATGTGTTAATAGTATTTGCCGCAAAGAATTCCAAAAGTTTCTAATTGATAAAAGGGAAATACAGTTATAAATTATTAACAAATTAATAATCACCAACCTAAGAGTTTATGGTGTGCAGTAAAATTTAAATGATATGGCATTGGTTATATTTTCAATATTAGGGGGTCAGACCAGTTTCAGTAATTGATCAGACCTCCATTTAATTCACTCATGGCTACACTAGCACTTACTGCAGATAAATTTTTAATGGCTTCCCATCAGACACACTTTGGCCTCGAGTAGTCTTTCTTCGTGCTTCTAGATTGTTTGGCCGTGGTGATCAGATGAGAAGGGGGTCTGAGGGAAGGCTCTTGGTGTTCCTTTTCAGGACAGTGTGGCTGAACGTGGGGACTGAGCAGAGAACCGGCATCTGAAATCCTGACTCTAGAGCCTGGCATCGCTCTTGGTTTGTTGCTGGTCCTTGTTAACATCAGTTCATTTCTGTCTCCTCCTCATCTTCTGAGAAGTGGTAATGTGGGCCAGAGGAGTCAGTGACCACAGGATTCCACTGGACGACTCCAGAAAAATGAGATGAGGATGTTGCCAAGGGAACAACAGCAGGCTGCGGTCCAGCTCTCCATGCACCTCTCGGATTGTGCGGTTGCCTCGGGTTTTTGTTTTTTTAGACCAGGAAGAGCCATAGTTTGTTGTATGCTTGCCGGGTTCTGGGTACTGTGCTAAGCCCCCCATTCTGTCATCACATGTATGCTAAGTGCCCATGAGCCAGGCTTCCCTGATAGCTCAGTTGGTAAAGAATCTACCTGCAACGCAGGAGACCCCAGTTTGATTCCTGGGTCGGGAAGATCTGCTGGAGAAGGGATAGGCTGCCCACTCCAGTATTCTTGGGCTTCCCTGGTGGCTCAGCTGGTAAAGAATCCACCTGCAATGTGGGAGACCTGGGTTCAACCCCTGGGTTGGGAAGATCCCCTGGAGAAGACAAAGGCTACCCGTAACTCCAGTATTCTGGCCTGGAGAGTCCCATGGACTGTATAGTGCATGGGGTCACAAAGAGTCGGACACGACTGAGCGATTTTCACTTTGACGACACACAAGCCTGGTGTGGGTGAAGTAACGGCGCTCAACGTGGGGCTGGGTGCAGGAGTTTGGTCTTTCTCTCCAGAACAAAGCCCTCGGGCGCGTCACAAGACTGAACAGAAGGGCAGGTGATCAGATTGGCGCAGGCGTGCCTGCAAGTTTCAGCCGAGGGCTGTAGCTTTTCTCTGGAGACGGAGCAGAGGAGGAAGAAAAGAGGGGGCCGGCCGGACGTGAGGGCTGCTCAGGAGTCTTCTCTTGGGAAAGCTGACTCCTGAGACCGGAGTCTGGCAGAGGCTGCCGGACAAGAGCTGCGGGATGTTCGTGCCTCGCCCTGTGGACCAGTGGGCGGAGGGGATCAGAGCTGTCAGATGAGGGTGGGGGACGGACTCTCGGAGGGTTAGGGAAGTAGGACACTCGGCTATGTGGATGCAGTTAGTTTTCAGTCTTTTAAAAAATCTTTCTTTCTTTCTTTGTTTTGGCCGTCCTGGGCCTTCACTGCAGTGCAGGCTTCTCTCCAGTGGAGAGTGGGGTCTACTCTCTCGTTGCGGCTCAGGGGCCTCTCCTTGCGGCGGCGTCTCTTGTCGCGGAGCACGGGCTCTAGGGCGCTCGGGCTTCAGGAGTTTTGGCTCCCGGGCTCTAAGCTCAGGCTCAGTGGTTGTGGCATGCGGGCTTGGTTGCTCTGCAGCACGTGGGATCTTCCCGGATCAGGGATCGAACCCGCGTCTCCTGCATTGGCAGGCCGATTCCCTGCCGCTTAGCCACCAGGGAAGCCCAGTTTTCAGTTTTAAAACTGAATTACATTTAAAATTAAAAAGTTTTTAAACTGAAAATTTTCTCCTGCTGAATTTAAAAGTGGTAGATGTTTTTCACGAGTATTGTATATGAACGCACGTATATGGGATGTGTTTTCTATTATATTAAGAGAAAAATGGTACAGATGAACCTATTTCCAAGGCAGGAATAGAGACACAGATGTAGGGAATGGACGTGGGCACCGAGGGGGTGGGGAGGGGAGGGCGAATTGAGAGAGCAGCATTGACATGTACAGATGACCATGTGGAAGATAGCCGGAAGCTGCTGTCTGGCACAGGGAACTCAGCTCCACGCTCTGGGGTGACCTCCAGGGGTGGGATGAGGGCGTGGGAGGGAGGCTCAAGGAGGGAAGGGATATATGTACTCCTATAGCTGATTCACCTTGTTGTACAGCAGAAACTAACATGACATTGTAGAGGAATTATCCTCCAATTAAAAAAAAGTAGTAGGTGTTCTTCACTCTTCTTAGCACTGTGCTTTATTTCTTTTGCAGAAAAAGAGCTTCTATGGTTTGTCCATAATCAGTGGTATTTGAGAGCTCTTACAGAAGGATTTATGATACATCACAGTATAGATTAGGTGCCCTAACTAGTCATTAAACATAAACTATCAAGAGAAATAAGTTTGTGAGCTATAAAGGTACAGATGACTGGTATTTTCCACTGACATGTCTCCTCTTAATAAGGATAGTGTACTGAACTTGCATTTTGATTGTGTAGTCATTTTCTCGAGCTGAATCAGTATGTTTTAACATTTATCCATTAGCTCTTATGTCTCTGACAAATTAAACTTTATAGGTAATCAGAACATTATTGCCTAATATCATTACAGAGCTCTGAATTACAGTTTAAGAATGCTATTACAATAGTATGTGTAACTTAAATGTCCCTGCTGCAAAGATGAATAGTATTATGAACTTTCCGGTAATATGCCCTTCACATCTGGGTTGATTTACAGTTGAGTAACTTTTAAAGAGCTGGTGTCTCTTGTGGTGAGCAGTTATGAGCAGTAATCTTTCCAGGCGGGCACGTCCTCCGTGATTTGGTGGTGATTTCTAAGCCTCTGATATTAATGGGTCTACTAAGATAGTTGTGTCAATGCCCTGAGAGGTTGTTACATTCATGGCATAGGTAAGTAGGTGCCCTGTTTCACAATGTCATGTTAGGAAGTCAGCTTCATGAAAATGGAATAATGATGTCGATATGACTCAATAACCACACCCTGGGATAGTTTTTCAGAGTTTTGTTTATAGATAGCTTGTGGGAAAAGGGGATGACAGAGGATGAGATGGTTGGATGGCATCACCGACTCGATGGACTTGAGTTTGAGCAAGCTCTGGGAGTTGGTGATGGACAGGGAAGCCTGGCATGCTGCCGTCCATGGGGTCGCAAAGAGTCGGACACGACTGAGTGACTGACCTGAGCGGGAAGCTGCTATAAAGTGCAGGGAGCTCAGCTTGGTGGTCGGGGATGATCTTGAGGTGTGGGATGGGTGGTGGGTGGGGGGGAGGTCCAGAGAGAGGGAATGCACGTGTATAAATATGGCTGATTCGCTTCGTTGTGCAGCAGAAAAGAACACAGCATTGTAAAGCAATTACACCCCAGTGAGAACATCACTGACACACTCACATAACGAGGTGTACATTTTTGAGCATACGTATTTTTTCTTAAATCTTAAGCTCTACCATTCCAGTGGATTCCTGTAGGAAACCTTGGGCTGTAAGTACTGGAATTATACCTATTCAGTTCCTTACCCGGGGAAGGCTTGTTGCCAGCATGAATAGAATGGTTAGTGGACTTGGAGTTCTGTCCCCAGCATCAGAGATGGATTTGGGGGGATGACAGAGTGACAGACCTTTAGACCAACCAGCTCATCTCTCCCTACCCTCCTCACCACCAGATCCTCTGGTTAACACAGGATGAGAAGTGATAGATGTGATCAAAATTCCTGCCTGTGTCCACCGCACAGTGTCAGACTTACTGGATCATGCGGGACTTGAACCAGAGACCCCGTGGAGACCAACAGAAACTACTCAGCACTTTTCATAAGTGACCTGTGGCTTCTGGAGGTGCTTGTTATAACAGAGAGATGAAAAACAAGTCCAAGCTCAAGTATATTTAGGAAGCCTGGTGTTAAAGAAGGCGTGTTCCTTTCTTTCCTTCCTTCTTTCTTTCTAGAAAGCATATTTTGGACTTCCCTCATGGTCCAGTGGTTAAGAACCCACTGGCCAGTGCAGGGGATACAGGTTTGATCCCTGGTCTGGGAAGATCCCACATGCCACGGGGAAAGTAAGCCAGTGCACCACGACCACCAGCCCGTGCTCCAAAACAAGAGAAGCCGCTGGATGAGAAGCCCACACACCGCAACGAAGAGTAGCCCCTGCTCACGGCAACTAGAGAAAGCCTGTGTGTGCAGCAACGAAGACCCAGCGCAGACAAAGCAAAAAGCAAAAAGCAAAAAGCCCACACTTACTCAGCAGAAGTGTGAAAGTCGCTCGGTCATGTCCGACTCTTTGCGACCCCATGGAATTCTCTGGACCAGAATATCAGAGTGGGTAGCCGTTCCCTTCTCCAGGGGGTCTTCCTGACCCAGGAGATGAGAGCATTTAACATGCTGGGATGTGTGGTGTCCTTCTGAGCAGGATACCGTTTGCTGCATTCCGTTTGGTGTCTATCCCTGAAATAGGAACGTCTCTGAGCGCCACTGGTCCAGAGGACAGAGTCTGGGGAACCCATCCTCCTGGGATCCACCGGGAGAGCTGTGTTCAGAGGACGCTGTCCACGGGGGGCGTCTCTCCTCTCGCTCTTGGTAGCCTTGGTGAGAGAAATTGAGGTTTCTAAAAAGGATTTTTTTTTTTAACTTTGGGATCATGATGTTTATTTTACTATGAACTTGAAGAGAAATGAAAATTGTGCTTCTGATGGTCATTGGTGATAAAAAAAATTAAGGAAAATGAAAGTTACAGAGGGTATTTTGCAGAAAGACTGTAACTCACAGAATGGGCTGCTTGGTCTTCCTTCCTATAGATTTTCATTTCTCACGCTTCTATCTGAGAGGACGCACAGGTTCAGGGTGTTACCCTCTTTAGGCTGCGTTTGTGCAGTTTTCCCATGAGGACGTGATTTCTATTTATTGGAATTTGCTTTCAAATATGAGCAAAACTCCTGGAGGGAAAGGACCTAGAGGTGTTAGTGGCTCCTGCCCGTGCTAACTGCCTGGGGATCGACTGCGTGGTGCTCACCGCGACAGCAGTTTCTGGTTTTTAGGGAAAACAAACTCCTTTTATGAGTAGGATTAAGAATAAGAGCAATGCGATGCTCTGCTCACTCGTCTTTTGTCTCACGTGAGGAATTGCCAGTTTTCTTTATTTTTTGTTTATTTAAAAAATTTATTTGGCTTTTGGCTCCTGGGTCTCCCTTGCTGCCTGTGGGCTTTCTCTCGTTGCCCAGAGCAGGGGCGACTCTTTAGTTGCACTGCCAGGGCTTCTCACTGGGGTGGCTTCTTTTTTGGGGGAGTGTGGGCTCCAGGGTATGCGGGCTTCAGTAGTTGTGGGGCTTGGTTTCCCGGAGGCATGTGGGATCCTCGTTCCTGGACCGGGATCGAACCCATGTTCCGTGCATTGGTGGGCGGATTCTTAACCACTGGACCACCAGGGGAGTCCCGGTTTTCCTTATTTTAATCTCTAGTCACAGTTGTGTGCTTTGAGAATATTCTTTTTGTGGGGGGTGAGGGGGTGGATGTTCTTAAAGAAGTTAATAATTTTTTTTTTCAATTTAATAGTTGTAGTGGGCATCGAGTTTGTGGTTAGCGCAAGGAGTTTCTAAAGGTCATTTACTTGTAGATGTTTCCTTGATTCAGGACTTTGGAGAGTGTGATCAGTTCTCCATTACGTAGGCTCTTCCTGTTATATGGGGGGGTGGGCATCTCTGATTGTCCCCCAACCCTGCCCTCCAGCTGTTTTACTTCATGAGAATGTAGTTTTACTTCTAGAGAAGGTAAAGGAAAATTAAAGATGGAAACTGCTTTCCTTTTAGTTTGGGGAAAAATAATTGGTAGTACAAAAGACAAAACTTTGTTATATGGAAATAAATAAAGACCCAAGTAAGTAAGAGGCTGCTTACTCAGAGCTGTGGGAGCTTGGGGGTCGCCAGCATCCTCTGTGCTTGGTGGGGCAGCTCCATCGTGGAGAAGGGGGCTCCGGGTCCCTCGGGTGCCTCCGTGGAGGCTGTGGGTGTGGGGGACCTGGGGCAGCTGACTTCCCTACGTGACTTGTTAGGGGAGTGTATTAGGCTTTCCCCAGTTGGTCTTCAGTTGGAAGTGAGGGCAGAGATTAGGGAAGCTGTCTGTTATCGATGGAGTCCTAGCCATTTGGAGCTGGTTGCTAAGCTTTCCTGGTAGCTCAGACGGTAAAGAATCTGCCTGCAATGCAGGAGGCCTGGGTTCGATTTCTGGATCGAGAAGGTCCCCTGGAGAAGGGAATGGCAACCCACTCCAGTATTCTTGCCTGGGAAATTCCACGGACAAAGGAGCCTCGTGGGCTACAGTCCACAGGGTTGAAGAGTCAGACATGACTTAGCGACTAAACCACACAGCCACAAGCTGCCCCTGAGGCTTGGCCTCCTGGGCTAACACATGATGAAAAATGAGTCAGTCGATCTAAGGGAGAGTTGGAACATTTTATTCAAGCCATATTTGAAGAGTATAACCTGGGAAGTGCATCTCAGAAAGCTCTGAGAACTGTTCCACCCTTTAGAAGTCAAGACACAGTTTACAGAAGTTTTTTGAGATAGAGGGCTGTATATCAAACAAAGTATTATGTACAGTTTACATAATCCAGACTTGAGCACCATCAGGGTGGGTCATGGGGCCACTTTACAAGATCAAAAAAGTGAAAGTGAATTCTCTCAGTTGTGTACAACTCTGTCGTGTCCGACTCTTTGTGACCCCATGGACTGTAGCCTGCCAGGCGCCTCCATCCATTGCATTTTTCCAGGCAAGAATACTGGAGTGGGTTGCCATTTCCTTCTCCAGGGGATCTTCCCAACCCAGGGGTCGAACTTGGGTCTCCCACATTGCGGGCAGACTCTTTACCATCTGAGCTACCAGGGAATCCCTTATAGGATCAAGGAGGAATGCTACCTTTAAGGAGTTGTCTTGCTGATGCTGGGAGGATGTTGCTCTTTTTGTCCTGGGCTTTCGTTATTGTTGTTCTGGCTGTACTAAGTCTTGGTTGGCGTGCCCAGGATCTTTCCAGTTGTGGCGTGTGGGATCGAGGTTTCTGCTCAGGGATGGAACCCAGGCCCCTGAGTGTGGAGCCTTAGCCACTGGACCACCGGGGAAGTCCCAGGGTTGCTCTTTTAGGCTGAGCCGGTTTCTGCCGCTGGGAGAGGTTTGATCCATACGTAATGCTTATACAAGTGCACAGAGGTCAGGTGGTGGGGGGAGGGGAGAGGTCAAAGGGCAGAGAAGAATGTTTATGTTTAGATTGTTCTTGTCTTGCCATAAAAGATGAATTTTGTTTCACGTGCTGCAGGTTGTGGGTCTGAGGCAGGCTGTCACACACGCTCTGATGGCCGTCAGAGCGTATGTTTAGTTTTTCAATGGGAAGGTGAAATTTTGATTAATGTGTGGATGGTCCAGTCTACATGTTTCCCCTCCCCAGAGCATGAACACTGGCCACCCAATCCTGAGGCCATGTTGCTCTGCGTGCTGCTGTCGCTTTAAGTCAATGAAACCTTTGAAGCGTGTCTACCACCGACTGCATTTTCCCGTGGAAGACTTTGGTGATGGCACAAAGACCCCCAGATGTAGCTGCTGCGCCGGAGGGCTGGTCCCTGCCCTGCTCTGGCTGTGCTCTGTGGCCCCAGGACATCGCCCGTCCCTGGGCCGCCGGTGGCCTCAGGGGTGGGGATGATGAGGTCCCTGACTCTCTGGGGTCTTGTGATGACACAGTGAAACCCCGAAGACAGTTGGGGAGACCTGAGTCCATTTCCTGGGGCTGTGCTAACACAGGACCGCAAGCCGGGGTGCCGAAAGCAGCGGAAACGCACTGTCGTACCGTCTGGAGACCAAGGGTCCAAGATCACGGTGTTGGCAGGGCCAGGCTGGGAGCAGTAGGACGCCTGGTCTCCGTGGCCTTCTCCCTCTGGGCCTGTCGGGGCCCACCTTCCCCCTGTTTATAAGGATGGCAGTCATCTCAGGTGAAGGGCCCGCCCTGCTCCAACATGACCTCATCACAGAGTTACATCATCAGAGATACTTATCTCCTGGAACTTCCCAGGCGGTCCGGTGGTTGGGACTGTGTGCTTCCACAGCTGGGGGCATGCGTTCGATCGCGGGTTTGGAAACTAACATCCTGCATGCTGGTGAGCCAAAAAAAAAAAAAAAAGAGAAAACCAAAAAACTGCTTATTCCCCAATAAGATCACGTTCCGAGGTACTGGAGGTTAAGATGATGCCATACGGGTATGTGGGGAGGCCTTTTAATGCATAACGAGACCCCTGAACACACGAGCCTCGGGTTCCTTGGGGCTGCTGGGTGTCTGCCGTGCTCCTGGGGTCTCCGTGGGCAGCTCTGACACATTACCCAGGCAGTCTCCCCACTTGTAAGAGGAGGGTGGTGAGGCAGACCTCATGTGCTTTAGGGTTAAAAGAGGGAATGGGTGGAAAGGAAAGAGCTCAGCACAGTTCCTGGGATAGAAGAGCTGTTAGAAATGTGACCAGAAGCCCTCGGTCTGCAGGACTGCAAGGATCGGCATGTGGAAAGAGGAACAGCATGTCTCACTAAGGGACCGGGCGTCCGGGTTCAGGGGAGAAAGTGCTGTCTCTACCTTTGACGGCCTAGCCTGTGTTTCCAGACACTTGCAGACGTGGATGGCCCAGCTGAGGCCTCGCTTCTCCAGGAAGCAGTTGGTAATCTATGTTCTCAAGTTCATTTTGGGCTGTGGACTTTGCTGCTCCTCACCCCCCTCCCTGGGGCTCTGTTCCTTAGGGCAGGGCCTCGTGAAGAAACTTCTCTGCACACGGAATGCTGCGCCTCATCACCAGGCCCCTCGTTGAGTGGTCGCAGGACCACTGTGGGAAATCAGAACACAGGCCGCTGTGTGAAAGTGATTCAGAATTCAGGATGGCAGGAGCAAGCTGCTCAGGCTGAGTGTGGAGTCCCCTGTGATCATGCAGCCGCCAGAGTTTCCCAGGAAGAGGCGTCCAAAGGACCACTGACATCTGGGGAAGCAGCCGCGTGCAAGAGGGCAGAGATGCAACGGGATGCAGCGTGGCCCACCCACCTTGCAGGGGTCGATGGAGGGGGAACCCCTCCTGGGAGGGAGAGCACGCCGTTACAGTGCCCTGACTTCCTCCCAGTCCTTTGTAAGGATGCCCGTTATCACCAGGCTGCATTCCTCCCCGGGGAGCAGGGGGTGAGACCGCCCGGGGTGAATCTGCCACCGGGCCTGGCCGTGCTGTTTACTGATTCATGAGTCTTTCTGTAAAGCAGAGGACAAAAGACACAACCGTGTGCCAAAAAACACATTCTGAGTTCTTGACAGCATCCATTAAACTTTCACACTTGAATAGTAAACTACAGCAGCCTGGCAGGGCCCGCGCTCTTCCCTCCGGTGTAGCTGGGGGGTCCTCAAGTTCAGGCTTTAGGGGGGAACTCGAGTGCGGGGGCAGACGTGTGGCTTGTGGCTCAGCCCTGGGACAGGGACACTCCTATTGATAGACCTGGTTTGTTTCTCTGCCAAATCTCGTTCTCCTGGTCAAGCACAAACGATTACCCAGCTTAAGCTTGTGTTTGTGTCAGACAAAAGCAAGTGAAGAATTAAAACATTTGCGAGAAAAAAAAAAAAAAAACATTTGCGAGGATGCGTCATGAATATCATGTATTCAGTACACTTGGCAGGGGCCCAGGGGATGTAGACAGAGGATGAGGTGGTTGGATGGCATCACCGACTCAACGGACATGAATTTGAGCAAGCTCCGGGAGTTGGTGATGGACGGGGAGGCCTGGTGTGCTGCAGTCCATGGGCTCGCAAAGAGTCAGACAAGACTGAGCGACTGAACTGAACTGAACGCTTCCAAAGGGAGATTGTCCATGAACTAAAGTAAGCTCAGGATGGCAAAAGCTACCATGTCCACGGATTTCAGGCAAGAGCGTCTATAAACTATTGATCAATTCAAACAATATCTATCTACCTTTTACTTCCACAAGATTGTCTTTTTCTCCCCCATAAAGAGTCTTCTATTAGTAAATGTTTTTTTTGGTGTGTGTGCGCACTTAGTTGCTTAGTCGTGTCTGACTCTTTGCGACCCTTTGGACTGTAGCCCGCCAGGCTCCTCTGTCCATGGGATTTTTTTAGGCAAGAAACTGGAATGGGCTACCATTTCCTCCTCCAGGGGATCTTCCTGACCCAGGGATTGATCCTGCATCTCTAGTGTTTTCTGCATTGCAGGCA
This sequence comes from Cervus canadensis, assembly GCF_019320065.1. Taxonomy (NCBI): domain Eukaryota; kingdom Metazoa; phylum Chordata; class Mammalia; order Artiodactyla; family Cervidae; genus Cervus; species Cervus canadensis. The sequence goes on from NC_057388.1 coordinate 114,495,108, forward strand.
GATTCTTTACCCTCCGAGCCATGGGTTTTGCCAAATTGAGGTTGTCCTTCAGAACAGATTATTCTAATTTCCTGTTTGCAAAGCATGTGGTTTATCTCCAGACAGGATACAGTGAAAACACAGTAAGTTATTTCAGCAGAATTAGGTTGGGAGAGGATTTTAAGAAACACTTGCATCAAAACTTGCTTCTGCTCTTGAGACTTTCAAATTTAAATAATATTCAGCGGCAGAAAGCTTGAAGAATAATAATGGATTGGCCAAAAAGTTCATTTGGGTTTTTCCTTATAATCTTATGGAAAAATCTGAACTAATTTTTTTGCCAATCCAATATATAGGTTTAGTATAGAACTTAGTATAGGGCCTTCCCTGGTGGCTCAGATGGTACAGAATCTGCCTGTAATGCAGGAGACCCAGGTTCAGTCTCTGGGTGGATAAGATCCCCTGGAGAAGGGAATGGCAACCCACTCTGGTATTCTTACCTGAAGAATTCCATGGACAGGGGAGCCTGGTGGGCTACAGTCCATGGGGTTGCAAAGAGTCAGACACAGCTAATACTTTCATGACTCTCTTTCATACTCCACTTAAAATTATTATAAAATAATGACTGTACCGACTTAGATTCTAAAAGAACAAGAGGGCTGAAGGCTTCAGAAAACCCAGGAGGACCAGCGCACAGTCAAGAGGAGAAACACCCGGAAGCCAGCCGGAAGTGGCGAACCACTGGCCCACCACACCACGTAGCTCCATCCTTCTGCTACCAGCCGAAAAAGAAACACAGGCCTGCACGCCTGTGCTGCCGGAGGTGACGTCTTGGGGCGGGGCTGCTCCTCCCCATGCTGACTTCTGCCCAGGCAGACCTGGTCCCACGTGGGAGACGTGTCCTCTTGGGCTGCCGCCTGCTGGAGAGGGCAGCTGAATTGCCCGGTTCACTTCAGGCTTCCTCAGACCCCAGCTCTTCTTCTGCCTGGCTTCCTCCCCAGTCTGATCCTAAACATGGTGATTTATGTCCTTTGTCTCTGCATCTGAACTCTGGCTCTGAAGCAGTTGAAATGAAAGCAAATTGAGTTTCTCTCCGGGAGCGGTAGGTGGGAAGAGGCTGAACAAGGAGAGAACTGAAAGAGCGAGGGAAACCATCATATGGGAAGGAAAAAGCTGGAAAGCCGTCCCCAGCCCCAACACACACACTGTCCCCTTTGTCAGAAGAGACAGATATGCTAGTTTCAAATTTGGTTCAGTTGTATTTGTAATAGGATCAGATTCTTCTAACCATTTTAGAAATGGAAATGTTATCCAGTGACTAAGAGATACAAGCAGAAACTGCCTGGGTGAGCTGAAGACAGAGGCTCAATTTTACTGTTAGATTGTAGTATCAGATGTACTAAGGGTTATAGCAGTGAAAAAAAATAGAAAGATTTTAAACTGTGCTAGTTGTAGTAGGTCTATGACTTCTTTAGGGTGAGTAATGATTCCTGTCAGGCAAGTAAGAAAATATTCCCATTTCATGAATCTAATTATCTACAGACAAGCTTTTCAGGAGTAGAGGAGGTTGGTTTAAAACACTTCATGTAGAAGTCTATTTTTTGCTCTCAATATATTTATTGGTCTAGTGAAAGAGTGGAGTTTTTATTTGTAAATAAAAGGATCTAGTTAGTTTGACTGCTTGTGACAAAAAACCAAGAATCCAAAGTAGTTTCAATATATAAGGTTTTATTTTTTCCTGTAGGTGGGCTGTCCATAGCTGGCATTGCAATTTCTCTGAGCGCCCCTGGGACGCGCTCCTCCCAGTGTTCTGGCCTACAGTCCCTAGAGTGTGGCCATGGTCCTCATAGCCCAAAGTAGTGGCTGGAGCTCCAGCTAACACACCTGCTTTCCAATCAGCAGGAGGAAGAAGGTGAGAAAGGGAGTACCCCCTTCTCAGGGTACCGTACAGAAACACCATCCAACACTTTCTTGAGCTTGGTTGAGCAAGGAGCAGCCAGCTACCAGGGGTGGTAGTGAATGTAATCATCTGGCTGGGGGACAGTGGCCTAGCTAAGAATCAGTGTTTCATGATTAAACAGCAGGAGGGTGGATGTTGGGCAGTGATGAGCCGTCTCTGCCACATCGGAGTTGAAGGATCGATGACGTCAAGGACAATTGAGCCTCCTGCCCTGGCCTGAGTTCAGAGCTGCCCCCGCCCTGCGATGCTACACGTGCTGACATCAAGTTCTATTTCCCAAGAGTCAGGCCGGTGGCTTAAAAGCGCACCAGTGGGTTTTTATGCTTCTTTTCTTTGATCTAAACTTAAGGACATAGGACACTTTTCTGGAGGATGCTCTTTGCTGGCCTTGACTACTCCATCAGCACAGCTAATATTGTCTCATTTGGACTGTTGAGAGTAGGAATGAGGTGATAGGAATTCCTAGAAGACCCTCCATTTTAATCTTAGGCTATCAATCTCTCCCTTATCCCCCCTGTCCTCTCTCTGCTGTTTAAAGCAAACAAAACAAATGAAAACAAGGTTCCTGGATGAGTCTGCTAGGCCTGCTGCCATCAGACTATCACAAACTGGGTGGCTCAAGCAAGACATCTCTGCTGTTCAGTTCTGGAGGCTGCAAGTCCAAGGTCAAGGTGCCGGCAGGGCCAGGCTCCCCTTCTGGCTTCTGGAGGCGGCCCCGGGTGCTCCGCCTTCCTTGGTTGCAAAGACATCACTCCAAACTCTGCCTCCATCACCCCATGGCCGCCTGCCCTCTGGGGTCTGACTTCCCACGGCCTTCTCCCGTGTCTCTCCCCCTCTTCTTCTCTTGGCTGTGCTACACGGCTTGCAGGATCTTAGTTCCCCAACCAGGGATTGAACCTGGGGTGGAGAAAGCACCAAGTCCTAAGCACTGGCCCACCAGAGAATTCCCTCTTCTCCTCTTCTGATAAGGACACCTGCCGTGTGGAACTAAGGCCCACCCTTCTCCGAGATGTGTGCTTAGTTGTTCAGTCGTGTCCGACTCGTTGAGACCCCATGTCGTCCACCAGGCTCCTCTGTCCATGGAATTCTCCAGGCAAGAATCCTGGAGTGGGTTGCCACGCCTTCCTTCAGGGGATCTTCCCAACTCAGGGATTGAACCCAGGTCTCAAACTTTGCAGGCGGATTCTTTACCATCTGAGCCACCAGGGAAGCCCCTTATCGTCCCTTGCATCTTAGTTTCACCCTGTTTTCAAATTGGGTCACATCCTCTGGTGCCAGGAGCTAGGACTTCAACATGTGTTTTGGGGACACACCTCATCCCCAGACGATGCATGGCCCTGCTCGAGGCTCAGGCCGGGCTCGGACCGACTGGATCTGTGCACGTTCAAGTTGAGGAACTCTGGCCTAGCAGAGCGAGTGGCACCACTCCTTGGGGTCCATGCTGATACGTTGGATGATTCTCCCCGAGTCTGAGCCCTGGTTAAATCCAGAAGGTAGGCTGTGCTGTGCTCAGTCGTGTCCAAATCTTTGCGACCTCATGGACTGTAGCCCGCCAGGCTCCTCTGTCCATGGGATTTCCCAGGCAGGAACACTGGAGTGGGTTGCCATTTCCTCCTCCAGGGGATCTTCCCGACCCAGGGATCGAACCCAGGTCTCCTGCGGCTCTTGCGCTGCAGCTGCTTCTTTACCCACTGGGACAAGACCATCTGGAAGATGGTTTAACCGCGGCAGGGGTGTGGGGCAGAGTACTTGCCTCCACTGGCCTGACCAGGCGGTCACGACAGGAGGTGCAGAGCGGTTGTGGCTTCGGATTGCACCCTGCATTCTAGCCAGGCAGCGGGCGGGGGATGTGCGAGGCAGGGTGCCCCAGGACGGGGCCAGTGAGTCAAGGAGATGCCCAAGAGGGCTTCCTCTACACGGCCCAGCTGATACCCCCCCCGCCCCCACACCAATTTGCTACCTGCTTTTTTTTTTTTCCCAGCTTTATTGAGATGTAATGACACACACCCGGACTTCCCTGCTGGCTCAGATGGTAAGAGCCTGCCTGCAGTGTGGGAGACCCGGGTTTGATCCCTGCATCAGGAAGATCCCCTGGAGAAGGGAGTGGCAACCCATCCAGTATTCTTACCTGGAAAATCCCAGGGACAGAGGAGCCTGGCGGGCTACAGTCCATGGGTCACAAAGAGCCAGACACAACTTTTGCTTTCAGTGACTCACAACACTGTGTAAGCTTAAGGTGTACAATACTACTTTGGGATGACAGTTTGATGGATTCAAGTTTTAAATTTTATAACTAGAAATAACTCACTTGAAAGACAAATGTTTTAATTATGGTTACCAAATCGGAAACACGATTGAAAGGGGAGGGGTAAATCTGGAGTTGGCGATGAACACACATACACACGCTACTGTACATAAAATAGAAAACCAATAAGGACTCTGCCCAATATCTCTGATGACCTATATGAGAAAAAAACCTGAAAAAGAATGGATATATGTATATGCATAACTGAATCACTTTGCTGTACCCCTGAAACTAACACAACATTGTAAATCAGCTGTAATCAATAAAGTATTAAATAAAATTACATCATCAACCACCCATCCCCCCACAAGTTTCTTATTGAGGCAGTTAGCTTCTTGAAAGGGCTTCCCTGATGGCTCAGTTGGTAAAAATCTGCCCGTAATTTGGGAGACCCCGGTTAGATTGCTGGTTCAGGAAGATCCGTTGGAGAAGGGATAGGCTACCCACACCAGTATTCTTGAGATAGTGGACAGAAGTCAGAAGTGACAAATGTCCTTTCCCCCAAGCGATAAGGAGAGCAAGACTGAGGGGGAGGGCTGGGGGGCACACGTCTTAGCTGACATCTGGTCACTCCCAGATCTATGAAACAATGGAAGCTGCCACCGTTTTCATGCTGACCCCTCCCCACCCACCCAGAGCTCCGGGGAAATCGGGTCCTTGCTGCTTGGTGTGAAAGAGCAGAGTTCAGATTCAGAAGGCTGGAGCCGATGGACAAGCTCTGTGCGGACTTCAGGATCTGCAACTGAAGACATGAGATTCAGTTTCCCGTTGACAACATGAGGAATCAAGCCACATATGTTATAGGGACACGGGGAGAATCAAATAAGGTAATGTGTAGAAGTGCTCATTATGCCATCTGCTCAATCGCTGTTGCTGTGATGGTGTCTAAAGTTCGACAGATGTCTTCATAAAGGAGCATCATTCACGGAACATTTGCTGACCGAAATAATGGGCGGTAAGATAGGACTGCTGTTCTAAACAGTCGTAGTTCTGATGCAGAGATGAGGTGTCCGCAAGACATCCTCAATAACACAGTTGTGTGCAAGTGCTGGAGGCAGCTATGGGCCAAGGGCTCTGGGGTCAACACGACAGGAGATCACGGGGGCGCCAGTGGTTGCTGGGTGCTAGGCTGCTCCAGTCGTGTCTGACTCTTTGTGACCGTGGACCGTAGCCCACCAGGCTCCTCTGTCCATGGGGATTCTCCAGGCACGAATGCTGGAGTGGGTTGCCATTTCCTTCTCGAGGGGATCTTCCCCACCCGGGAATCACACCTGGGTCTCCAGCATGGGCAGGCAGGTTCTTCATTTGCTGCTTGCACCACCGGGAGTCACTGGGGAAGCCTTCAGGGAGGAGATGAGACTCCGCGTTGGGGACACAAAGCTAGGTAAACAGAGATGTCCTTACGGGCTCCCAACGACCCGTCAGCCCAGGCTGGGCATCCGTGGCCATGTGCAAGGGTGACCTGATCGTACAGATTTGGCGGGGGGGCTGTTAGAGGACTCACCAGGACGGCTGGGTGCACAGATTTGATCCAGAAGATTAGAACATGGTGGCGGGAGCGGGTAACGTGTTTCTCTGAGATTCTAATTAGGGCTAGCAGTTGGGATCTGTACCTTTTTTCTTCTGTGCCGTCTCAACAAAACCAGTTAAGCCTTATTGCATCCACACATCACCATGTGTATAGCCCATAGCAGGCGGAGGCCTATTTCGCTTGTTGCCTTTTGGCTTCTAATGGAAAAATCAATTTATTCCTGCTTATTAAGCCATTAGTGCATATTGGATTTTACCTGCCATTTTTCCTGTAATTCCTCCTCCTGCTTCCCCTTTCTTAGGCATCAGGGAGGAGTCTCTTGTGACTTTAAAAATGGTGAATATGAGACTTCCAAACTCAGGGGAATGAACCAGATGCTCACTAGATGTGTCTTGGCCCCTCTAAGAACTTTCTTGTTGAGTTCTTAAATTCCTCAAGGCTTCTAAGTTCTACAATCAAGCGTCGACCTTATTAATTCCATAGTTTGTTAAGAAGTGGTCCCAGTGAGGAATATTACCCAGCCATATAAAAGAATGAAATAATGCCATTTGCAGCTCCATGGATGGACCTAGAGATTATCAAAACCTCAGCAAAGTAAGTCAGAAAGAGAAAGACAAATACTATATGATTACCACTTATGTGTGGAATCTAAAATAAGACACAGATGAATCTGTGAAACAGAAATAGACACAGAGACATAGACACCTGGTTTCCAAGGCCAGGTGGTGGGGGAGGGAGAAGGACGGACTGGGAATCTGGGATTAGCAGATGCAAACTACTACATTTAGAATGGAAAAGCAGCAATCCTACTGTAGAGCCCAGGGAGCTGTATTCAGTATCCTGTGATAAACCATAATGGAAAAGAATATGAGAAAGAATGTATATGTAAGTATAACTGAATCACTTTGCCGTATAGCAGAAATTAACATAACGTTGTAAATCAACTACACTTCCATTAAAAGAAAAAAAAGAAAACCAGCAAAGAAGTCTGACTCAAAAGCGGCCCCAATGAGAATCTAATGGCCTAAGCCTTGTTCTAAGGATACACGAAGTCATTGACAGGTTACATAAGCAGCCCTTTCTAAACAGGGAAGGAAGATTCAGGGTACCTGTGATAGTAAATTTCATGTGTCCTCTTGGCTGGGCTCTGGTGCCCGGTTGTTTGGTCGAACACTAGTCTAGACGTTACCATGAAGTTGTGTCGTGGATGTGAGTCACATCTATGAGTACTGACCTTAAGGAGATTGCCCTTCATAATGTGGGTGGGCTGCATCTCATCAGTTGAGGGCTCTAAAGATGCAAAATGTGAGGGTTTCTGGGGAAGAAGGAATTCTGCCTCTAGACTGTAACACAGACATCCTGCCCGAGTGGCCAGCTTGCCAAACTGCCCTGCAGGTTTCAGAGTCGAGACTGTAATACCATCTGTTACTGACTTCACAGATGGTCAGCCAACCCTCTGCGTCTCAGATGTGCCAAGTCCCTCCAATCACATGAGCGGATTCCTTAAAATAAATCCCCCCGCGGAACCCTGCCCACATACACATGCACGCCTCCTATTGGACCTGCTTCTCCGAAGAGCCTTGACCCACAACTGACCTCCAGTCCTCTCTGTCTCTGTCTTTGGGGCTCGGGGCATCCGGTGTAATCGCCAGCCAGGATCTTTCCTGACTTGGACTCAGAATCAGAAATCACTCCAAAGATGCAGTGACTGATAGTGCCCAGTCGGCAGCAGAGAGGGCACCTGTCTGCTCTTCTAACTCTAGGGGGCACTCTTTATGGATGTCGGCTAATGGAACAGATACCTGTCGTCATGTTAAGAGATGTGTGATTTCTATGCCAGTGGCCACCGTCTGTCTGACCCTTGGAAGCCGGTTTCCAGCGCCTGTCCCAGAAGTGGGCACCAGAGGGCGCCCCAGCACCACTGACCGCTCTGGTCCTGCTCCGGCTGACAGATTGTGGCTTCAGGCTGACCTCGGAGAGCTGCGGGGTGGGGGCGTGGGGCTGGGGGTGGGCCCTATGTGGCTGCAAAGTGCTGACCTCATTATCCCTCCTCAGAGGTCACTTCCAAGCTGAAATCCAAGAGAATGGAGGACAAATTACATGCATTAACCCTTCCGGGTTATTGAAAAACCTTATCACACTTGTTCTTCAGTCTCTCAGTTGTGTCCCACTCTTTGCGACCCTCTGGACGGCAGCACGCCAGGCTCCCCCGTCCTCCACTGTCTCCCGGGGTTTGCTCACAGTCATGTTCGTAGAGTCAGTGATGCTATCTAACCATCCCATCTTCCGTCGCCCCCTTATTCTCCTGCCCTCCATCTTTCCCAGCATCAGGGTCTTTTCCCATGAGTCGGCTCTTGGCATCAGGTGGCCAGAGGATTGGGGCTTCAGCTTCAGCATCAGTCCTTCCAATGAACACTCAGGGTTGACTTCCTTTAGGATCGACGTGTGATCTCCTGGTGTCCAAGGGACTTACCACCGCAGGGAGTGGTAATGAATCAGCTGGGCTTTGGGGGACAGCGGGGGTGTGCCCATATGACCCTTTCAGCTCTTTGGGAACAAGAACTCAGCGCCAAGGGATAGCCTGGGTCCAGGGGCGCTCTGTCTCCCTGCTGGCTGCACACCCAGCAGCCTCACTGTGTGGAATTTGCCTGGGGCGGGGGTGCCCAGTGCCTGAACCCAGGAGGACTGGTGTGACCTCACCAAACCCGCGTGCTGGGGAATCTGGGGGCTTCCTTCTCTCGGAGTTACAATTTCTCTCTCTCTCTCTCTCTCTCACACACACACACACAAATTACCCAGCATCTCACCCACCAGGAGCGACAAATCGGAGTGGGGGAAGGGGCTGCCCTCCCACTGTAGGACTGAGCCCGATGGTGAGCAAGAGGTCAGCTCAGCACAGGACTCCATGTACACGATGGCGATTCTGAGCCAGGAAGACGAAATGGGATTTGTGTGCACTGAGGAGACTCAAAGGTGTGTCAGCAGTTAAGAAAGTGTTTAGCTTAAAATGGTTAAAAGAAGGTTTCGGTAAATGAATAAATGGAACTAATGGTGCTCAGTCGCGTCTGACTGTTTTGTGACCCAATGGACCGTAGCCCGCCAGGCTCCTCTGTCCATGGGATTCTCCAGGCAAGAATACTGGAGAGGGTTGCCATTTCCTCCTCTGGGGGATCTTCCCAACCCCAGGGGTCAAACCTGCATCTTTTGTGTCTCCTGCATTGGCAGGCAGCTTCTTTACCACTAGCGCCACCTGGAGACTAATGGAGTCACCTGGAAATTTCACGTAAGAGCCCATCACCAAGGAGCTGTGTGTTGATTTGTAAAGACAAGGGTCCTTGTACCTTGCTGTGGTGCCCCCGGTTATCATGGGCTGGGCACAGATGGTGGGTGGGGATGCAGAGAGGGCAGGAGGGTCCCTCCCCTCCGCCTGCCTGCAACGCCTCTTCGTCTGCTCCCTTCTCCATCTTCCCCTCTTCCTCCTTCCTTCCTTTCTTTCCCGTACTGTGCACCTTGCCAAGTCTTGGTTCTCCGACCAGGGGTTGAACCCATGCCCTGGCAGGGAAAGCGCCGTGTCCTAACCGTGTTTCTAACACCTGCTTTGCACTGTGGTGTGTGAGCCTGGATTGCAGAAACCCAGTCCTTCCCTTGCGACACCCCACGGCACCCACCACCGCCCTGACCAACTGTAGCTGCCTTCTCATCTCCCCTTGAGCACACAGGTGCCCCGAAGGAAGCATTCAGCACATTCCCGACCCTTGAGATTTTGAATCTTGTTAGGAAAACTGTGTACATCAGTATGTAACCAAGGCTAAGCCTCTGATTTATTTACAAATGCTGCAGGATTTCAGACCAGACATGAGGGTGGAAAGATGATATTTGGCTGGGCGTTCACTGTCAGGTGGGACATTTGGAGCGGTGCCCAGGTGGGGTGCTGGGGCTGGCATTCCTCTCGGTTGGAGAGATTGAGGGCAAGCTGCAATGCGCCCAGCCCACCAGCAGGATGATGTAGACAAACTTCATTTACACGAGGCACTTTGTAAATTGCTTTATACCCGTGGCTGATACTTTTATTTCTTTGTCTGTGACAGGTCTTCATTGCCATGCGTTCTAGCTGTGGCAAGTGGGCTTCTCATCCCGGAGCCTTCTCTTGCTGCTGATCACGGGCTCTAGGGGCTGAGGGCTTCAGCAGTCGTGGCTCCTGGGCTCGAGATCACGGGCTCAGGAGTTGTGGTGCTCGGGATTCGTTGCTGCAGCACGCAGGATCTTCCAGGACCAGGGATCGAAGCCGTGGCTCCTGCATTCGCAGGCAGATTCTTTACCACTGAGCCACCAGGGAAGCCGCATGAGGCAATTCTTATCTGAAGGGAGAGCTGAGAACACAAACTCCACCTTCCTCTGGAGAACAGCCCAGCGCGCCAACGTATAGGACCGTGATCCCTCCTGTCTTTTTCATGTATCTTCATGGGAGTCCCAGATTGACCAGCAGCTTTAACTGGAGTTCTTCCCAAAGAGCATCTTATCCACACCAGGTTTTAAATATGAAAGCCAGAAAATTTAGTGGGCCATGTTCTTTGGACTTACGTGTCATATACACATCTTAGGTACAGAGCTGTGGCTTTGGAAGTATACACAGCACTGCCTGATTTATGCCTTTGGGTGGTGCAGTCTTGTCCTTGGCAATCTAGAGCTATTTGAAAGTTCTGCATCACCGCTGGCTAGAGGGTGTGCCAGTGGTGATCAGTTCAGTTTAGTTCAGTCGCTCAGTCATGTCGGACTCTCTGCGACCCCGTGAACTGCAGCACTCCAGGCCTCGCTGTCCATCAACAACTCCTGGAGCTTGCTCAAACTCATGTCCTTTGAGTTGGTGATGCCATCCAACCATCTCATCCTCTATCATCCCCTTCTCCTCCTGCCTTCAATCTTTCCCAGCATCAGGGTCTTTTAAAACGAGTCAGTTCTTTGCATCAGGTGGCCAAAGTATTGGAGCTTCAGCTGCAGCATCAGTCCTTCCAATGAACACCCAGGACTGATCTCCTTTAGGATGGACTGGTTGGATCTCCTTGCTGTCCAAGGGACTCTCAAGAGTCTTCTCCAACACCACGGTTCAAAAGCATCAATTCTTCAGTGCTCAGCTTTCTTTATTGTCCAACTCTCACATCCATACATGACTACTGGAAAAACCATAGCTTTAACTAGAAGGACCTTTGTTGGCAAAGTAATGTCTCTGCTTTTTAATATGCTGTCTCGGTTGGTCATAACTTTTCTTCCAAGGAGCAAGCGTTGTTTAATTTCATCTCTGCAGTCACCATCTGCAGTGGTGATGGGCTGAGCCATATCTGAAGCTGCCTCTGCGCTCTGGAGCAGATCATACCTTTTCTTTTAATCACAAAAAAGAGAAATTTTAATACACCAAGATATGTATCTTGGATCTGGCTCATGTGTTTGGAGGGCCCTCTATGCTCTATCATGGGCAGTGCTTGAAAGTTTCCGGCTTGTTCTGCATCTTGGCCCTGCTTCCCGGTGGGGACCCAGAGGGTGGGGACCCAACGTCGTCTGAGCAGTGCTGGCCCCAGGGTGCACACAGAACAACAGCAGAGAGCCTCAGACAGAAGCCTGGCCCCTTGTCAACAACACCACATGGGGGGCCTCTCCATTTCTGTTGTGTTTTCAGCAACTAGAGGTTTGACGTGAAAGCCAAGGACAACCTCTCTGCCTTATTCAGAACACCAAGGTTTCATTTCTTGCTAATCTGTGACTTTTCTCAGAGCAGAGACGGTGGATGTTGGAGAAATCCAGTTACCGCTTTCTTTTCTCCAATCTACACGTATCAGAGAGAACGTGTGAGCAGGGTTTCCCTCCCCAGGACTGGGAATTGGGAGGTAAGCAGGCGTTCCTGTCTTGGAGGAAGGCTGGTACCCAGTGGACCTTGCTGCCGGCTGGTTGGTGTCACTGGCTCTGGAGGGAGGAAAAAGCATCACACAGCAGCTGGGGTCTTCCGTCCCTTTTGGGATTTTCCCAGTTGCTCCCACTATGTGATTTATTTCATCTTCAGATTTTATTGAGAACCTGTTATCCTCTAGTGCATCAGTTTCCTGGGCCTCCTGTAAGAAATTAGTGCAGACTGGATGGTTCAAACAACCCGGATGAGTTATCTCCAGGTTCTGGGGCAGGAAGTCCCTGATCAAGGTGGAGGTGGGTGGGTTCCTCCTGAGGCCTCTCTCCTCGGCTCACAGACGTGGGTCTTCATCTTCCCGTAAATGTGGGTCTGCATGTCTTGTGTGCATGTCTGTCTGTGTTCAAATTTCCCCCTTTGATAAGGATGCCAGCCATCTCAGAGGATGGCTCGCCTCCTAAGCTCATTTTACCTTGATTTGTGAAGACCTTGTTTCCAAATAAGGTCACATGGTGAGGTGCTGGGGGTCAGGACTCCATTTTGGGGAGAACCCAGTTTGATCCCCAGCAGCTGGTGAGGGGAGGAGGTCCCTCTCTCCTTTTCCCCCATGTGTCTCAGTGTCTTGGTCTATGTTTATTCATTTATTTTAAAAAATTAAATAATTTAAAAAAAATTTTAAGATTTTTTTTGACGTGAAACATTTTTAAAGTCTTTTAATTGAATTTGTTACAATATTTGTTACAATATTTTTGTTTTGTTTTGTTTTTTGTTTTTTGGCCATGTGGGATCTTAGTTCCTTGACCAGGGATCGAACTCACACCCCCTGTATCAGAAGGAGGATTGTTAACCACTGGACCACCACGAAGTCCCTTGATTTATATTTATGTGGGTATGCTAAGTCGCTTAAGTCACTCCTGCTCTTTGCAACCCTATGGACTGTAGCCTGCCAGGCTCCTCTGTCCATGGGCTTCTCCAGGCAAGAATACTGGAGTGGGTAGCCTTTCCCTTCTCCAGGGGATCTGCCCCACCCAGGGATCGAACCCAGGTCTCCAGCACTGTAGGCGGATTCTTTACCACTAGAGTCACCTGGGAAGCCCTGGTCTATGTTTATTCAGTTCAGTTCAGTTCAATTGCTCAGTTGTGTCCGATTCTTTGTGACCCCATGAACCACAGCATGCCAGGCCTTGCTGTCCATCACCAACTCCCAGAGTCCACCCAAACTCATGTCCATCGAGTCGGTGATGCCATCCAACCATCTCATCCTCTGTCGTCCCCTTCTCCTCCTGCCCTCAATCTTTCCCAGCATCAGGGTCTTTTCCAAGGAGTCAGCTCTTTGCATCAGGTGGCCAAAGTATTAGAGTTTCAGCTTCAGCATCAGTCCCTCCAATGAACACCCAGGACTGATCTCCTTTAGGATGGAGTGGTTGGATCTCCTTGCAGTCCAAGGGACTCTCAAGGATCTTCTCCAGCATCACAGTTCAAAAGCATTAATTCTTCGGTGCTCAGCTTTCTAGGCTGTCTAGGTTGGTCATAACTTTCCTTTCAAGGAGTAAGAGTCTTTTAATTTCATTGCTGCAATCATCATCTGCAGTGATTTTGGAGCCCAGAAAAATAAAGTCAGCCACTGTTTCCACTGTTTCCCCGTCTATTTGTCATGAAGTGATGGGACCAGATGCCATGATCTTAGTTTTCTGAATGTTGAGCTTTAAGCCAACTTTTTCACTCTCCTCTTTCACTTCTATGCCTAAATCCATAAAATTTGCAACAGCAGGTGCACCCTTCCCAAGACTATGAAAGCAACCTGTGGAATTTCGTTACTATAACAGGTCAGCATCATGACCCATAAGCCCAGGAAGAGCCAAGCAAACGCAGGGTGGCCAGCACTGCCAGGCTGCCGGCTGGCCTCTGTCCACAGGTCACGCACCTCTGGAGTCTCTCCCGTAAAGGATGTCCCTCCCCTGGACCTTAATTTCTCTCTGGAGCTGGGGGCCCCACCACTCCAAACCCTTAAGCATGACTCAGATCACGCTTGTGTGTCCTTTCCAGAATAAAATGAACCTTTTCTGTCAAGTCTGGAGTCAAGGACATCTTTTCTTATATCAGTGCTTCTGACAAAATCACTGCAGATGGTGACTGCAGCCATGAAACTAAAAGACGCTTGCTCCTTGGAAGAAAAGCTATGACTAACCTAGACAGCATATTAAAAAGCAGAGACATTACTTTGCCAACAAAGGTCTGTCTAGTCAAAGCTATGGTTTTTCCAGTAGTCATGCATGGATGTGAGAGTTGGACCATAAAGAAAGCTGAGTGCTGAAGAATTGATGCTTTGAGCTGTGGTGTTGGAGAAGACTCTTGAGAGTCCCTTAGACAGCAAGGAGATCCAACCAGTCCATCCTAAAGGAGATCAGTCCTGCGTGTTCATTGGAAGGATTGATGTTGAAACTGAAGCTCCAATACTTTGGCCGCCTGATGGGAAGAACTGACTCATTTGAAAAGACCCTGATGCTGGGAAAGATTGAGGGCAGGAGGAGAAGGGGACGACAGAGGATGAGATGGTTGGATGGCATCACTGACTCAATGGACATGGGTTTGGATGGACTCCGGGAGTTGGTGATGGACAGGGAGGCCTGGGGTGCTGCGGTTCATGGGGTCGCAAAGAGTCGGACAGGACTGAGCGACTGAACTGAACTGAACACGTGCTTAGTGAAGTGCAGCCCCTCCCCTACTCCTCCAGGGGGTGGTGGCTGGACCACCCTCTCCCCAGCGGAGACCCAGCAAGGAGAAGTCACCTTCCTGGGTAAATTCTTCCATGAGAGGGATGGGCTGGGGGTGGGTGGGTGCAGCTGTTGCCAAAGGCAAGGGGAGTGCATGACTGTAGGAATGTGTTTGCAAATTTTCTCTTTTCACTTTGGAAACCTTCTGCAAGTGTAATCTAAACTAAAATGAAATCCTGTCCAAACGTTCCTGTTTCTGAGTCGCAGACGGTGTTTTGGTTTCGAGCTGCATTTCAGGACCATTTACTCAGAACTGGATCTGTAAGAAGCTGCCAGGGGCGCCTGGGAGGCGGGGCTGGCAGGGGAGTGAGGCCAGCCTCCTGTGCTGGCCCCGTCCCCTCCATTGCCCACTGGGGACCCCGGTATCATCAGAGGAGCTCACGCAGTCCCCGTTTCGGAGACCAAGACCACGAAGCTACTTAAGCAGACAACTGTGCGGTTCCCTCATGGAATTATATGCTTCTAGAATTTTCCACCAGAAGCCTCTGAAGAGATTCTGAGAACCCACTGCTTCCTTGAGCAAAGATTCTCATAGCTTGTATATCCCCTCTCTCCCTGGAAAGTGTGTTGGGAATAAAAGCGGAGCTGAGCCCGTGTCTGGCTGCAGTCACCTGCTTAAGGCACTCTGTCATGGTGGGGGGGTCTCCCCGGGTTGGCGCTCAGAGGGTGGTTCCAGAGACCCCTCCCCCAAAGCCACCGCCCCCTCTCCTGCATTAGCTACTTGATTTACATCCCTGAAAATGCTCACCAGGTTCCCTGAGTCTCCATCGCTCTATTGGCTTCTGCTTTTGGGGAGGGAGAGGGCCAGTGTGATGGGGGAAATGGAGAGGGTGGGGGGAGCGGGAAGGAGGGGGTGGTCTGTCACGTGGACCTGAAACTGGGGGTGTGGGGTGGAGAAGCCCCAGAGGAGCCCAAGGAGGCAAGGATGTGTCCTGGGAGTGAGTGATGGTCTCAAGAGGCAAGAGGTGGGTGGAGCAGAGCTGGAGGGGTGAGTGGATGGGGGTGGTGAGGGGGGGTGAAGGTGGGGGTGGGGGAGGGGGAGGGGTGAAGGCGGAGGGGGGTGAAGATGGGGGGTGAAGGGGGGTGTGAGGGGGGTGAAGGTGCTCTGGGGAGGTCGGAGCAGAGCCCTGGGGGGTGGTGGGGGCTCAGGCGGTTGGGAGAGCACTGCCACCCTCTGGGGGTGACCTGGGCCTTGGGGCTTTGTGGGCAGGCGTGGGGCAGGGGATGGAAGGGCAGGGCCGGGGGCTTGAGGCCCTTCCTGACTCCTGGACCCGCCCTGGGGGAGCAGGCATGGGGCTCCAGGCTGGTCAGCGTGTCTCCCACTTGGGTGGCCTGCTTTCAAGTGCTCATGTATTCCAGGAGGTCTCTTTCAAACCAGGCATGGACCTCTGTTCTGAAAAATGTAGTCTGTGGCTCCCCACTTTCCGGGCTCAATCATACCGGTGTCATGAGTTTGTGGCCTGTTATGATGACAAGAGAGTGTCATCAAGAGATGACAATGAGAGTCCCTTGGACTGCAAGGAGATCCAACCAGTCCTTCCTAAAGGAAATCAGTCCTGACTATTCATTGAAAGGACTGATGCTGAAGCTGAAACTCCAATACTTTGGCCACCTGATGCGAAGAGCTGACTCCTTGGAAAGGACCCTGATGCTGGGAAAGATTGAAGGCTGGAGAAGGGGAAGACAGAGGATGAGATGGTGGATGGCATCACCGACCCAATGGATGTGAGTTTGAGCAAACTCTGGGAGTTAGTGATGGACAGGGAGGCCTGGCGTGCTGCAGTCCATGGGGTTGCAGGGAGTCGGACACGACTAAGCGACTGAAGTGACTGGCTGACTGTCCGGCACAGGGAACTCTATTCAGGACCCTGTGATAAACCGTAACAGAAAAGAATCTGAAAAAAAGGTGTATATATATGTGTATAACAGAACCACTTTGCTATATACCAGAAATTAACAGGACATGGTAAATCCACCATACTTAAATATATGGTGCTGTGGAAGGAGACGGTGCCAGGACTTCCTGCAGCTCCGACACACCCACGGAGCAGAGATGAGGCCAGTCTTCTCCTCGCGTGATCCCCTGACCCCTTCAGGGCTGGCAGAGGCAACCTGATTTCCTCCTCGTATCTCTTTGTCACATCAAATTTACTGGCAAAGAGACACCTTGTGTAGTTTCTTGGCACCAGAGGTCTTTGCAGATTTCCTGACCTCTTGGTAGGGAGGTAGCACAACAGGAGAGAAGCCGATCTCACATGAAAGCCCATGGAGCTGGGGTTGGGGGCGGGCACAGTAGCAGGAGGCCCCGCAGGGGCGAGGGCACACAAGGGGGGTTGTCAGCCCTCAAGGCTGCAGCGGGCTTCCCTGATAGCTCAGCTGGTAAAGAATCCGCCCGCAATGCGGGAGACCCCGGTTCGATTCCTGGGTCGGGAAGATCCGCTGGAGAAGGGAACGGCTACCCACTCCGATATTCTGGCTGGAGAATTCCATGGACTGTATGGGGTTGCAAAGAATCGGACATGACAGAGCAACTTCCACTTCGCTTCACTTCAAGGCTGCAGCCCCTGAAGCTCCCTGCTCCTGCGGGCCAGTCCCCCCCATCCCCATGGGCCTCAGGGGAGTCCAAACTTGAAAGAAAACCACCCTGCGGGTGGAGGACTGTTTACCATCTGACCCAGATCCTGCTCCTGGGGGACCATTGGCAAGGTGCATGCTGTGAAAATATAGTTCCCGCAGCTTTCTGAAATGAATGCTCACACTTCCATTTTAATTTTACTTGAATAGCTCACAAGAAGAAAGATCTGGACCCATAATCTGAGATATTTTGTAAACTAGCAAGAGAATTGATTCAGTTCATCTAGAGGCAATTTTACTCGAAAGAGATTGGTTAGGTCAAAATGACTGGGTTAAGTATAGCAAGTTGGTAAGTAAATTCAGTTTTCCGTGGTAAACATTGTTCCCGACTCGAAGAGGAAAGGCATGATATTCTGCAAAAATATATTCCAACACATACAGTTTCCTCTAACAACATTTAGGGGAATCTCGAGTTAATCTAAACTTAAGGTTATAGGTAGGGAATGAGGACAAATTCTCTGAAGATGGAGACTGATAACGATCAGACACAGAGTGAGTTCCATTTGACCTTAAAGGAAATTTTGTCTTCCTTGGCTAGGAATATGTTTGTTCTGCTGCAAAGCATGTGGGTATAACACGAAAGAGCCCTGGGTGAGTGGCAACCTGGAGAGTGTTTTCCATATAATACAGAAGTTGCATTTTTATCAGTGATTTTTCCCAGCTTGCAAACTAGTAAAGGAAGAGCAAAGGAAACTCAAATTAAGCAGAATGAAGGGAACAAGAAAGATAAGAACAGAAATCAATGATCTAGATGGCAGATAAATAATAGAGAAAAATCAGTGACACCGAAAGTTGGTTGTTGGAGAAGATCAACCAAATTGATAAATGTCTCGAAAGACTGATGGGGAAATAAAGAGATAAGGCCCAAATGACCAGTGTCAGGAATGAGAGGGAAATATTCTACCTGACAAGGATGAGAGAATATTATGAACTGTTCGTGCCAATAAGTTCCACAATGTAGAGATAAAATGGATAAATTTCATGAAACACAAACTATGAAAACTCACCCAAGAAGGAGCAGATATACTGAATGGCCCTGCTTCTGTTAAAAATTGAATTTATAGTTAAAGACCTTCACATAAAGAAAACTATAGACTTATTGGTGAAGTTTATTAAAATTGTTGGGCTTCCCTGCTGGCCCAGATGGCAAAGAATCTGTTAGCAATGCAGGAGACCCAGATTTGATTCTGGAGTTGGGAAGATTCCTGGAGAAGGGAATGGCTACCCACTCCAGCGTATTTAAGGAAGACATAATATCAATTCCACATAGACTTTCAGAAAACTGAAGAGGAGGATACTTTCCAATTCATTCTCTGAATCCAGCATCATCTTGATACCCAAACCGGAAAAACACAGTTCAAGAAAACACAAAACCACAAACTAATATCCATCATGAACTCAGATGTTCTTAGCACAGCATAGCAATTTGAATCTAAAAATAAATAAATAAAAAAATATATAGTACATCATGGCCAAGAGGGATTTATCCCAGGAATGTGAGACTGACGTTTAAAAATCAGTGTAATCCCATTTGTTTATTTTTGCTTTTATTTCATTTGCCTTAGGAGACAGATCCAATAAAATATTGTTATGATTTATGTCAGACTGTTCTGCCCATGTTCTCTTCTAGAAGTTTTATGGTTCAGGTCTTACATTTAGGTACTTAATCCATAATAAAATCTCTTTGCAAACCCAGGAGAGAAGTGAGGAAGGTGAAAAATGGCCCCCGGAGATCTTCAGACTCTTGTCCCTGGAACCTGCGGATGTTAGCCTTATATGGCAAAAGGGACGTTACCAATATGATTAAATTAAGATCTTAAAATGGGGCGATTATCGTGGATAATCCACTGTGTGAGTGTGTTAGTCAGTCAGTCGTGTTTGACTCTTTGCAACCCCACAAATTATAGCTGGCCAGGCTCTTCCGTCCATGGGATTCTCCAGGAAAAGAATACTGGAGTGGGTTGCCATTCCCTCCTCCAGGGGATCTTCCTGACCCAGGGATTGAACCCAAGTCTCCTGCACTGGAGGCAGATTCTTTTTAATTAATTAATTAATTAATTAATTAATTTTTTCCATTTATTTTTATTAGTTGGAGGCTAATTCTTGACCGTCTAAGCCACCAGGGAAGCCCTGGATAATCTAGGTGGACCCTGGATGAATCACAAATGGCCTTGTAAGAAGGGGTCAGAAGGAGATCACCATGCTGCAGAAGAGGCAATGGGATGACTGAAGTGGGTGCTACCCTGCTTGACTAAGAGAGGAAGGAAGGGGCTGTGGAACATTCCAGAAGGAAGAAGCTCTTGAAGCTGAAAAAAGCAAGGAAGCAGATTCTCCCCTAGAGCCTTAGGTGGGGCATGGCCTTCCCAGCACCTTGATTTGACCTAGTCCTGGTTTTTATAAAAAAATATTTTACTTATTTATTTGGCCGTGTCAGTTCTTAGTTGTGGCACTTGGGTTTCTCCTTAGCTGTGGTGCTTGGGCTTAGGGGCTCCAAGGCATGTGCGGTCTGAGTTCCCTGACCAGAGATGGAACCCGTATGCCCTGCGGGTTCTTAAGAAGGCAGACTCTTCACAGCTGGACCACCGGGAAGTCCCGACCCAGGGTTTTGACTTCTGACCCCAGAACTGTAGGAGAAGATCCGTGTGCTGTTTTAATTCACTGTTTGTGATGATTTGTTGGAGCAGCCGTCAGAAACTCACACAGGAGGAGAATGTTATGTGAAAAAAGCCTCTGTCCCCCGGGGCCTCTGCAATAGGTACCCGAGCCGTACTGGCTCCCTAGGGCTGCTGAATGAAGCCCTGCAGACAGGGCGGCGAGCACAAGAGAATCAGTCTCACGGTCTGCAGGCTGGAAGGCGCAGATGCAGGGCGGGCAGGGCTGGTCTCTGCGTCTGGGAGGAAGCACCTATCCCAGGCCTCTCTCCTGGCTGCTGGTGGTTCCTGGCGATCTTTGCTGCCTCTTTCCTGTGGACCTGCTGCCTGGACTCCATGGCAGACCCCAGTGAATCCCTGGACACCAGACGAGCTTCCCTGGTTGTGACACTTCCCGCGTGTTGTGTTGTCACTCACTGTTGCTGGGAGTTGTGTGTCTCTCAGCTGGTAAAGAATCCTCCTGAAAGCAGGAGACCCCGGTTTGATTCCTGGGTCGGGAAGATCCGCTGGAGAAGGGACAGGCTACCCACTCCGGTGTTCTTGGGCTTCCCTGGGGGCTCAGAAGGTAAAGAATCTGCCTGCAATGCGGGAGACCTGGGTTCAATCCCCGGGTTGGGAAGATCCCCTGGAGAAGGGAAAGGCAACCCACTCCAGTATTCTGGCCTGGAGAGTTCCATGGACTCTATAATCCATGGGGTAGCAAAGAATGCGACAAGACGGAGCAACGTTCACTTTCTTTCTCTTGTAACTGTGCTGGAGACATACCTGCAAGCTTGTGGCTGGTTCCTTCACCCACATCCTTTTCTCATTGCTGGTTTTGATATGTACCTTTTCTTTGTCACAAACCATAACCATAAGAAGAACAGCTTTTCCTGACTTCTGTGGGTCCTTTTAGTGAATTATCAAGCTTGAAAATAGCCTTGGGGACCCCCTGACACAGTTATATCACACAGACTCCCACACACCTCTTGGGTGGAAATGGAGTTCTCTAGGCAATGATGAACCACTAGAGTCTTTGCTTGGGCTGCTCAGTCATTAAGTTGAATACAACTCTTTGTGACCCCGTGGACTGTACCGGCCAGGCTCCTCTGTCCATGTATCCAGGCAAGAATACTGGAGTGGGTTGCCATGCCCTCCTCCAGGGGATCTTCCAAACCCAGGGATCGAACCTGTGTCTCTTAAGTCTCCTGCTTTGGCAGGTGGGTTCTTTACCACTAGCGCTACCTGGAAAGCCAAAGGTGCTCACTTAATAACAGTGGTATGTTTAGTACTGGTGCCAACGGCCTTCTTTGCCTCTCCAGATGCGCTCCCTGCCCTTCACCATCTGCTCTGAGCCCTGGGAGGTTGCCCTGTACTGACTTACCAGGTCCTCGGCTCTCTAGCTTCCCATGAGGGTGGGGGGAGCCTAGAGGAAGATACAGTCACTGTGTTGATTTCTCCAGCTCCTTCCGCTGTGGAGCTGCTGACTGGCTAACCCTCTGCTGCTCCCGGGCCTCCCCCTTGGTCTCCTGGGGTTCTGGTGACAGCCCCTCCCCTGTCCCCTCATCTAGAGGTATAAGGTTCTCCATTAATCCTAGCTCTGGGGGCCATCCCCATCTTTTCTTGATTTCCCTGGATTAATAGTCCGCTTGTTAAACTCCTCAGTCACCAGCTTTGCGTGCCCATTCATTGCCTTCTGGGACCCTTCTGACTGGTACGGTCGATCTTGAGTCAACTAATAAAGTCAGAAATACACTCTATCTGCAGGAATGTGTTTAGCACATCTGTATTTTATCAATCACAATTGCGTCACATCCATTCCCCAAATCGTATGCACAATCAATACTATTTACTCAGTATTCAATCAGAGCTTGGTTTGAGCACAGATTTGTAGACCTCTTAATTCCCAGGCTCCAAGCAAGGACCCAGAGCTCTGGGCTTGGGAAGCCTTGTCACAGATCACTGGAAATAGAAGCATTGATCACCACTGCCTTGAAACTTACCTGTAAATGCTGTGGTTCCCAACCTAGCTGTAAGGGAACCATTTTCAGAATACTGATTCTTAGGCTCCCACTCCATACCGTCTGAGTCTCGCCCCAGGTGCCTCTGATGATGAGTGGAATCTGAGATCAAGGATTTAAGTAACTGAGAGTTCCTTATGGAGACTAGGCAGTTTGAGTCATAAAATGTTGCTTTTGGAAGTAAGGGGGCTTCCCTGGTGGCTCAGATGGTAATCTACCTGTAATGCAGGAGACCTGGGTTCAAACCCTGGGTTGGGAAGATTCTTTGGAAAAGGGAATGGCAACTCACTCCAGCATTCTTGCTTGGAGAATTCCATGGACAGAGAAGCCTGGTGGGCTACAGTCCCTGGGGTCACAAAGAGTCGGACAGGACTAAGTGACTTTTCACTTTGAAAATAAAGGTCAGCGATGGGAGTGAACAGTTTACCTATGGAGCCTTACATACCATCGGGTGCAAAGAATTTTCAGCGCCTCCTTCCCTCCTGGTTACACGGGAAGTGTTTCCCACCCCCTTGGCAGGAACTGATCCCGGCCAGTGGGCTGGGAGCAGGCATGGTCCAGGTCACTTGGGCAGCAGGTAAAGCTGCTGGGGCTTCTTCGTGGGCTCTTCCCCTAATGTTGTCATCATGGGAGGTCACAATGTTCAGGCCATCCATGGGGACAGCTGCTGGACAGTCCTCAGACCCTCATGGACTCGGAGTGAGCACAGAATAGATCTCATTGGGATGGTTTGGAAATGATCCTAATCACAGCAAAACTGAGCTTATCTTACCTGTTTTTACCATTGTTGAGATATTGCTCAACTACGAACAGTTTATAATTCTAAACTTATAAAGCATCTTGTAGAGAAGGGCATGGCAACCCACTTCAGTATTCTTGCCTGGAGAATCCCATGGACAGAGGAGCCTGGCGGGCTACAGTCCATGGGATCGCAAAAGAGTCGTGGACACCACTGAATCGACTAATACTTACATAGCCTCTTGGGAAGATGCTTAATATAAGGGGAAGTAAAACAATCAGGCTACACAATTGCATGTAGTTGATATATAGTCACTGAAGAATATATATGTGGCCCACGCCTAATGCATGAAAGTTAAAATATTTGTGTGAAGTTGACGGGGGTGATGAGTCATTAAAATAAAAAAAAAAAATCGTCCTTGAAATGTCTTTAAAATCTTTGAAATGATTCTCATAGTTTTTCTTCCTTTTTCCTCCTTCTTCACCTCTTCTTCCTCCTCATTATACTTTTGAAGGAACAGAAAGTGGGCATTTCTTTACGGCAAAGGCAAGATGAATGTGGAACCTGCTGGCCCTATGTGAGAAGACAGAGCTGGGGGGGGCGGGGACCCTGAGGCTGTGGGTCCCCAGCTGGAGGCAGCTGTCCTGGAAAGAGGCTGTTTGGGTGCCATGCAATCCTTGGAGGTTTTGAATGAGGTTCTTAGAGTGTAAACCCAGACTTTTAGATTGGCTGTTTTCATGCTATTCATATTTTCTGTAGTTACTATGTTTCTTTCCTTTAAAAATTAAAAAAAAAATATTTATTTTTAATCGGAGAATAATGCTTTGCAATATTGTGTTGGTTTCTGCCACACATCCACAAGAATCAGCCGTAGGTGTATGTACGTCCCCTCCCTCTTGAACCTCCCTCCCACCCCATCCCACCCCATCCCACCCCTCTAGGTTGTCACAGAGCCCCGGGTTTGAGCTCCTTG
Organism: Cervus canadensis; assembly: GCF_019320065.1. Classification (NCBI taxonomy): domain Eukaryota; kingdom Metazoa; phylum Chordata; class Mammalia; order Artiodactyla; family Cervidae; genus Cervus; species Cervus canadensis. The sequence continues at coordinate 114,518,547 of NC_057388.1, forward strand.
CCTCATGCAGTAAATTCCCACTGGCTATCTATTTCACATATGGTCGTGCACGAGTTTCCATGTTATTCTCTCAATTCGCCCCACCCTCTCCTTCCCCCATTGTGCCCATAAGTCTGTTCTCTGTGTCTGCATCTCTATTGCTACCCTGGAGATAGGTCCATCAGGACCATCTTTCTAGATTCCATATCTCTTTCTGACTTACTTCGCTATATACTATGGTTTTTTTTTTTTTTTAAGTCAGTTTTTTGTTATATTCCATTTGATAACAATAAGCCTAAAGCACTGATTCTTATTCAGGGGACAGTCTTGTTTCTGGGGACACCTGGCCACGTCAGGAGATGTTTTTGGTTGTCGTGACTGGGTAGGAGGTGGTGTCTGGTGGGTAAAAGCTAGGCAGGTGCCCACACTCTAAAATGTACAAGCAACCCCACAGCCAAGAGCTGTCGGGCTCGTGGGCCTGCAGGTAAAGGAGGAGGTGTTTCTGTCTCTTCCCACTGCTTAGGGAGCCCACGACCTCGGGAAGTTAAAGCTCGACACCTCCAAGAAAAGATGAAGGCTGGGGTGGTCCCCGTGGGTGCAGCCAGCTCCCCACCCCGGGAGCCCCCCTCTGCTGCCTGGTCTTGCCCTGGCTTTCACAGGAGCTCCTTCCTTATCCCTCTGGAGATGCTGACAACTGCATCTTTCTTTGGTGACAGGCGGGACCAGGGTGTCTGGGAATGGTGAGTGCTCCGGGGAACAGGCAGGAGTGCTCATTTACTTCTAAAAAAATCCAGAATGGATTTTATGAATAAAAAGATTAATTTTGAAACAGTTTTATTGAAGTAAAGTTGATTTACAATGCTGTATTAATTCCAACCTATTAATATTAAATTTAACATGTTAAATATTAACGATTTGCTGTATAGCAAAATGACTCTTATACCCACATATGCGTTCTTTTTCATCTTCTCTTCCATGATGGTTTATCACGGGATATTGTGTCCTACAATAGAACCTTGTGGTTTATGCATCCTATACACAATAGTTAGCGTCTGCTCATCCCAAATGCCCAATCCATCCCCCCACCCCACTCCCTCACCCACTTGGCAACCACAGGTCTGTTCTCTAGTTTTGTGAGTCTGTTTCTGTTCCACAGATTTGACCATTTGTGTGTTATTTGAGATTTCACATATAAGTGATACCATATGATATTTGTCGAGAAAGATCAGCCTGACCTTGACCAAAATCCCACCCATCAGGAGAGTGTTTGCAGCATTCTCCTTGTTGGTTAAAAGGTCAACAGGGTGGGGATTGCTGGAGAACTTCCTGGAGAGAGCCTTGTTCGAGGGAGTGGTGGTGGTTTAGTCTTCATTAAAGTCCTGTCCAGGTCTTTTGAAAGCCCATGCGCTGTAGCCCACCAGGCTCCTTGGTCCATGGGATTCTCTAGGCTAGAGTACTGGAGTGGGTTGCCATTTCCTTCTCCAGGGGATCTTCCCGACCCAGGGATGGAACCCGGGTCTCCTGCATTGCAGGCAGATTCTTTCCTGCTGGGCCACCAGGGAAGAGGGAGGGGAGCTGGTGTGTATTTTGTGTGTTTTGGGGGTTGGGGAGGTGGCTGCCTGGTGCCCCTGGGTGTGGCGTGTCCTGCAGCCCCGGATACTAGGAGGCCCTCAGGTCCTGTCTCGGCTACAGAGCTGCCTCAGCTGCTGCCCTGGGTACCACCTCCTACCTCCAGGTGGGATGGGGATACAGGGGATGCCAGTGGGTCCCGTGGGGCAACTCTGTAGCACCCGCCCTCCACAGGTGCTCATGCCCACCACTCGGGCCCTATCACAGCGTCCGCTCTGGGAAAGCTGGCTGCGATGGGGAAGAGAGGATTCTGAGGGCTCAACACTCAGAGTGCAAGGGCTTCCGGGAGGGACTGGAATGCAGGGCCTGCTGACAAAAAGAGGCCACTCAGGAATGGAAACATCGGGGCCGTTTGACACAAAGGCACCCCCAGCCGCTGAGACGACGAGGCTTCTTTGGCCACGATTCACCTCAGGTGATCTATTTTCCCCCGGCTGTACCACCCCTGACAAGATGAAGTGCATTCCTGACATCCAGAATTTCCCAATAAAGATTTCATTGTCTGGTTCCCCTGTGAGAAGTGAGACGTGAACTTGATATTTCTCTGTTCAACCTTCATCAATAAAAAAAAAATTTTTTTTTCTGGTTGGCTTATTCCTGTTGATTCCTAATGAAGTGGCATTTTTATGAGGTGCCATTCAGTCCGAAACTTCAGAAGGAGTCAGGAATATATATGGCATGGCAGAGCGGATGCATTAAACGTGGAAATGTGTATGATGGCTGTATGCATACATAACATGCTGAAATAAATACTACAGTCATCAGGGGTTTAATATACCTCATCCAGAAAGGGATATATCACACATTAAAACATAATTACTGGCTGGAAATGGAAATAGATCACCTCCTAAACCAGATTCATCAGCCTGACTCAAATACATCACCCGATGAAGCAGAGAGAACACACACCGAGCTCAGGCCGCGGCCACTGATTTAGACCCAAAGCACTAATGTCCTAAATGGGTGACCCCCCCCCCCCCGGCCTGAAATATATTGTCGCCTGGTGAAAAAGATCGCTGTGATGGAGCCGATTGACCGAGAATGAAATCCACGCCGGCAGGGGGGCCCCGAGCAGGTGGGCTGTGCTGGGCGGCGGGGGGCGGGCCTGGCTCCCGAGGCCCCCGCAGGAGGCTGGTCCTGCAGGAATCAGCGCTGGTCAGTGAGTCACTCGGCGATGGGCCAGCGCCAGCCCGGCCAGCTCCCATCCAAGGACATGGAGGAGGCAGCCCCGGAGCGGCCTGCCTCCCTGCGGGTCGGGGCTGGTTCCCGGGCTGGCTGCAGGGCCCGGGGGCAGGAGGCTGGTCGCAGAGAAGGATGAGCCTTGCTGTGTCTGTGAATATGCTCCAAAAAAATCTATGTTGCCCCCCTTCTCTAATCTGCAAATGCCATCTTGTGCGTGGGGTGGGAAACCCTTTCCATGTGCTTCCTCAAGGTTGCCTTTTAGAGGTCCGTCTTCCCCAAGACCACTCATGATGTCCAATTTTACCGAGTTTAACTCCCACAGGGGCCTCTGTGTGTGTGTGTGTGTGTGTAGGTTGTGTGTGAATCGGTAGGTATGTCGGGGGTGTGTGCGTGTGTGAGTTGGTGTGTGTTTGGGTGTGCAGGTGGTAGGTAAATTGGTGTGTGTCTGATGTTTTGTGTGTAGGTGGTGTGTGAGTTGGTGTGTACATGTGAATTGGTATGTGTGTATGTATGTGTGTGTAGGTGGTATGTGAATTGACACGTGTATGTATAGATGGTATGTGAATTGTGTGTGTAGGTGGCGTGTGAGTTGGTGTGTACATGTGAACTGGTCTGTGTGTGTGTAAGGTGGTGTGTGAGTTGGTGTGTGAGTTGGTGTGTGTGTGTAGTGGTGTGTGAGTTGGTATGTGTGTGTGCAGTGGTGTGTGAACTGGTGTGCTTGATGGTATTGCGTGCGTGTGTGTGACTTGCTTTAGGAGGTGGGTTCGGGTCTCTGCTGGCGCTGACTGGGGGCTGAGGAGTGCGGGGCAGGAACGCAGAGGGCCGGCCGTCATCACTCACAGGAGGGCTAACTGCCGTCGGGGGGCCCTGACTTGGCTGTCGGGCGTTGGTCCAAGGAGGAGTCCTCGCTGCTGACTCCCAGGCCCCTCTCGGGCCGGGCCACGTCTGCTCAGCGCGGGGACAGCCCCGGGGAGCAGGCGGTGGGGCGGCTCCCCAGGCAGCAGCCGGGTGCCCGCTGGGTGCGGGGCAGGTGTGGTCGCAGGTTGAGAGGGCTGAGCTCTCTGAGACATCGTGTATCACCTTCCCAGGTGGCTGCCCAGGCTGCCTTCCCACCAGCAACGATGCCCGCTGCTGCCGCTCCGCCTCCCCACTGGCATCCGTGTGTCCCGATATCTCATTGCTGCCGGAGGCAGTTTTAAGGGATCCAGCGAGGTTCACTCTCTAACCTGTCCTCTCTCTCCTTGCACCTCTTCCCACCTCCCAACCCACTTCCCTCCCACCCAACATGGCCCCAGGACCCCCGGGGCAGCTTAGGGGTCTGCTCACCCCTGGGTGAGTCTGCTCAGGCTGGTGGTCGTGAGAGGCGTCTGTCCTCCAGGGAACTGCTCCCCTACCCAAACTCCTTCCATCCACACGGCTGTTTTGGGGGCTCTTAGAATTGAAAGGGCTCTGCGTGCTCAGTTCACAGAAATGTTTATGGATGGATAACCCCTGAATTCTCTAGATATTCCCATTCTTCGTCTCTCACTTGTTCAGTGTGAATTTTGTTGCTAAAGACCCAAATGAATTTAAAATCAGAATTCCTAGATCTCTTAGTTCTCTGCTTCCTCTCCCATAAAATGTTCCTATTGAACTCTAACGATGAATTTCTAAACTCTTATCTGACCAAAGTGATTAAAGGTGAAAAACCACTGAATAAATCTGGCAGAGTTTTGGCAGAGGGGTGGGTGGGGTGATGGGTGTCTGCCACAGAGCAGGCTGGAGATGTGTTTAGCTGTCCTGGGCTTGGCCTCTGAACCACGCTTGCTTTTAATTTCTTCCCATCTTTCTCCTCTGAGGTGACGAGGTCTCTAAAAGCTCCCCTTGACTTTTATTCTCAAACCCACAGAGGCTCCCCAGTGGCAGCATAAGGAGGCCACTCATATAAGTTGTTGTTATTCAGTTGCTAAGTTGTGTCCGACTCTTTGCAACCCATGGACTGCAGCACACCAGGCTTCCCTGTCTTTCACTATCTTCCAGAGCTTGCTCAAACTCATGTTCATTGAGTCCGTGATGTCATCCAGCCATCTTATCCTCTGTTGTCCCCTTCTCCTCCTGCCTTCAGTCTTTCCCAACATCGGGGTCTTTTCCAATGAGTCAGTTCTTCGCATCAAGTGGCCAAAGTATTGGAGTTTCAGCTTCAGCATCAGTCCTTCCAATGACTATTCAGGACTGATTTCCTTTAGGATGGACTGGTTGGGTCTTCTTGTAATCCAAGGGACTCTCAAGAGTCTTCTCTAGCACTATTCCAGTTACAAAGCATCAATTCTTTGGCGCTCAGCCTTCTTCATGGTCTAACTCACGTCCATATACGACTACTGGAAAAACCATAGCGTTGACTCTATGAACCTTTGTCGGCAAAGTGATATCACCGCTTTTTAGCATGATGTCTAGGTTTGTCATATTCTTGCCTGGAGAATCCCCGTGGACAGAAGTACCTGGTGGGCTACAGTCCACGGGGTCGCAAAGAGTCAGACACGACTGAGCGACTAAGCACAGGTTTGTCACAGCTTATCTTCCAAGGAGCAAGCATCTTTTAATTTTATGGCCGCAGTTTCTGTCCACACTGATTTCGGACACCAAGAAAATAAAGTCTGCCACAGTTTCCATTTTTTTCTTAATATGGCTGCTGGTAAATGGGGGGCTGACAGGGGACTCTTCGGTAACTCAGTCCCTCTTGTAAAGGGCTCCACTGCTCTGTGAGCAAGTGACGGGGTGGCCCCAGCCTGCCTCTGACACACCCCGCAGTTCTCAAGCCGTGCAGGGCCGTCACCTCAAGTGGGAAAGAGAAGCTTGTTCATCATTCAGCTTCCAGGGCCTCATCCCCTTGGGCTCTGATTCTATGGGCCTCAAGGGGGCCTAGGAATCTGTATGCTTTTGTTTTTTGGCCAAGTAGCGTTTTTAAAAACTTTTTACTTTGTACTGGAGTATAACCATTTATCATTGCTGTGATAGTTTCAGTAAACAACCAAGGGACGCAGCCACACCTATACATGTGTCCATTCGCCCCCATCCAGGCTTCCGCCCAACGTTGGGTGGAATGCCCTGTGCTGTAAGTAGGTCCTTGTTGGTTACCCATTTTATTTTATTTTTCAAACTTTAAACTTTCTCTTTTGTATTAGAATATAGCCAATTAACTGGAGAAGGAAATGGCAACCCACTCTAGTGGGAGAATCCCACGGACAGAGGAGCCTGGCAGGCCATGGTCCATAGGGTCGCAGAGAGTCGGACTAAGTTCGCACACACCCATAGCTGATTAACAGTGTTGTGATAGTTTCAGGTAAACAGCCAAGGAACTCAGCTATACCTACACGTGCATCCATTCTCCCCCAAACTCCCCTCCCATCCTGGCTGCCACGTAACATTGAGCAGAGTTCCCTGTGCTATACAGTAAGTCCTTGCTGGTTATCCATTTTAAATAGAGCAGTGTGTACCTGTCCATCTCAGACTCCTTAACCATCCCTTCCTCCATCCCTCCCCTGCCCCCTACCAGCAACCATAAGCTTCTTCTCAAAGTCTGTGAGCTTGTTTCTGTCTTGTAACTAAGTTCATTTGTATCATTTATTTTGGAGGAATCTGTATTTTTATTAAGCACTTGCCATGGACTGAATTGGCTTCCCCCTGTAATTAAGATGTTGAAGCCCCAGCCACCCACTGTTTTTGGAGACAGGACCTTTATGGAAGTAAGTAGGGATAAATGCTTCAGAAGCGTGGGGCCCTGATCAGGTGGTATTAGCAACTTTTAAGAAGAGACAGGAAAGGGTCTGCTTTCTCTCCAGCATATGAGGACACAGTTAGGAGGCTGCTGTGTGCAAATCAGGAGGAGAGCCCTCCCTGGAACCCAAACTGTCTAGCACCTTGATCTTGGACTGCCAGTCTCCAGAGCTCTGTGAAAGTACAGTTCTGTGTTTAAGCCACCCATTGATGGCATTCTTTTACAACAGCCGGAGCTGACTGGTACAGCAGAAATGATTCTGCACAAGGTCATTTTATAGGCAAAGAATCGAGGATGTCACAGCTAGTTAGGTGGTCAGAATCCATACGTGAACCTTGGTCAGTAGCCCAGGTTCTTTCTCTGAGTCACTCTGCCTTTGTGTTGAGCCAACACTGGGCTTGCCCTTCTCACTGGTGATGGAAAGAGGTGAGGAGGCTGCTTTGCATCCGCAAATCCCTGGGGCTGTGTGGGGTGCTTTGCATGTCATGTCAGCCTCACAGATCCCCTGGAGGAGGGAATGGCAGTTCACTCCAGTATTCTTGCCTGGAGAATTCTCTGCACAGAGGAGCCTGGCGGGCTGCAGTCTATAGGGTTGCACGTAGTTGGACATGACTAAAGCGACTTAGCACACACACACACATGAGTGCTTGCAGCCAGAGTCTCGCGGATGCCTGAGCACACAGTTCACCTTTTCTGAGGCTCTGAGGTTCCTTTGGTGCTGATATCCTTGAACTTACTGGATCCCTTCCATCCGTCTCCCTCTTCACTTCCTTCTGATTCCCGGAGGTCAGAAAGTAGGCTCCTCCCTGGGCCGTGGGCTGGGTGATATTTTTTCTTGGATCTTCCTCTGTGGTTGTTAGATTGCTCTTTTTACCTTAAGATGGAGAGCCCATTCCGGGAAGGTACATATATTTTTTCCAATTGATTTCTTGTCAGGTCTAACAAGATCAATCAAATCATACAGGCGATAAAACTGATTTAGCGCTCATAAAGTCCCACGATGTCTCATATGCAGCGAGAATGAATGACAAGGAGGCAAAGCTCCTCTGTGTCCCTACACCCTCCTGGTCACAGGAGGACAGCTTATCCTCGGACTCACCTTCTCAGGCTCCCTTCTCACCGAGCTGAGAGGAGACCCAGGACAGGCATGTCCTCAGTGGGCGGGGAGAAACCAAAGCTAGTTAGAGGGCAGCGGGACAGAGTCTATCCATGGACTTGCAGGAGGAAGAAGACAGAAACTAGCCAGAAGGTGCCCCTGGAAAGGAAGGATCGGAAATGTCAGTGGCCAGGAAAATCATCATTGGGGACATCGGTATTTTCCGTTTTGGGGGAAGTTCTGTTGCATATCCTCATCCACTGTCTAGTGAAGAGTTAAGCCTGCATGACTGTGTTTGGACCATGAAACCTGGCCCTAGCAGGTCATGGCTCCTTGGTCAAGGATGGACATTGAGTCTAAGACAGGCCTGGGTATCTTCCCTCTGGAATCTGAAAGTGGGCACGTGGAGACGGAGCTAAGGGTTGAGGGCTGGGGAAGAAGCAGCATCCGCCGAGTTGCCAGTCCTGCTAGAGCGTGGCTCTGTGCTGAGGTCTCTGGATGTGCCCCTACTCCATTTCTTCAGCTTTTCTTGGGATCCCTGAAACCCACAGCCTACAATATATCCTCTTTTCTGGAGTGAGCCTTCTTGGATTTATATTCCAGACAACCAGATATATGCCGATTAAAACAGATTTCTTTGGGAGATGATCGACCTTACCTCATATCGACCTTAGAACTGAGAAATGTTATGTGAAGTGGGCTCCTGAGGTCATGCAATCCTGGACTTGCTGATCTGCAGAAGTGTTTATCTATTTTTGCTGCACTGGGTCATCGTTGCCATCCATGGGCTTTCTCTATTTGCGGTCAGCGGGGGCTGCTCTTTGCTGCTGTGAATGGGCTCCTTATTGTGGTGGCTTCTTAGTTGTGGGTCTAGGCACACAGGCTCAGTAGTTGTGGCTCATGGGCCCTAGAGCGTGGGCTCAGGCTTAGCTGCTCCTTGACATGTGGGACCTTCCTAGACCAGGGATTGAACCTCTGTCGCCTCTACTGCACCACCAGGGAAGTCCCAGGAGTGTTTCTTGTGGACTGCATGTACAGTTTTTTTGGAATATTTTGGTTGCTCATATAGGCTCTCCATGGCACCCCAGGCCCCACCATTCCCTATTGTCTTACACCTTGATTATACACAGTGTTGTTCCTTTCCAGCTAAGGGTTTCCCACACAGCTGGTGAAACACTATTTCTGGGTGTGTCTGGGAGGGTGCTTCTGGAGGAGGTTAGTGTTTGAATCAGTGGGCTGAGAACTGGGGAGACCGTGGCTTCTGACACAGGTTGAGACAGAGGGCATTCAAGGTTTGCTGGAGGGTCCTCTTTGGCCCTGTGGTATGGGGGACCCACCATGGAGGCCTTTCTGGGGTCTCCACAGTCGGTTCACTGGGTGGTTACTGCCCAGGGCCATTCTTGTTCACAGACATCGACAACCCGGGTCCCACAGAGCCTCCTGGGAAACAAACCCTGCAGCTGGCTCTTCTGCTTTGCTGGGATCACTGGCAGGAAGTGACGGGCTGTCTCAAGCCTCCCATGTGCGGTGTTTGATCTTGATGGTCATCATCTTTGTGCCCTGTCTATTCTGCATCTCCACCCATCCCCAGTCCTGGGCATTCTGTGTGATGATCAATCGTGTCCCTTCACTGTCTGACCAGCTGCCTTTGATCGATGTCTCAGGGCCCCTAATGGGAGCTGCGCGAGTCAGCCACGGATCACAGTGACCCGTCACCAGCATGGCCCTGGGATGATATCTTGGTGCCTGGAGGTGTTGGCAGTGCCAGGAGCCGCACCGTGTTTGGTTAAGCCTGTGTGTGTGTGTGTGTGTGTGTGTGCAGATTCAGAGGCACCCGGGGGAAAACCCGCACTCAGGACCAGAATTACTGTATTGTAAATGTGTAAGTGGGAGAAATCTCGGAAACTTGAACACTCTCTACTCTGACATGTGACACCAGTCTCATGGGCAAATGAATTTGATTGATAAGTGACCTACAAAGAGTTTTTGAAGTCCAACAACAGTAAGACATATGTTGCAGCAGCTGCCAAGCAAGTCCCTAAACAAATACTCCTGTGTGTCCTCTTCCAAGGTGGGCTCAGGGCTGTATTTTCTGGGAGCTGACACATTGATGTTGAATATGGTGCTGCTTTAAGGGGTTTTAGAGGGTCATTTGGAAATTGGTGGTTTTAAGGTACAGCAAGTCCCCTACATACAAGAGTGCGTTCATAAGTTCAATCTGTTCATAAGTCCAATAAAGTTAGCTTAGGTACCCAGATAACACAATCGGCTATATGGTACTGTACTGTAGTAGGTTTATAATACTTTTCATATAAATAACACATAAACAAGAAACACAAAAGAAAACATTTTTAATCTTACAGTACAGTACCGTGAAAAGCACAGTAGTACCGGCTACATTTCTTCCCTGGTGGTTCAGCAGTAAAGAATCTGCCGGCAATGCAGGAAACACAGGAGATGCTGGTTCGATCTCTGGGTCAGGAAGATCCCCTGGAGGAGGGCATGGCAACCCACTCCAGTATTCTTGCCTGGAGAATCCCATGGACAGAGGAGCCTGGCGGGCTACAGTCCACACTGTTGCACAAAGTCAGACATGACGGAGTGACTGAGTACGCACACACACCAGCTACATCACCATTGCGTTCACACTTGCTTCCAGGCATCCTGGGCTTGAAATAAAGATACTGCCCTCCTGTACTCTATACAGTACTATGTAGTAAAGTACCCAGAAGCACAACTGCTTATAAAGGACACAAGCAGGTGACAGTTATGCCAGACACCCGAATAACTTACGTGGTTGGACCTGTGAACGTACTCTTGCATCTTTGAAAGTTTGCAACTTGAAGGTTCGTATGTAGGGGACTTAACTGAACTGTGCTCATTTTAGAAGCCAACTCTGCTGTCTCTTTTGTTATTCAAGTCCAGTACACTCCCACTTGAGTCTGGTACACACTCACTTCTGGCTAGAGACGGCTCACTTTGTCCCCGTCCACGTCTCTCTGCGGGTACCCTCCTGAGAGCACGGCGTGAGGACAGGCTGTGGAAGAGGCTGGGCCAGCTGTCCTTGCTCTGGCTAGATGCCTGGCCCTCCACACAGTGGGAAGGGAGGGGCCACTGTGGGTTCCCAGGGTGAGGAGAAAAGGATGGAATTCAGTGTTTGTTCGAGAGCAGTTTCTACTGGAGGAAGGTGGGCAGGGGGAGACTACTGAACCCCACGGCTGACAAGGACAAGCTGGGTGCTATGCACTGAATGACATGTCCACCCAAACTCATGTTGACACCTAACCCCCAAAGTGATGGTATTTGTTGGGGGGGCTTGGAGGTCCTCATGGTGGTGCCCCCACTGATGGGATTTGTGCTCTAATAAAAGAGATCCTATTGTACTCCCTTCTACCCATGAAGACACAGTGAGAAGATGTCCATCTGTGAACCAAGATCCAGATTCTCACCAGACACCACATCTGCTAGTGCCTTGATCTGGGACTTCCAGCCTCTAGACTATGAGGAGCCCATTTCTGTTGTTTCTAACCATCCAGTCTGGAATTCTGTCATCATCGCAGCCCTAGATGATGAAGACAGGGAGCTTGGGGGGGGTGGGTGGGCCAGACAGAGGAAGAGACATCAACGCCAGGGTCTGCAGACACGGGAGACAGGTGGTTCTGGATCAGAGTGGGCCCCTCGCGCCTCTGCACACACGAAGTGGATGCCTCATGAATATTTCCCATTTGCCTGGATAATTTCACTGCTTTCAAGCCTCCCAGAAAAAGGCTTGAAGTGCTGTACCTTAAAACCACCACTTGAAGTGTTATGAAACGAGGCGACAGGGGAGAAGTAGGAGTCTCTGATGGTTAAAGCAGCGGGGAGATGAACTGGGAAAGTGCCGGCGGAGCAGATAAGAGCATGCTGATAGATGAAGAATAAACATAAAATATAGGAATGGATGTAATTTCAGCAGAACAGGAAGCCTTACAAGGAGTTATTGCCCAGAGCCAAAGATTCAGAGACAGGCGGGGAGCGGGGGGTGGGGGGAACCACTCCAGGAAACCTATGAGAGAGCAGTTTATAATTTTGAAAGTCAAGCAGATGAGCTACATCTTCAGGATCAGAAGATGGGCCAGGGTGGGCAGCATAAGGTCCCCAATCAAATTGTGAGCAATTCAAGGTCAGGGGTCAAATCTTTCCAACATTTCTTCTGTATTGTTTTGCTCAACATCATCCCCCCATGCAGCCCCTATAATTGGTGGTTTTCACACGATCATCGTAAATCCAGAATATTGAGGCCAGTGGACTGGTGTCTGTCTCTTCAGCTGGAAGCCTCATTCCCTGCTTCTTCTGGGGCCGTGATTCTGAGCACAAAACACTAGTGAGATTAGCAAAATACCATGTATTCATCACACAGACTCCAAGGCTCTGTTTTAATGAATGAATGGATCATTCACAATGATTTGAATTTGATTTTGGCTTATTGTATATTAACTGCTCCTATAATACTCAAAGATAGCCTGTCCTATTAAATTTGTTTTTGTTCAGTCACTAAGTCATGTCTGATTCTTTACAACTCCATGGACTGCAGCATGCCAGGCTTCCCTGTCCTCCACTACCTCCCAGAGTTTGCTCAAGTTCATGTCCATTGAATCGGTGATGCTATCTAACCATCTCATTGTCTGCCACCCTCTTATTCTGCTGTCAATCTTTCCCAGCATCAGGGTCTTTCCCAGTGAGTCAGCTCTTTGAGTCAGGGTGCCAAAGTATTGAAGCTTCAGCTTTAGCATCAATCCTTCCAAAGAGCATTCAGGTTTGAGTTCCATTAGGATTGATTAGTTTGATCTCCTTGCACTCCGACAGACTCTCAAGAGTCTTCTCCAACACCACAACCCAAAAGCATCAATTCTTTGGCACTCAGCCTTCTGTATGGTCCAACTCTCACATCCATATATGACTACTGGAAAAACCATAGCTTTGACTAGATAGACCTTTGTTGGAAAAGTGATGTCTTTGATTTTCAATGCATGTTTGTCATAGCTTTCCTTCCAAGAAGCAAGTGTCTTCTAATTTCGTGGCTGCAATCACCATCCACAGTGATCTTGGAGCCCAGGAAAGGAAAATCTGACACTGCCTCTACTTAACCCCTCCTATTTGCCTGATACCATGATCTTAGTTTTTTGAATGTTGAGTTTTAAGCCAGCTTTTTCACTCTCTCCCTTCACCCTCATCAAGAGGTTCTTTAGTTCCTCTTCACTTTCTGACATTAGAGTGGTATCATCTGCATATCTGAGGTTGTTGATATTTCTCCGGGCAATCTTGATTAAATTAGATATGTTAATTAGATGGTCTGACCTATTAAGTTAGATATGTTAGGTATTATATGTTAGTTATATGTCATATATAACATTTAATAAATATGTTAATTACTCTAATTAGGGCTTCCCAGGTGGCGGTAGTGGTAAAAAATCTGCCTGCTGATGCAGGAGACACAAGAGACATGGGTTCAATCCCTGGATCAGGAAGACCCTCTGGAGGAGGAAATGACAACCCACTCCAGTATTCTTGCCTGGAAAAGTTTCATGGATAGAGGAGCCTGGCGGGCTACAGTCTATGGGGCTGCAAACAGTCAGACACGACTGAGGGACTGAACACACACACTCTGATTAAAATATTAAATAGGCATCCTGCTCAGACCATCTCTTAGCGAATTTCTTTATTAATGGCTTCCCAGGTGGTGCTAGTGGTAAAGAACCTGTCTGCCAATGCAGGAGATGAAAGAGATGTGGGTTTGAGACCTGGGTCAGGAAGGTCCCCTGGAGGAGGGCATGGCAGCCCGCTCTAGTATCCTTACCTGGAGAATCCCATGGACAGGGGAGTCTAAAGGGCTTGGTCCACAGGGTCACAAAGCCCCAAACTAATAATCGTCAGAAAACTCAAAACTAACTTTTGTATTTACTTTAAAAATTAATGTCAGTATTTTAGCAGCCCAAATTAAGGTTAACAATCGTAGATGCCAGATGAGTTGGGTTAAAGAAACAAGAGCTTCTTTTTCTAGCTCTGGCTCTGACTCTGACTCTGGCAAAGGAGCCCCAGGTGGGAAGCTGGGACACTTTACCTCTGATTCTATCCTGCGATCGCTGCTTGGGGTGGATTTCTCCTTTCTACACTGAGCAGGTCTGATGGCCGTTGAGCTGCCTTTGGATCTATAAGTGGGAGAGGGTCCAAAAGGACCTTTTGGAAGCAGGAACACAAATCATGTGGCTTGTTTTGCCCACGTGGATCTCCTCACTGTGGCTGTCGTAACTGTGGCCCAGAAAACCACACTGGCGGTCTTAGTGAAACACCTTGGCTTGTTCTCCCTGGTCTGTTGCTGGAGAACAAACAGAAGACTCTGGAACTGGTGAGGGATTGATGAGCTTCTGATGCTGAGCCTTCATGCACAAACCCTGAGCGCCCCCGGTGAAGCAGGCGGGGAGGGTCTTTAATCTGACAAAGTAACACACCAGCCGCCTGATTTCCAAACTGCCTCTGAATAGCAGGGGCTGTGTGCGGTCAGTTGCCTTCCCTCCTCCAAAAGGCTCTTCTGCTTTTGAAGTGAAATAGAAGCAAGTACACAATAAATACAAATCTTGGCTGTCTGGGAGCTCCTGGTATATTGATTTGAATCCTAGAAGAATAAATTGTCATCCTCTTCGGCTTATCTGGAGATTATATTTCACCACTAATTAGAGTTCACTGGGGAAGTATTCCTTTGAGGGTAAAGAGCTCTTGGACTTGGGCAGGTGCTAGAAAGTGGCTTTGCTGAAGGAGGGTGAAGGCTACTTGCAGCTCAAGCTCCCTGGTGCCGTGTGAGACTCTTGCATCTGTGTGCTGTAAGCATTCATATGTTGTAAGTGATGCTGCAGAAATTGCACATTGCTGCTTTCTTTAGAATTAAAAACAAACAAACAAACAAAAAACCATGTAATCTAACAAAATGGACACCATGTCCTTAAAGCTAAGGGAATGTTCTTGGCCCACTATTGCTTGAGATTGACTTCACTGTTGATAGAAAGCTGTGCTGCTGGATATTTTTTATTTTTATTTTTTTGGTTAATGGTGTTATCATATCTAAATGGCAAGTGTGATAAAATCAGTATAACTTGTGTTGACCACAGGCCGTCTCATTATTCAGGATAGATTGCTTTAAAGAGCTGGGTTGGGAGAGTGTCGCCCTCCATTTTGTAACATCAGCGATGGCACCTTGATGAATTTTAATACCAGTTGGTTTTAAATGCAAATGTTAAAATAAATAATTGCTTTGCTGCAGGCGGACATTGAGCAGCCTGAGAATATCTTCCTGTGAGGCACATGGGCAAGACGGATGCTTTAAAGGAAAAGCTTGACGTGTTATCAATTATTTCATGTAGAAGAATTAATAGGAAAAACGCTTGTTACAGCAATCTCCTCTTTCCCATTGCACAGTAGGAAGCCGTTGTTCATCTGACTGGCAAAGCTTCATGACTCCTCCTATGGACGGTGTAAACAGTGTTCCCACATTTAATACAACTTCTTAGACCAGATGTCACTCCTGTATGTGTTAGATGGGGAGCAAAGACCTCGATTTACGTGGTGTGTGTGTTTTCCTTCTTTCCCACGCTAAGCCATCCTCTAGGCAAATTTAATTTCTATTTTCTATGAATGTGTCTTTAGCCTGCAGGCTTCCTATTGGCACAGGCAGGGGGTGAGCCCCCTCCCTCCCTTCCAGCCTGCTCCATGGGATCCTTCTCTGGATGGCGAAGGCATGCCAGACCACTTCCAAAGGAGGCGGGGGCAGGACCGAGCACTTGTGAGGCTCAGTACGAGATGATTCAGCACCACGGTGACCAGTTTGCTCTGCTTTCAGACAGCTGTTTTCTGCTCAGGTGTTATCTCTTCTTCCTTCCCGGACAATCACATATGTATGAGCACATACACCCATGACCACACACACACGCACATACACACACGACCACACACACACATACACACATGACCACACACACACGTGCACATACACATATGACCCCCCACACATGCGCACATACACCCATGGCCACACACACACATGTAATACACCCATGACCACACACACATGCGCACACACACACATGATCCCCGACATGTGAGCACATACACCCATGACCACACACACATATGTGCACATATACCCATGACCACACACACACACACACACACACACACACACACACACATACACACTCTGGCCTGCTGGCTCCTGACTCCCTGCCTTCTTGGCCATGCTGTGCTCAGACTGTTGAAGAGCATCTCCATCCCTCTGATGTGCTCCTAGGACTCTTTTCAGTCGCTGGACCAGCCTGTGGAGCCTGGCTCTGGGAGGGGCCTGGGGTTGCCATAGGCAGCAGAGGGCAGAGCGGACTGGGGCATGCGTGATGCCTGTGGGCTGACACATGACTTCAGTGCCCCCCCCCCATCACAACTCTGTACTCACCTGACATCCTGTCTGTTCTTGTGCCTTTCTTGGTCTTGTCTCTTTCCAGACTGTCCATTCCAGGAGGGGGAGAGGTAGAGGGTGAGTCTTTGATGGAGAGAACAGAACTGCCCTTGAACAGATGGTGTCTCGGGAGCCTTCTGAGTGGAGCAGTGAAACTTGAGGGGCATCTTGGAGGATGAAGTAAATAAATGGGCTGAACACTGTAGGCTGGGGGTGGGGAGTACAACAAAGAGAAGTGCAGAGAAATATTCACGGGAAGGCGATGAAAAGAGGGAAAACCAGGTGCTTACATTCAGAGAGAACAAAAAACATCAGTAGAAGCTGCAGTCGGAGTGTGCCTGGAAGGAACCGGCTCATAGCTTCTTGGTCTTTGGCAGAGGGACTAATGGGTGCGGAAGAGTCTCTCCCAGCTGCCCAACCTGAAAGAGTGTGGGGACCGCAGAGAAAAGACTGATGAGGAAAGAGACCCGGGAAAGAAAATCATTGACTCTCTGACCCTTTCTTATTAGATGAGCTCTGCAGGAGAACACGAGATAAGCAAACCAAGGAAGTGATGGTGATGGTGCGCGTGAGATAGTGCAGACAAGGCACCGCTACCACCACACTACCACCACTGCTAGTGTCGCTCCCACCACACTACCGTCACCACCACACTACCAGCATTGCTACCGCTGACACTAGGGCAACTCCTGTCATTATTGCCATCACCATTACTGCCACTGTCACTGTTACTACCACTGCTACCATTACCACCACTATTACTACCACTGCTACTGCTACTACTATCGTCACTACCACCACCACCACTACTATCACTAGTACTAGTACTACCACTACTACCATTACCGCCACCACTACCAATATCACTAGTACTGTTACTACCACTGCTACCATTACCACCACTATTGCCACTATTACACCACTGCTACTGCTACTACTATCGTTACTACCACCACCACCACTACTATCACTAGTACTATTACTACCACTACTACCATTACCACCACTATTGCCACTATTACACCACTGCTACTGCTACTACTATCGTTACTACCACCACCACCACTACTATCACTAGTACTATTACTACCACTACTACCATTACCACCACCACCACTACTATCACTAGAACTAGTACTACCACTACTACCATTACCGCCACTATTGCCACTATTACTACCACTGCTACTGCTACTAGTGCTACTACTATCATCACTACCACCACCACCACTACTATCACTAGTACTAGTACTACCACTACTACCATTACCGCCACTACCAATATCACTAGTACTGTTACTACCACTACTACCATTACCACCACCACTACCAATATCACTAGTACTGTTACTACCACTACTACCATTACCACCACCACTACCAATATCACTAGTACTGTTACTACCACTACTACCATTACCACCACCACTACTATCACTAGTTCTATTACTACCACTACTACCATTACCACCACTATTGCCACTATTACTACCACTGCTACTGCTTACTACTATCATTACTACCACCACCACTACTATCATTAGTACTAGTACTACCACTACTACCATTACCACCACTATTGCCACTATTACTACCCCTGCTACTGCTACTAGTGCTACTACATTACTACCACCACCACCACTACTATCACTAGTACTATTACTACCATGACTACCATTACCACCACTACTGCCACTATTACTACCCCTGCTACTGCTACTAGTGCTACCGTTACTACCACCACCACCACTACTATCACTAGTACTATTACTACCATGACTACCATTACCACCACTACTGCCACTATTACTACCCCTGCTACTGCTACTAGTGCTACCGTTACTACCACCACCACCACTACTATCACTAGTACTATTACTACCATGACTACCATTACCACCACTACTGCCACTATTACTACCCCTGCTACTGCTACTAGTGCTACCGTTACTACCACCACCACCACTACTATCACTAGTACTATTACTACCATGACTACCATTACCACCACTACTGCCACTATTACTACCCCTGCTACTGCTACTAGTGCTACCGTTACTACCACCACCACCACTACTATCACTAGTACTATTACTACCATTACTACCATTACCACCACTATTGCCACTGTTACCACCCCTGCTAGTGACACTAGTGTACTGCTATCATTACTACCACAACCGCCACTATTCCCATTACGACTGTCGCTGGTACTAGCACCACTACTATTATGACTACTACCACAACACTGCCATCACTACTATCACCACTCTATCAGTATGACTGCCACTTGTGTCACTGCTACCGTTACCACCACCCCCGCCTCACTGCACGACCGCCGTTGCCACTGTTACCCCTGCCGTCACTGTCACTACCAGCACTGTTCCCTGTCCACCAGAACCACGCCCAGCTTCTACTATTGCTCAAGCACTCTGCTGAACACCTTAGTACCATGTTTAAAATCCTCTGTGCAGCCCCGTGGTAGAGGATTCTTTCCTGGTTAAGGCTGAGGAATCCGAAGTCTCAGGAGCTGCTCTCGAGCTCAGCAGTCAATTGGTCTTCCTGCTGCTTCCACTTAGATCCTGATACCCCTGGATGGGGCTTCCCTGAAGCTCAGTTGGTGAAGAATCTGCCTGAAATGCAGGAGACCCCAGTTCAATTCCTGGGTCTGGAAGGTCTGCTGGAGATGGGATAGGCTACCCCCTCTTGTATTCTTGGGCTTCCCTTGTGGCTCAGCTGGTAAATAATCCATCTGCAATGCGGGAGACCTAGGTTTAATCCCTGGGTTGGGAAGATCCCCTGGAGAAGGGAAAGGCTACCCACTCCAGTATTCTGGCCCGGAGAATTCCATGGACTGTACAGTCCATGGGGTCTCAAATAGTTGAACACGACTGAGCAACTTTCACTTTCACCCGTAGGTGACTTCTGATCTTACTCCTAGCCTGGCTTATTTCACTCCTTGGTTTACAAGGTCACGTCTCCATCCAACCATTGCCCAGTCCATCATGCAGGGCCAATAGTTTGCCTGTAGTGTGCAGGCTCTATGTGAGCTCAGTGAGCGTCAGGCTGGAAGGAAAGCCCAGTGGAAGCAACAGGGCAGGAAAAGGACCCCAGTATCTGACAAGTAACAACAAACATTCATGAGGGGCTCCATTTTGCTCTCCCATCGCTGCATGCCTGGTCTTGTACTCTAGTCTTTTGTGGGAACTGATTTCTCTCAGTGACTGAACTTACAGTGAGTGACCTTTAGGATTTCTGAATCCTTATCAACTTGCTATCTACATCGCTGCCATTGGCTTGTCAATTGCACCATCTTTTAGCTCTGTGTCTAGAACATAATCTATATTAACAAATATGTCCAGTGAATTGTGTGCTCCCGCCTGGTTTTTATGGACTCTGGTCATTGCATTTGGGTCTTGAGCTAGAATTTCTTGATTCCTGTCTGCCCTTCTGCCTCACCTGTTCCTGTATGCTCCCCACATTCTTGACTCCTTGGCTCCCCAAATTAATCTCCTATGTGGACCCATCTTTATAATTTTTGTGTGCAAATCTCAAAAATGACCAATGCTTGGCTTTGCATGTGTGCTCCAAAAAACCTCATTCTGCCCAGTTTTGCATGATGTCTGACCTGGACATTGATAGTCTTGAGATCCCCCACTCCAGTTCTCTATTTAAATTTTTAAAAATTTTATTGAAGTCTAGTTGATTTACTAGAAGCCTCCATAAGCCTCTTATCCTTATTCATCAGAGGGCAGACAGAATGAAAACCACAATCATCACAGAAAACTAACCAAACTGATCACATGGACCACAGCCTTGTCTAACTCAATGAAACTATGAGCCTTGTCTAACTTAATGAAACTATCAGCCATGCCGTGTAGGGCCACCAAAGATGGACAGGTCATGGTGGAGAGTTCTGATAAAATGTGGTCCACTGGAGAAGGAAATGGCAAACCACTTCAGTATTCTTGCCTTGAGAATCCCATGAACAGTATGAAAAGGCAAAAAGATAGGACACTGAAAGATGAACTCCCTAGGTCGGTAGGTGCCCAATATGCTTCTGGAGAAGAGTGGAGAAATAACTCCAGAAAGAACAAAGAGACAGAGCCAAAGTGAAAACAATATCCAGTTGTGTATGTGACTGGTGAGGGAAGTAAAAGCCTGATGCTGTAAAGAGCATAGGAACCTGGAATGTTAGGTCCATGAATGGAGGTAAATTGGAAGTGGTCAAACAGGAGATGGCAAGAGTGAACATTTTAGGAATCAGAGAACTAAAATGGATTGGAATGGGAGAATTTAATTCAGATGACTATTATATCTACTACTGTGGGCAAGAATCCCTTAGAAGAAATGAAGTAGCCCTTATAATCAACAAAAGAGTCCGAAATGCGGTACTTGGATGCAATCTCAAAAATGACAGAATGATCTCTATTCATTTCCAAGGCAAACCATTCAATATCACAGTAATCCAAGTCTATGTTCCAACCACTAATGCTGAAGAAGCTGAAGTTGAACGGTTCTATGATGACCAACAAGGCCTTCCAGAACTAACACCAAAAAAAAAATGTCCTTTTCCTCATAAGGGACTGGAATGCAAAAGTAGGAAGTCAAGAGATACCTGGAATAACAGGCAAGTTTGGCCTTGGAGTACAAAGTGAAGCAGGGCAAAGGCTAACAGAGTTTTGCCAAAAGAATGCACTTGTCAGAACATCCTCTTCCAACAACACAAGAGACAACTCTACACATGGACATCATCAAATGATCAATACCAAAATCAGATTGATTATATTCTTTGCAGCCAAAGATGGAGAAGCTCTATACAGTCAGCAAAAACAAGACAGAGAGCTGTATACGTCAAGGCTGTATATTGTCACCCTGCTTATTTAACTTATATGCAGAGCACATCATGTTAAATGCCAGGCTGGATGAAGCACAAGCTGGCATCAAGATTGCTGGGAGAAATATCAATAACCTCAGATATGCAGATGACACCACCCTTATGACAGAAAGTGAAGAGGAACTTATGACAGAAAGTGAAGAGCCTCTTGATGAAGGTGAAGGAGGAGAGTGAAAAAGCTGGTTTAAAACTTAACATTCAAAAAACTAGGATCATGGCATCTGGTGCCATCACTTCATGGTGAATAAATGGGGAAACAATGGAAACAGTGAGAGGCTTTATTTTCTTGGGCTCCAAGATCACTGCAGATGGTGACTGCAGCCATGAAACTAAAAAGTGTTTGCTCCTTGGAAGAAAAGCTATGACTAACCTAGACAGCACATTAAAAAACAGAGACATCACTTTGCTGACAAAGGTCCGTTTAGTCAAAGCTATGGTTTTTCCAGTAGTCATGTAAGGATGTGAAAGTTGGGCCATAAAAAAAGCTGAGCGCTGAAGAATTGATGCTTTTGAACTGTGGTGTTGGAGAAGACTCTTGAGAGTTGCTTGGACTGCAAGGAGATCCAACCAGTCCATCCTAAAGGAGATCAGTCCTGCACATTCATTGGAAGGACTGATGCTGAAGCTGAAGCTCTTATAATTTGGCCACCTGATGTGAAGAACTGACTCATTGGAAAAGACCCTGATGCTGGGAAAGATTAAAGGTGGGAGGAGAAGGGGACGACAGAGGATGAGATGGTTGGATGGCATCACCGACTCAAGGGACGTGAGTTTGAGCAAGCTCCAAGTGTTGCTGATGGACAGGGGAAGCCTGGTGTGCTGCAGTCCAAGGGGTGGCAAAGAGTTAGATATGACTGAGCGACTGGTGAACTGAGTTGATTTACAGTGTTGCGTAAATTTTTGTCATACAGCTGAGTGTCCCCTCCACTTTCCTGATGTGGCATGGCTGAGAAAGGGAACACTTTTTTGAAATCTTTAAATGAAAGAAACATTGCCCTCATGTTGCAGCTGTATTTCACAGCAGTATGACATTTGGAATTATTTTCTTGTAGGTTTTTTTTGTTTTGTTTTCAATTGAACAGATTGAAAAATATTGGACAAGTGGGGATACTTTTAAATTTTGCTACCATCTCTAGGGAGTTAATTTATCCCTTTGTAATTGAAGATTAGATCCAAAGATTATTTTTAGCTGGAGGCTTTCTTAAGCCATGTAGAATTATTGGCAATCAAACATTTTAAGTGTTTTTTTCCCCCTTTCTTGAATTTCTTTTTGTTATTTCCTGCCTGGATTGAGGCACAAACAGATGGACTGTTTTCTAATGGTCTGTCTGATGCCTGAACATAATATGTCCGTTTTTTTTTTTTTTTTTTCTTCTCCTGAGTAATAAAAGCAAAGTCAAAATGAGTGGGATAATTTAACAGATCAGTCAGAGTAAATAACCGAAGTCACAGAGGAGGTGGAGAGCAGTTTCAGTGGCCAGACTGTCTGGGTTTGAGTCTTATTAGTTGTGTGACCTTGTGCAGGTTATTTAAGTTCTCTGTTCTCAGGTTTCCTCATCTGTGAAATGAGGATAACGGTGAGATTTATCTCCTGGGCTTGTTTGGAAGATTAAAAAATAATATGTATAACTCACTTAGAATGATGTTCTGGAACTTTGTAAACAGAATAATACTTCTTGTTTTGAGCATGTTATTATTATTATTTTCTTCTGGGAAATGGTACAATAACTTGGAGGATGAGTCAAATGGCCGTTTGGAAAATTCCTAACGACTGAAGGCGTGTGGAAGAGCAGGTCACTCCCTCGGAAACTGGGCGCTTACTGACAGTAACTGACACCTTCTGAGAACGTCCCTTCTCTAGATACTCACAGGTATGACCCATTCGTCCCCACCCCAGCCCCAGGAGGAACGTGCTCTTCTTATTCCCATTCTGTAGAGGAGGAAGCTGAGGCTTAAAGGGTGTGTCAGTGAAAAAACATTGCCTGGCATATCAGTAAACAGGGCCAACAAGCCATCACATTATGGCTGCCCTGGGGTCAGCCTGGAGGGAACTCAGGGTGCAGTCCCACCCCCCACCCCCCAGAGTGCACATTGAGGAGACTCAGGAAGAGAAATCACAGGATCTTAGCCCCCATAGCTGAAGTGCAGATCAAAGGAGTGATTTCAGTGAGCCCAGTCTTTTGCATCTTAAAAAAAGTGTTCAATTCCTTAAGATGCCTGGTTTTCTTTCATTAACAATAACCTTCGGAAGTTCCAACTACCTGGTGTTTGTTGCAAAACCTCCCAACTATCCTGGCTCCTCCCTTTCCTCTTTGGAGCAGACCCTGGAGCTACTCAAGAGGCTAAATTGTAGGCTTACGTTTTCAGTTTTGTCCGCCAAATAAAACGTAATTCTCAACTTTTAGATTGGGCAATTTTTTTTTTTTTTTTAATTCCACAGATGTGAGTGAATTTCCCAGCATGTCAAACACAGAGATGGCAGAGCTGGAATCAAACCCCGACTGGAATGACCTCAGAGTATTTGCTGATGGCAGCGGTCCCTACTGCCGGTTCTGTGTAGTCGCCCACAGATGACCCACTGTTGAATTAGGAAGTCAGAACCAAAATCATTCCCCACCTGACTTGCTCTGCAAGTTATGCCCTGCTGTCTGTCTGGTTAGGTTAAATTTTAAAAACTGCACACAGGTGAATCACATTTTTTGTTGGAATAAGAAATGGTACTGTAGATTTAAAAAGTAGTCACAACCTAAATGTTAGAGTTGTATTCGGTTGACATTTTTAGGACTTAAGCCCAGAAGGCAGCATCTTAAGTAACCCTGAAAGATCTGCTTGGAGGAGGCAAGGGGAGGAGCCAGGTAATGTAGAAGTTTGTAACAAAGGCAGGTAGTCTGAACATCAAAAGTATTTTTGTGAATTAAAAAAACCCAGATATCTCAAGTTAAGGAATTTAGCGCTTTTCTATGTATTGGGAAGATGCAAGAGCCTGGGCTCACTGAAATCATTCCTTTCACATGCATCTCAGCCATCTGGGGCCAGAACCCTGTGTTTTTCACACCCTGAGCTCCCTTGAAGTTCCACAACCTCAGGCAAGTTTCCCCAGAACCACCTTCTACTTGGCCAGCTAACTGATTGCCCGCTGGGCCCCCAAGTGCAGACTTTTCATTCCTTTCAATTCTTGCGGTTTCCCTGGTGGCTCAGCTGGTAAAGAATCTGCCTGCAATGAGGGAGACCTGGGTTCAATCCCCGGGTTGGGAAGATCCCCTGAAGAAGGGAATGGTTCCCCACTCCAGTAATCGTGCCTGGAGAATTCCATGGACAGAGAAGCCTGGTGGGCTACAGTCTGTGGGGTTGCAAAGAGTCGAACATGACTGAGCGCCTAACACTTTTCAATTCTTGGGTTTGGAACTAAAATGCATTTCCTCATGATTGGATGTGTTTTCTAAAGCAGACCCAGTTAAGGCTGCCTGAAGGCACTTATGTGTATGCTAGTGGCTTAGTCATTTTTGTGACCCATGGAATGTAGCCCAGCAAGCTTCTCTTGTCCAGGCAAGAACACTGGAGTACATGGGCATTCCCTTCTCCAGGGGATCTTCCCAACCCAGGGGGTTGAACCCGGGTCTCCCATGTTGCAGGCAGATTCTTTACCATCTGAGCCACTAGGGAAGATCCCCTGGAAGAGAGCAGGGCAACCCACTCCAGTATCCTCACCTAGAGTATCCCATGGATGGAGGAGCCTGGTGGGCTACAGTCCATAGGGTTGCAAAGAGTTGGACACTACTAAAGCGACTTAGCAGGGCATGACATGAAGGCATTTATGCTGAAATGTCCCACACAGGAACACTTTTCCCTCTGAGAGAAGGTTTCACTCAGACCCCTAAGTCCTTATGCTTAGAGCAGGGAGAAAGATTCCCTTGTGCTTTCCTTGTGGGCATTAAAACATCTTTAGCATCTGGAAATGCCAGCGCTTCTGGTTAGCTCATCTCTTCAGGCAGGACAAGGATACCCACAGGAGAGGCTGACCATATTCCCAGCTGGTTTGATCGCCAGTGGTAGAAATGCTACCTACTTTTTTGGCGATAAGGACTGGCCTGAAAAACTGACATATGACCCCAGCCTAGGCCTAATGTTGCTCAGTCTGCAGGCTCCATTTAAAAATATTCTGTTTTACAGTTTTCTTATCAAGACTGATCATTTCACAAAGTGTTGGGAAGAATCCTGGCCCATCAGTATGTGAAAATGTCCGAGACTGAGCTCCCAGAAGAGATGTCTTTAAAAACTCATGTCAATTTCAATGAACACAAGATGAGATGAAGAATTCTCAGGTCAATGGAAAAGCTGTCTTGATTTGACAGCGAGAGTAAAGTGATGCCAAGTCATGAATTTGCTGAGAGGTACTCTTAGCGAAGCGGGTACCAGCTTGAGTCAGAGTCGGCGGGAACTTCCTTTCTTTGTTGCTCTGAGGTCCAACAGAGCCAAAGAGTACCCTCTGGAGAGTCAGCAGGTGAAGATTCCAAGCCTGCAGTTTGAAAATGTCTCCATCAGATTTCACTTCCTTTGTCTCCTCCTTCCCATCCTCTTTCCACCCAAACATATACTCTTCCTCTATTTTAGTCTCCGTGTTTCATTCATTCATTGGATAACAAGAGGGCAGATTTTATTTTCTGGTTGATGTGACTGGATCGTTTTATTCCATCCAAGGGACATTAATGGATGTCACATCAGTATCACACTGATATTAAAGGATGTCAAAGCAGTGACTCATGGTCATACGTATTTTAGAAATGTCAGGTTAATTCCAGTTGCCCAAGTTTTGCTGAAGTCTTCATAGAGCTTTTGATATGCTGGTGACACTGTTAGTCCCTTAAAGGGAGGATTTTTTTTTTTTAAATCAGTTTTTATTGGACCATAGTTGATTTGCAATGTTGTTAGCTTCTGCTGTGCAGCAAAGTGAATCAGTTATACCTACACATATACGCATGCTTTTCTTTATTCCTTTCCGATATAGGTCATTACAGGGCATTGAGGAGAGTTACCTGTGCTACATACAGTAAGTCCTTACTAGCTATCTATGTTACACGTAATAGTGTGTATACACCAAGCCCAATCTCCCAATTTATCCTTCCTCCGTCTTTTCCCCCAGTAACCTTAAGTTTATTTTCTACATCTGTGACTCTACTTCTGTTTTATAAATAAGTTCATTTGTAACTTTTTATTTTATTTATTTTTTATTTTTTGGAAAACATTTAAGTATATTTAAACAGTTACTCAAATAAGAAGTGCATAGAACTATAACAAGAAAATCATATCTTTGAAGAAACAATTTATGAAGTGAACTGGCACAGTCAACCAGTACATACAAAGTCCTCCATTATACAGATTTCTTTTGGTGGAACTTTATAAGAACAAAGCGGCTGGGATGGGCTTTTTACTTTGGGGGGGGCGGTGGGCAGGGAATGGGCTTTTAAAGCACACAGGTTTTTATCAAGCCGGCCATCGTAACAGAATTCACTGAGGAGCTAATAGGCACATGCTCCCTTCAGGAAAGGAGTTCTGATTCACCACCAAACTACCCCGACTCCAGACAGGGGCTGAAATAGTCCTGATGACCAAGAATCAGATCTAGATGAAACAGTGGAAATTTGCTTTCAAATACCTGTTGCTCTTTTTTCCAAATCTACATCTTAATATTAACAGTTCTTATCCTTGTCTATTTTGTTTCCTCAGAACCACCCAGGGCTCAGATGTACTGGTAAAGTTTGAAAAAATTCTACTCTAAGTTTTCTGTTGACCTCTGACCCAAGTACTGAAATAAAGTGAATTTGATTTTAGTCAGGTTATATATAGAATGAAACAGTTGCTAAGTTCTGTGTCATTGCACAAATAGGATACCTCCTTAGAGACAGAACTTTTTCCTAGCCATGCAAATAGTTTAAAAAAATTAGAGAACTCAGCCCTGGTGTCCTGCTTGTTGCTCTTGTGATCTTCTGACTGCTGCTGCTAAGTCGTTTCAGTCGTGTCCGACTCTGTGTGACCCCATAGACGGCAGCCCACCGGGCTCCCCCGTCCCTGGGATTCTCCAGGCAAGAACAATGGAGTGGGTTGCCATTTCCTTCCCCAATGCATGAAACTGAAAAGCGAAAGTGAAGTCGCTCAGTTGTGTCTGACTCTTCACGACCCCATGGACTGCAGCCTACCAGGCTCCTCCGTCCATGGGATTTTCCAGGCAAGAGTACTGGAGTGGGGTGCCATTGCCTCCTCCGGATCTTCTGACACCACAGTGCAAATGTGCCTACAAGTGTGTGGGAGTAAACACGGCCATGTGTTTGTTGTTGGAAGTGGAATGAGGAGGCTGGAGTACTAGTAAAAGGGCCAAGCACCCAGGAGTTAGAAACAGTTATAAAAGCTCTGCAACAGTAAAAAGGCTGGACATGCACAAGAAAAATTATTTAAAATACTTTGAACTCTTAACATAAGTGGTAAGTGAAAATCTTTCCTGGAAGCCCTTCTTGAGTGCTCCACGTAAACTGACTTTTGTCACATTCTTTGGCAATATTGACACATATTTTAATATAATCACAGAATTACCAGAGCTGTCTGTATGACAGCTCTGCTGTTGCTCACTTAAGTCCCCAGAATGAAAAGCAGGTTGCCAAGGCCACCTTACTCCTGCCTCTCCTTTGTAAGGTAACCAAATGCAAACCTTTTTTTTAAATACTTGGCACCAAAAGGAAAAAGAGGTAAGGAGAAGGCTGCCTACCCTTCTGAGTTGAGACTAAGTGGGGCCACTGAATTTCAATGCATAGAGCCTGTGCTGCCTTTCTTTAGATGTTCATTTTTCTAAATAAAGCAAAACATGTTAATAACTTCTAGAATATCAGCATAATGCAGCCTGTATTGTAAAACCATATCCTTAAACCATATCCATATGTTTTTCCCCCAGCCTATTATAAAATGGGCTATACATCCACATTACAAGTGGTACAGTTTGCTCCTCTGGTAGCTAGAGAACACACACCATCAGATGTAGACAAAATCATAGTATCACACTATCTCAATCAATTCCAGTGTTTCCAACTCTGAGACCACTAAAATATCTCCACCATCTCTATAGCATGTTTTGCCCTCAAGATTCACTGCATTTATTATTAAAAAATAGCTTATGGGCTTATGGGCTTCCCAGGTGGTGCAGTGGTAAAGAATACACCTGCCAAGCAGGAGATGGCAGGTTCGATCCCTGGGTGAGGAAAGTCCCTGGAGAAGGAAATGGCTACCCACTCCAATATCTTGCCTGGGAAAGCCCATGGACAGAGGAGCCTGAGGAGCCTGGCGAGCTGCAGTCCATGGGGTTGCAAAAGAGTTAGACACAACTTAGCAACAAGCAGCACATGCATGATTTATGAAATTTAGAATACAGCAGAATCAAAATGAATTACTTCAAGTAACTTTTAGACCAGTACCCTCCTAGTGAGATATGTTCCAAGAATAGGAGCAACCACAAATTTTGCACTTAGGTTTACTGTTGGTAGTGATTTTGGTGTTGTAATTCTGGTATTATTTTACATGTCATGTAGAGTCAAGCAAATAAGTAAATATTAGTGTTGTTCAGAACCAAAATTCTCACCATGGGAGAAGGAAAATACAAATATGAAGCAGGGAAGGGTGAGGAAGACTAGTGTTAAATTTGAAATCAAAGTAACAGAGTGAATTCATGATTTATTTTTTAATTAATTTTTTTAATTGGAGGATAATTACTTTACAATATTGTGATGGTTTTTGCCATACATCAACATGAATTTATAAAAAATGCATTGCCTGGCTCTGTTCCCTGAAAGGGCCAAGGAGCAATTAACACCCCAGCAGCAACCCAGATCTTGATTTCCAAATACCATTCCTCATGAAGAGAAACCAGGGCTCCTTGGAGAAGTAGCCAGTTCCCAGTCTGGGACAGGAAAAGTATATGACAAACTTAGAACATATGGCAAAAAGCAAGAACACGCCCAAAGACTGATAGGCATAGAGCAAAATGACCCATAAATAAGCTTAAAGGTGCTTCCACTGGCCAAATATGGAACATTCAGAGGAGTGACAACACTTTTGGAAACAATCAATAAGCTAACGCTGATAGTCAAAAATAAGTGGGCAGAGTGGGGGGGAGCCTACTTTCTCAAGTGTCAGTTTCATAAGAGGTCAAAAAAAGATGGAAAAGGGTTGTTCTACAGTTTAAAAAAAAAAAAACCTACAGATGACAACTGAACGCCATGGGTTTGCACTCTGCATTTAAAACAAAGAACACTTTGGAGAAAGCTGACTCAGGTGTCAATGTGTACTATACCTCGGACAACTCTGAACATTCAGTTAGTTCCTGGGGTGTGACAACTGTACAATGACCGTGTAGGAAACGTCCTTACGTTTTAAAAGAGATGCTGCAACAGCAGCAGATAAAGTACGACGCCATTCCTCTCAAAAGAAAAATGCTGATTACATCGAGACGAGGCACAGTAACAACTGCTGAACACAGGAAAGGGCATATGGGTGTTTCACTGCACTATCAGCTTCCTGTAAATTCGAAAAACCTTCAAAATTAAAAGCTAGAAGTTAAAAAAGCGTGCGGCGGGGGAAGGGGGCAGAAATAGCTTACAGACACAATTTGGGGGCTTCAGCAAAGTGCAGCATCCGTCTCTCGAATTTAATCAAACTCAGTGAAAAGCCAGAGCGATGACAGGACAAACAGAAGTCAGCTAAGATGGCAAACTCCTAAACATCTTCCTAGCAATTTAGACGTGAGGGTGACAAGTGATACAAAAGTGCTGGTGAGTGGGTTCTAATTCACCTTTACACATTTTGTCACCAAAAGCCATAAACGGAAGATGAAATGCAAACATGTTTCCCTTCTAAGTTATAAGGGGGCTGAATGACTGGCAGGGGAAAAAAAAATATTTTAAAAGTTAATACAAAAAATAAAAAGTTACCACACTGACATTTTGACAAGTTGGCAGAATGATAAAACTACCCTAGGTGTTTTCTCATCTAAACCTAATAAATATTTGTAATTAGACACATACAATTAGACTAGAGCTCCATACTGTTTTTACATCTCCCAAACAGAGAAAAGCATCATCACCAGTGTGGTGTTTTAACAACAACAAAAAACCATCCCACCAAGATTTTTTTCCTTGAGCTTGTTTTCTAAAAGTAGACACTGAATAAGCCCACACCACTAATTCTATGATCAGTACAGAAAATGCTGCCCTACCTGTGTGGCAATCTTTGTCTTAAATGACTCTCAGAAACATGGTTACATCTCAAATACTACTAGTAGACTGCTGAACTAAACACAGGAGTGGAATTTTTATACAGTCATTCAACATTAAAAAGTATTTTTACTCAAATAGTCAAGTGTTTATTTTAGATGGTGAACTCAGCCACCCCATTTCCCACCACTTCTTTCTAAAATCCCAAACAAAATGCGGCAAAGTTAACAACCATGTGGCAGAATAATCATTCAAACTTTTTAATCTCCCTTTACACATTATATTAACATTTATATTGCAAGGCATTCCATTCACAAATATTACAGTTTGATAAAAAATTTCACACACATACCCCCAAAAGTCTATACCAGATTCAGCCACATTACTAAATCATTAAAATAATAAAAAGTAATGAAAACATTATCGTAATTCCTTTAAAGCAATAAAGGTCCGAGGCACTCTGGGAAAGATGTCTCTTACAAGTGTGACATGTCAGTGGAATCAAATTACCTTCGCATACAGTTTCCAGATACCCGGGAATCAAGTATTCTCCAGTGACAATGACTTTGATCTGTCTTCACTGGATACTCTCCCACCTGGGACTGAACTACTGAAAGAAGCACAGAGGCTGGGCAACGAAGGTCATGTCTAATGAGGTTCCCAACTGTGTAAAGGAGAAGTGTGATTTCAGCACACCCAGGACAGCGCATCCCTACTCCAAGGGAACTGTCCAACCTCCAGAGATGTCCTTCCACCCCACCACCAGCTGTACCAGACGTCAGCACTTCCAGACTCTGCTCCCTGCTGGAGAGGCTTCAGAACTCTCTTCCCCAACTTCCACATTGCAACCTCCAGCCTTCTCTGAGTATCTTTGCAAGGTATGCCCTTGAAGTAGGACAGAGAGGGGAAGGGAGCGTTTTTCCTCCCATAATGACCAAACAGAGGTCTGAAATAGCAACATATTACAAAAACGTCATTCTCTGCAACAGCCAGCTTCCGCTTGGAGCACAGCTGTTTCTGCCATAAACTTGACTTTTAAAAACCTGATAACGTTTGTCCAAAGTGGATTTTGCTACATACATTCACTCACACAGAGCCCACACTGGAGGGTCTCACTGACCGAGTGCTTTCTTATGCACAATTATAAGCGTAAAGAATTAGCAGGGGAAGGAGGGAAGCCAATTTCCAGCTGGGAATTAAATCACTGCAAACGATGGGTCCGTTTATGACAGCACAGAACCCCATCAGGGCAGAATGAGCACAAACCCCAAGTCACATAGTATTTAGTAATTACATACACGGAATTTAAAATATATACGTATATACTTCCACACATACATAATATTAAAAAAAAAAAAATTGGGAGCAACGTATGTTGCAGAAGTCTCAAGGATTCTCCTCTCCAGCACTCACCTGGAAAGCAGCTGGCGGTGCTGGCCCAGCGGTGGCAGTGACAGAAGCAACTAGAAGCAGGTTTAAGTAAAAGTGCTCAAAGGGCAAGGAAGAAAAACAGGGGTGCAGAGATTTGTGGGCGGGGCAGGGACGGTGGGGGGAGTTGAGAAATGCTTCCTTTATTCTTCTTGGCCTTTTCAGACCCAAGACAAGTTCTTGAGGACACGTCAGATGTTGTAGTCCTTCCTTATCGATAGTCAAAACAAAACAAGTAATAAAAAAATTTCCTCTTCCATTCTGTACTCTCAATAAAATGTGGAGTACGGCCAGAAAGTATAAGTGAGATGTGCCGTCTCGGGGGAAATTAAAACTGGGACATGAAGTGAGGCTGCGCGCTATCAAGCCGCCGGGTCAGGATCTCACAGCCCGTGTCCGTGACCAGCAGAGTGTGCTCGAACTGGGCTGATCGCTTCCCATCTCTCGTCACCGCCGTCCAGCCATCCGGCCAGGTTTCATCCTGCCATCCACCTGAAACGAACAAACACCATCTCTTAATTCTACCACTCAGTCCGTTTTCTAAGTACACTCTAGGGAAGTGTACTTGCCGGTGCTCCTCTATCCCTGGGTAGCTCAGAAAACTAATTTTACAACTCATTATTAAGATTCCTGCGCACATCATCTGTTTAAGCTAAAGCCTTTCCAACTTCATTTTGGTCTTCAGTTCAATGAAGCAATAATAATGTCTAAATTTGACAACTTCACGTTTTGTATCCTTCGCAACTACTGAATGAAGACGCTGTTTCCAAAATAAAGGCACTCAGTTTCCTTTTTGTAAACATACGGATTACCACTCATCCCAGGACTACATTAAAGAATTTAGCTCTCTCCTGATATAACTTTGGCATCTGACTAAACCATAGCCAGCGTATATTGTGAAGGAAATAAGGTAACTTTTTATACTTTTATTATAACATTTAATTCCTTGTAACTTTTAAATGGCAGGCACATAAATGGTGAGAATAGATTATATTGTAGGCCACACCCCTGTAACCAGAAAGAGGGCAAAGAGAAAGAAACAGGAGTTTCTTGGCAAGAGAATTTAAAAATTATGATGAGGCAGAATGGGTTAGAAAGGAAATGACAGTGAAAGAAGCTGGGAGACAATGAAGAAAAATGAGAAAAAGAGAAAATGGGCGTGAGATGTAGGGCAGGGAAGACAGCAGTGGAATTACAAGGTTCTACAATTCCAGACACTACTAAACTAGCGTAGAGAGATGTTCCTGTCTCCAAATTAGGTGTTAAAAAATAATAATATTCTTTATTTTGAATACTCTTTACCAAATATTAGATCTTACTGCCTCAGACAAATCCCAGAGTATAAAGTAGTGAGGTAACCTACTTCTGCAACATTAAATCCCAGTTTAAGAAGAAAATATGAGGCAGTTAAAGAAAGTTAACTCATGCTTTGTCAACCATCTAACGATGAATGAATAGATAGTTTTCAATGTAATTAATGATCTTTCCACAAATGGATTGAAGACATTAATACTTCTTTAATTTTACTGTTATCTACTGAAGCAGATTCTTTACTAATGTCAAGTCAAATATATTTGACTACTATTCTGAGGAAATTCCTCTTTGAATTAGACACTTCCCACTATGGAGCTGGGATTTAGCCTAGCTTAGTTACACTGAAGTAGATCTGGTATAATTTGATGATTATCTGAACCAGCTCAACACAGTGTTACTTGCTTACTCCAGGAAACACCACTCTGAAGTAAAGAAGTGAAGTCGCTCAGTCATGTCCAACCTTTGCAACCCCATGGACTGTAGCCTACCAGGTTCCTCCGTCCACGGGATTTTCCAGGCAAGAATACTGGAGTGGGTTGCCATTTCCTTCTCCAGGAAATCCTCCTGACCCAGGAATTGAACCTGGGTCTCCTGAATTGTAGGCAGACGCTTTATCGCCCGAGCCACCAGGGAAGTCAAGTGCCTGTTCATGAAAACAGGTACATAACCAAAATACACTTTCCCCTCCTTGTCCTTGCCTTTCTCTGCCATCACACTTACTTATCTTACAGTTGCTTAAACACGGTCACCGTTCTTCTGGGGAGTGACAAAAACAGTATCTTACATTTGTAGAGCCCTAATTTAAAGGTACTTTGTGTTAATACAAATCATCTCACTTAATTCTTACCACAGCCCTGGGCATTCAGATCAAAGATAAAGGTTTTAACTTCCATTTTACAGAAAAGGGAACAAAGGATCAGGTTAAGATGGCAGCCTCTAAAACAACCTCCAATGCTTCCCTTCAGTGTGGACTGGGTTTAGTGACTCACTTCTAAGGAAGAAAATCTGGTAGAAGTCATGAGGTACCACTCTGAAGACTAGGTTATAAAAAAGACTGGAAGGATCCTGAGGGGACCCCATTAACACAGGGGACAGGACGCAAGAGCTCAACGACTGCCGCCTCACTCTGCATCCCCTAATCCCAACAGGCAGCTGGTGAAGGAGGCCCCGGTTATTACTCCGACAGCCTCAGTGAGGGCTCGAGTCAAGACCCCGATCATGGCTGTCATGCGCCTGCCACA
This sequence comes from Cervus canadensis, assembly GCF_019320065.1. Classification (NCBI taxonomy): domain Eukaryota; kingdom Metazoa; phylum Chordata; class Mammalia; order Artiodactyla; family Cervidae; genus Cervus; species Cervus canadensis. Next base: position 114,552,797 of record NC_057388.1, read on the forward strand.
GCGGCCGACAACAGCAGGGACATAAAACTGCCAGGGCGAAGCATGTCTGGGCTGGGCTTTCTCCACAGCAGCTGTGTGATGACGGCACCTGCTGACCAAAGTCCAGACCCCGAAGAGGCAGAACAGCGCATGCATGACTTTATAGAGTCCCACAAATTCTGCTACATAACTAGCTAAGTGACTCTGGGCAAGTTATTAAACACTTAACCTCTTCAAAAATCAGTTTGTTCTCATGGATAATGGGGACAGCACCTACCTCATAAGTTGTGGAGAATTAAATAACTGTGTCTGCCTCAAAAAAAAAAAAAAAATGGCTCTAATTTCCTTTTCGCCCCTCCTTCTCACCCACACCAAGACATGCAGCAATTTCCACACTGCTTTGATTGATGGAGGCAACCAATTATTACAATACACCCTTTGACAGAAGCTTTATGAAAAGGGACCAGGATTCAAGTACTTCAGCATCTACTAACAGCAGACGAATCACCATGGAGAAAGTACTGCTTTTTTGCCAACAGTTACAATTTTCAGTTCTCTACATGATACTGAATCAAGTTCAAGAGGGGACAGGGAGTGGAAACAAAGCAATACCGAGCAGCCTACTAATCTGATCATGAGTAACCAAACATAAATAAAAATTCAATTATAGACTGTTACAGCATCCATTTTTCCTCACCTTCACAAATCATTGGCTCAATTGTAAATACATGGCCAGCCTTCATCACTCCAACTGCTTTATTTTCTGAAATTAAAGAAAAAAAAAATCTCAGAACACAGCAAAAAACCTACAGCATATTGTTAAACACTTCCCTGGAAAAAGTACACAACTTACATTCCCATGAGGGATTCTTATATTAACGAATTTCTCCTCTCCTGACTCCCCTTTCTTAAAGTAGATCATTCAGCAAACAGGGGTGCTCTGAAAACCACCTACTCTGTGGCAGATATTGTCCTAGGCATACTTCATTTTGCTTATGTTTTCTCTAGGAAAATACAGAGATGCCCTAGACTGGATTTCAGATGTGGCTAGTACTTCTATGAAAGCGGAAGTACCTCCATTTATGTTATAGCAGGATTAGAAAAGCAATGTAACCAACAAAGTTCCACACTTATCCAAGTATGACAGTATAAAGGAGAACAAGATATTTCAGACTATGCCAGAAGCTGCAAATCTCCTGGTTGGGACAGGAGTGGGTGTGGATGTGGGGGTGGAGGTAGGGGCACAGCCCACGGAAACAACTGTACCATTTTTTAAAGTTTTGTAAAAAATGGTCTTATCTTGGGAAGGGAAAAAAAAAACCCTGCACACTAACCTACTTTTTTTTAATGCTGGCAGGATTATTCCTTTTTTTACTGGAAACAAAATTCCCATTTCTCCCTCCTACTTTGTCCAAGTTTGCCAATACATATTCTTCAGGATCATCATGAGAAACTCAACTGTTAGTGTCCAGACTTGCCATCTCCCCAAATAGGCCAAACATTTGAAAGAGGTACAGGTCTTTTTAGACAATCTCAAAAATGGAGAACAAGTTAACTTTCAGAATAAAAATCAAGAGCTGCTAAGAGCATCAGTAAACGGCTGGCTGCACTTTGTCTGCCTGACCACCAGGTGGCGAGAGCATCGGCTTTCAGGCTTTCTCGATAAGATTGCTGAGCTTGCAGATGGTGACCAACGTGTCCACTGGGTCTATTCAACAGGCTGATTCTATTCAACAGCTCTGCCTAGGTTTGTTCTACCTTCACCCTCACGTTTACATCCCTGCACACCTTTCCTTGTGAACAGCAATCATGCCGCTTTCCACTATCTTAGGTGTTGCCAAAATAAACAACCTACAGATTCCAAAGCAGGAGTTTCTAAATTATTATAAAAAGCTGAGGGGCAAAAAACAATTTTGACTTTTTATCTCTAATTTCATGAACTTTCCCTCCAAATGACATGCAATTTATTGCATATATAGATTTGGTCATATGCCCTTGGGGATATCAAAATAGTCAGTGCAGTATCACAGAAATAAAAATGGATAAAAGAATCGAGAAGTGTACTGGCTGATACAGCCAGCACCTGGGTGCATGAGGCTAAACACTTGGAAAGTGGCAAGTCAGAATGTACATGTAAAACATATGCTGATTTCAAAGACAAAAAAAGCATGCACTATATCTCAATGATTGTTTTACACTGACTAAATGTTGAAATGCTAATATTTTTAATGTAATAGATTTAAAATATAAAATTAACTCTATTTGTTTCTTACTTTTGAATAGGACAACTAGAAGTTTTAGTATTACATGGATGTGAAAAAGAAAATGAAGTCGCTCAGTTGTGTCCAACTCTTTGCAACCCCCTGGACTGTAACCTACCAGGCTCCTCCATCCACACTGAAGGCAGACGCTTTCCCGTCCCAGCTACCAGAGAAGTCCTTGGTGTTACCTATGTGCCCCATGTATAATTCCACTGGACGGCGCTGATGAAGAGAAGCCAAGTTCTCCTGTTTCCGCCACTGATTCACTCTTCAGGAAGTTACAGTTCCCAGCTCACTCTGACTCATGGTTTCAGTTTCTCAACACAGCTCACTCAACAAACACATCATCTGAGTGTCTACACTACAGCAGATAATACTGCTGAGGACTTCTACAAAAACGTGCACCTGCTCTACCGTCTGCCTCACAGAACTACCGTGATACATATTCTCAGGTAGGGCAGAACCACCTTCACTTCCAAACCACAATGATAAGGAAGCACATAAGCACTCATCTTAACAAAGACCTCTTTTATACAGGACGTGCAGGTAAGGGACACAACAAGTTCCTGGTTTCACACTCAGTTGCTTAGGAATACGGAGTTACAAGTTAAAGAAGGGATCATTTACATTCAAAAGCCTCTGCTGTACAAAGACTCCAGTAGCTTCCTTTAATGTTTCCCTAAAGAGACCACAACATGTTTTATTTTAACCCTATTAACACTTGACTTTTCATAAATACAGCAAAGTGGATGAAATGAAGTATACATGGGTCCTTGTTTCTTTTTTCAGAATTGTTTATTTCTAATTAAGCAGCTTAACATGAAACTCAAGAGGCACATCTTGTCTATCAGTGGAGCCATACTGTGCTGACACTATCATCACTGACCTGTATCTCCTTCTCCCATAAATTTTATTTCCTTTAAAAAATCTTTCTTCATGACATATACCCACTACATATAAAACAGATTACTAGTAAGAATCTACTGCCCAGCATAGGGAACTCTACTCAACACCCTGCAATGACCTACATGGGGAAAGAATCTTAAAAATGAGTGGATATATGTATAACTGATTCACTTTACTGTGTTCTTGGTGGCTCAATGGTAAAGAATCTGCCTGCCTAGCAGGAGATGCCAGTTTGATCCCTGGGTCAGGAAGATCCCCTGGAGATGGAGATGGCAACCCACTCCAGTATTCTTGCCTGGGAAATCCCATGGACAGAGGAGCCTGGCGGGCTACAGTCCACGGGGTCGCAGAAGAGTCAGACACGACTGAGCAACTAAACAACAACATTAACTGAGCCGCTCTGCTGCACACCGGAAACTAGCACAACACTCTGATCTACTATGTTCCAACAAAATTCAAATAAGCAAGTAAAGCCTCTCTTCATACAGGCCATACCTAAACCTGAGTCTGTTACTCTGCAAGTAAGGGTGCTTTTTTCATTCTCTCCCTTGCCCACGTTTTTTCCACACGCAAAACACAGGCATGCACACGTGTGGCACACAGCACTGGCATCAGAATAGCTACTTCCACTGTTAAAGGGAACGCACAATAGGTGACCACAGGGCTTAGCAGGAAGGAACAAAGTCGGCTACTTATTATCTATTGCTAGCTTTTACTTTGCGCACAATTCCAGCTGAAATAAAAAGGACCCTGTGGTCTGCTAATAAACCCTTACTGATTTATGTCAAATGCTATGCTTAAGTGACTTCTCTAGCTTCTCCTGTTCAGAGGTTTCTCACTCGTTTCCCTTTCTCGTCACAACTATTGATGTCTTGGATTTTACCACCTCACACCTGGATTTACGGAAACAACTGTGCATTAGGCTGACAAGCCTGGCTAGCTCACACTTGTAATACATCCCATGCACCACTGCTAAATTTATCTTCTCAAAACAGCAACTTCACCTTGCCATTCTTCTGCCAAAAAATGTTCTGCAATTCCTTAAAAATGAAGTCAGACATCTTCCATCTGGCACTGCCCATTTCTGGCTCACACGTAACCCTTAGCCCAAACTTATCCTGTCTCTGTTCAGTCTGTCTCAACCTGAAGCACCTATTCATGCTTCCCCACCATGTGGAATGCTCTTCCGCATCTTCTCCAGCAAACCAAAATCTCATTCTTTATTTCTCCAAGACTCAGCGCCAAACTGCTTACATCCTTACTAGGCAGCAAGGCAAAGACTGATTCTCGAAAGGCAGACAGAACCCAGGTACCAATCCTACCCCTGACATTTATTCACTAGTTTGTGTGGACTTAAGTAAATCAGTTCCCTAAGCACAGACTCCGCTTTTTAAAAAGAGAGCTAAGAAATTATTCATAGACTTGGGATGCACAAACGAGATAACATAAATCATCACCATCATCAGCATCGTCATTCTAAAAGTTAACTTTAAGTGCTTTCCAAGCAAGATCTCACTTAATTCTAGTAACAGGTTCTAGAGTAGGTACCATTCCCTGATATTGTATATATGAGCAAACCTAAGCCCAAGAAGGTATATGAAAGTCTCTACATAGCAGTGGCTCCTCTATATTTATTAAATTCCTTCTTATGTTACCTAATGTGGACAGCTTTCATTTCCAGTACTAAATAACAAACTTACTCCCATGTGTCTTATCTCTTCAAGAGAAAAGGTTCTGTAAGACTAATCATCCAACACGTCCTTGTTAATCTATCAGACAGCACTCAATTTGAGGAAAGGATACTTTGTCTATTCTCCTCTATTTATACCAACAAAGAACGCAATATCTGACATGTATTAAGAACTCAAATCAAACTTAGCGGAATCAATTTCATCTAAGGAGTCAGAATACATGTGGCAGGGAGTGTTGGCTGTTCACCAAAATTACTATTTTCCTTTTCTTCCAGGGTACTCAGCTAGATCACATTTCCCTACCTCCCTTGCAGTTAGTGTAGCCATACGACTGAATTCCTGCCAATGAAAAGTAAATGCAAGTGATTTGTGCCAAGTCCATGTTGGCCCACTAAAACTTCCCAAGCGTACCCTTCCATGCTTCTCCCCTCCTCCCCAATATCTGTAAGATCAGAAAGGGAACCCCCAAAGTGACCCTGAAAGCTATGCGCTGAAAGTGACAAGAGCCTGCATCAAAGAATAACTGTTCCATCCACCCCCAACTGTGACCAAACACACAGGCTTTGGACTATTGAGAGCAAGCTATGTGCAGAGTATACACATTTTGCGGAGCTATTTATAACAGCTAACAGATTATTCTAATAGATGCAAAACAGTGGGTCCTGTTACATGTTTGGGAAAAAAGATCTGCTAAATAAACAGCTAGCCAAGACAAACTCTTTGGACAGTACTTACTGGCGTAGTGGGGTACATTGGGGGCTGTATGAAAAAGCTTGTGGATTCCATGCCCACAGTAACTTCGAACAACTGAAAATCCATTGGCTTGTGCGTGCTTCTGAATAATGTTTCCCAATTCTCTGTATCGAACACCAGGCTTTACTGAAAGGAAAAGAGAAGACTGGTGGCAAACAGAAAGAATAACTGATAATTACTAAGCAATCACTGTCTATGCCAGGAACCATTCTGGTTTTACACGCCTACACGTAAGACTTTCAAGATGAGGAAACCGAAGCTCAGAGAGGCGAGACTGCCGGGAAACGGTGAAGCTGAGAGTCAAGCCGGCAGCACCTGGTTCCTCCTCTGCTGCAGAAGAGGAGGGTCTGTGCAGAGTCAGCGGCTGGGAGAGGCACCACTGCTCTCTGAACAAAGAGACTGGAAAACACACTTCTCTTCCTCACCTTCTCTAAGGTCAGTGGGCTTTCCATTAAAGCGAGCAGGAGAGATAAGAGAATAAAGAGCATCAGGAGAAAAAGGAACATTCATCAAGGAAACTGACTTCTCTTTAGTTTCAGTCTGGTCAACTTTTCAAAGAATTGCTTCCCCTGGGCATCTTTATCCCCATGTAAGTGGTTCTCAAATTGTTCATTTGCCTCTCAATAAAATCTTGGGAGTAGGATGTAGAAAGGTACTTCTCACTATATACTTCCTGCCCTGTTTACTTTTTATGACTTTCACCATTGTTTAAATAAAAACCAGAAGAATGGTTCTTATTGTTGCTACGACTCTCCTAGCACTGGGACCCCAGGATTTGGGCTCTGCTGGACTCATGGGGGGTCCAGCCACAGTACTGGGGGTCCCCCCTCCCTACAGTCTCCTTCTCTGCCGGTTCATTTCCAACCTGAGGTTCAGACACACCATATCCCCTCCAGCCAATCACATTTCTGGGCAAATGGCTTAAGGAATCATTTTCATAACATTTACTAGCTCTTAACCATATGGACCAGCTTGATTGTTTTTTTATTGGGAGGTGAGGCAGGGGAGATTAACAATTTCTGAGGAACATACTGACTTGCATAATGATTTTCTTCCATTCCCACCCAAGCCTTCTGACCAGCCCCAGTCAGCAGGGAGGAAAGCAAAATTTTAACCCATGCTGCACATACAATAAAGGAAACACCTGTACAACAATAATGATGCAGTGTGAGAATGGAGACTTCTCCCTAATTCTCAAGCCAGAGGCCATTCTGGTCCCAGGGGTGTACTTCATAGAATCTGGAGACGTTTTTGTGACTGTTACAACCTGGAGAGGTAGTGCAACCGGCCTCCAGCGAGGAGAGACCAGGCATGCTGCTGAGCCTCCTGTGATACACAGGACAGGTCCCCACGACGGCGTATCAGCAGACTCAGAGCGCCACGGACGTGCAGGCTGAGGAGCCCTATTCTGGAAAGCTAACTTCACAGCTGGTTCAACTCTCCAGAGCTCTGAACCAGGGTGGGCAGTCAAATCATCAGAAAACAACAGGCAGGAATGATCCATACACAGCAGTTAACAGCACTTCCCAGAGATTAGCCAACTTCTACTCTTGGCTGTCTATTGTTCTAAAGATTTTGGTTCCTTGGCAAGTTTCATTCCTGTGACTTTGTAAAACAACATTCCAGCTATCTGGTTATTTCGATCAACTCATAGAAAAGCAAAAGGGATATAAATATTGAACACAGAAACTCTAAAAATTATTTAAACCTAAAGCTTCCAAAATAAGATACTAAATATTAAAGTTCTCATCTCACAATACCACCGTGAATATCAAAGTTTTCAAGTATAATCAACAGTGAATGAAAAGGAAAGGAAAATCTCACATGCTGATATATAAAAATAATCACATGCTTTCATTTTTCATTCCTCCGACTTTATTAAATTAGTGAAAATTACATCATCTCCTCTGTTTGCCTAAGAACCCTGTCCTGTCCTATATAGTGCAGACGATACATCAGATCTATTTAATAGTGGGGGCAGGGCTGGATAATACATTGACCAATAATGCTGAAATGCTATGGATTTCAACTGAAGAGTTGTTTGCCCTCAAACTGTCCTTCTAATAGTCTGTTTACATTTGCAACAAGCCTTTCTTTCTCTTTTCTCACAAGATAGTGCATAAATTTTTAAAAACCATGGATGAACTGTTTGTATGAACAAAGACAGACACAGTCTGAGAAAAATCCCACAGAAATACACCTCACCAAAGACATTATTCACTATAATAGCAAGACATCTGGAAAACACCAAAATCCAGTAGGGGAATAGTTGTAGACATTTTTATACTGTGGAATAAAATATAAAGCAATTTAAAGAATGGGTAGATCTATGCATGCAGATATGTACATATTCTAATATGGAAAGATCTCTAAGATATTATTAGTTGAAAAAGTACTAAATTACAGAATACTACAAATATTATGATTCCATTTAACCTAACTCAACACATACATACAATTATGTGTAATAATGTACTGTGGATAAAAAAACCTAAATGTTAAAAGTGGACACCTCTGGAAAAGAGAGATTAAAAAAAAAAAGGAGAGACAAGTATAAAGGAAAATCACTCATATTTTTCTCTCATAATCTGATGCAGTCTTACAGTTTTTTATAATAAGAGAACAGAACACTTATGAAAGAATTAAAAAGTAGGAGAAAAGTTACAGTCTGGAACTATCCACACATTCTTCCCCATTTATCAGCCAATGAAAAGGAAGATAAATCATAGACAAGACAAAGCAATAATCCAGTCCATCTTCATCAAGGGATTCTCAAGTCACCTTTAAACCTACTGCTGCCAGACCCAAAGCTAAGGCGGGTAGGGCAGAAGCACAGCTGGAAGGGACAAGGCATGCATGGTGCAATGACAGGTCACTCAAGGCCCACGCTACCCAGCAGCTTCAGCGGGTGCCCAGCACTGAGCCTCACCTGCGTCAATGGCTTGCATCAGGCACTCATACGTGGTCTGAACCAGTTTCCGAGCTCCCTCATCCACGTCTCCAACAAAAAATGTCTCATTCAGGTCCCCATGATAACCATTCCGATAAAGAGTGATGTCCACTGCAAAAGAATGTGCAAACATAAAGACCACATTCATTTTTATCTCAAAATTCAAGTTTTGCCGACATGACAGAATCAAGCAGGTTAATGAAGAAGATAACTTCTAAGCAACACCAATGAATACATAACACCCAATAGATATTTCTTGTCTATAATACACCTAAACTCACTGTAGAGGACACGTCCATGGTCACGCAGCACAAGCCCGATGGTGGGCTTCAATGCTCTTAGAGAAGCGATTAGCTCGTTTATGGCAAAAGAATAATCTATCCCCCAGGATACATTCCAGCAAGATCAATAACCCAAGTTAATAACATTAAACGAAGGACTCTGCCACACTGTGACATTAAACAGAAAATACTGCTTTCTCTCATTATCTTTAACAAGTTTTTCCTCATCCTATTCAATCAATAAACAGAAACATTTATACTGTTCTACAATTATTTTTCAAAAACTCATTTGCCTCACTTATTTGTGACTATTCATACTTCTCTGTCTTCATATTTAAAAATATAGGTTACCACTACACCGCTAAGCTACGCTAAAATAAATGTATCTTTGAGAGGACACTGAATTAGTATTTTTAAACCACAAATCTTCAATCAAGTTATAATATCACAGTACAGGTGTCCTGGCTCTAGCACAACACACACATTCCTGAAAAACCTCATATAATATGCATGCATGCAAAAAAAGAGCTTATATGTAAATTAGCATTGGGCAGACCTCTCAAAATCTAGGGAGTTTTATAAACTGATACTCCAACTGCAGCAAAAACAATTCAGATAAAAACTGTCAGTCAAGTCTCCACTACCATTCACAGCCAGCATCACAGCTGGTCCATTCTCTGTAGCCTTTAACACTTGGGCTCATGCTCCCTTGTTTGATACATAGATTCTTGAAAGTATCTTAAAGAAACCAAGTTCATCAATATTAAAAATATCATCGAGGGGAGCCTAACTCATCAGTTTATTTTTTAATTACAGACGGAACTGTCTTGGCAGCTTCTTTCTCTGCACTCGCAGTTTCCCAAAATAGCTTAACACAGTGGTGCCTAAAGCCACTTTCTGAACTTCTTAATTCTTAACATCAAGGACAGTACTTCTGCAGGATTTTGAGCCTTTTTTCTTAAGGTCTTCACATATTACTAATAAATTCTCTTTATCTGTAATAGTGGACTAAAAGGAGTAAGAAAAACAATCCCACTTGAATCAATTATTAGTTCCACATTTCATTGACAACCTCCATTTACCAGTCACATATTAAAATTCTGCATTAAAGAACTTGTAACAAACACATTATATTAGAAGTATCTTAAAAGCACTTAACTGAAAACCACAAAATAGGTTTCCAGAGATTTTAAATTTAAGTTTTAAATATGAAAAAAAGTAAGTTAAAGACAAGTGAACAAAATGCAAGTCTCTATCAGACTCCCAAAATCTTGTTTCTTTGCTCACAGCAACAAAAGTCACACATTTCTTACCATTAACAATATCACCTTCTTGCAAGGGCCGTCTGTCTGGAATTCCATGGCAAATCACTTCATTCACTGAAGTACAACAAGACTTGGGGAAATTATAATAATTCAGAGGTGAAGGATAGCAATTTCTTGCAATGCATGCCTATAATAAATTAAAAATAGGGTAATTTGGAATGTGCAAAAGAAAAAGCTAGTATGCATGCAATTAATCAGATTTTAAAATTTGAAAAATGTGGAAAAATTTGTTGTACAGATGTTCCTAATGAAAAACCTATTTAATATTTTATTTTAGAAACAATAGTAGATACTACCTTTAATATCAAACAGTAGGGCTTCTAACAGTCAGCAAACCAGTTTACTGATAATTGCAAAAGCAATTCACGCATGACAAAGATTTACAAACATATACAAATGTCATTATATGAAGATTTATTTTAGAATTACTGACTCCTTATGAAAAATACATTAAAGTAAATATTAATGTGCACAGTTAATTTTAACTTCTTATATAAATGCCTCTATCCCTATGAACAAAAAAATGAGTACTAGTAATAATTAAGAATCTGCCACTCTGCCTGCAACGTGGGAGACCAGGGTTCAATTCCTGGTTCAGGAAGATCCCATGGAAAGGGGAATAGCTACCCACTCCAGGATTCTTGCCTGGAAAATTCCATGGATGGCGAATTCCATGTGTACTAGAACTCCTGGTGTACTGCAGCCCAGGGGGTCACAAAGAGTCAGACCTGACAGAGCAACTAATGCTTCCACTTTCAAAGCATCTCCAGAGACATTCATACAGAACAACATTCATGCGGGAACAACAAAGCAATCACTAAGAAAACGATCTAGTTCTCCATAAACAAGCCTTATGTTACTTGGATGTTTTGATCCAATGGTAGTCACGGCATACATAATTCTCTTTCCATATTGCCGCAGTCTTCAGACTAGTAATTTTTAAACAGCTGCCTAAAATACAGTTTGTGAAATGCACTATAATTTTATTGGTAATTCTACTATTACTGAAAATTTAGTTTTTTCAACTATAAATATTATAACCAATAACTACATGCCTATCATTTTTCCTTTAACAATCTGCTTCTATAATTCTCACAGCAGTACACACAGTAGTTAAGAACACACAGAAGCAGACTGCATTGGCTAAAAATGCCAGCTCCAGTACTTTCAAGTTGAATAACCATGGGCAACTGAACCTGTCTCTGCCTCAGTTTCCTAATCTGTAAAATAGAGATGACAGTAGTGCCTACATCAGAGTTGTTGGGAGATGAGATGAGTTGGTAAAAGAAGCACATAACAGTACCTGGCCTATAGGAGGCATTCAAACTGCTACTGGTGCATAACCATATACAACCCTGGGCCATGGCCGGTGGGGGGCGGGGGCAGTGAGTGGGCACAATGAGCCCCTCCCTGCCTAGTCCAAAATCCACATAAAACTTGACTGCCCCCCAAATTTTACTAATACACTACGGCTGATCTTACCAAAAACAGAAACTAACACATACTTTGTATGTTATATGTATTATACACTGCATTCTTACAATAAAGTAAGCTAGTGAAAATATTATTTTAAAAATCATAAGAGAAAATATATTTACAGTACATATATATATTTACTGAAAAAAATTCACATATAAGGCCCATGCAGCTCAAATCCATGTTGTTCAAGGGTCAACTATATTTTATAATATACTGAATATCCCAAAATTAGGATTTATAATTTCAAATAAAAAAAATGTTATAGACATTTTTATAGCTCAAGACACATTGTCAAATATCTTTCCAAAAGGATAGTCCCGATTTAAATCCCATCAGCATGTAAAAGAGTACCAGTTTCACCATCTTCACAGAGGTAATGGACATAAATATCTTTAAAATACTTCCTAATTTAGAAGGTTTTATGACTTGCATTTGTTTGATTACGAGAGCAGGGTTAATTAGCCTCCCACATGATTTAGTAACTAGTTACTGCTCTTCTGTTATGAACAACCTAACCATATCACGTGTGCACTCATCTACTACAGGGCTTCAAGGTCTCTCCTTGGTGAATAAGCAATCTTTCTTTTAAAAAGTATACTGGGACCTCCCTGGTGGTTTAGTGGTTAGGAATCTACCTGCCAAAGCAGGGGACAAGAGTTCGATCACTGTTCCGGGAGGATCCCACACGCCATGAGACGAGTGAACCGGGGTACCACCACCACTGAGCCCGCACGCCTCGAGTCTGAGCTCCACAAGGGAGGCCACCGCGGCGGGGAGCCCGTGCGCTGCGGCAGAGTAGCCTCCCGCTCGCCAGGGCCAGAGCAAGCCTGTGCTCAGCACCCACGACCCAGCACAGTCAAAGAAACTAAATAAAAAAAATTTTTTTTTTAATATCCCTATACTATATTTACTACAAACATGTGTCTGGTCTCTTTGTAGCCTTGTTATTGTAAATAGACAAAAAATGGGAACATTTTTTACCACTAGTTTCAGAAGTTATATTCTTTTTGACTTCAGAATATTTGACACACGCAGTAGCATGATTTACCTAAAAGCACTAACAAAATTAATCATCTTGTAAAAGCTAAACTAAAATGTTATGAAATGTGAGGTTTCGGAAACAAGGTACTTCGGGCTTACCTCAGACCCCAATATCAGATACTTACAGGTGGGATAATGTCTGTTGAATACTTTTTATATTTGAAACAAAGTGAAAAATTTGCTTTCAAATAAGTTTTTAGCCAAGTGTAGATATTCAGAACTTAGGTTTACTTTATTTACAAGTCTGAGACATCTAACAGTATAAAAAAAATTCTTAAAGCATAAAAGTAAACTTCTTACTAAGTGTACAGCATGATCTATTTCTTCAGTAGTTACACCTGGTTTAATCATCCCAGCGGCAATGTCCAATACTTCTCTAGCAAGCTGTAGAAGAGAAACACTTCATACATTCGAGAAGAAATGAAGTAGCATTAGAAATCTGTACCCTCTGTACTAACTTAGATTTTATGGGATACTGACAAAATGAATCTCACCTTGAAAATTATAATCCTGAATTTTTATTTTATAACTATTTACATGTATTTCTAATATATTTCTAATACCCATTAATAAACTTGTATGTATGTCTGTGTAAACATATAAATAAAATTGGTCTAGCTAGCAAATAGTTTAATTAGTACATTTGACTGATTTCTACATGAAAATGTACATCTTAAGTAATCTAAACAATAATCAAGTGATGAAGTTTGAGGCTTCTCACAATTCTACAATGGAGAAGGAAAGAGAGGGAAATAAAACAATAAGATAAATGATTTTCATCAAAGAACCACAGCAAATAACTATTACATAAAGAATGGATGGAGAACAGGGTTACTGCATAGTACAGGAAACTATATTAAATATCCTGGAATAAACATAAAGGAAAAGAACGTATACATAACTGAATCACTTAGATTGTACAGCAGAAATTAATACTTATAACACTGTAAATCAACTATACCTTAATAAAAAATTTTTTTCAAAAAAAAAATATATGTATGGCCAGTCACAGTCTTACTGTGTAACATTTGCCATCTTTGTACATGAGCAAATCATTGACTTCATGTGTTGGAACTACTTAAACAAGTCCTATACTGGGAGGAGAGGAAAACTCTTACCCTACATACGAGCCGCATCCCTTCTATATCTTCAGATGAGAGTAACTTAATTTGAGAAGTACCTTTAAGAGCTTGCTCAGATTCAGACATTCCTGGAAAAGAAAATCACTAAGTAAAACCAAAATGAACAAAAAGATGTAGTATATAAAAACATAATTACTCCCCAATGATAAAATAATAGTCAAGTCTATTTCACACAATGGTATGTCATAATATGGGAGGGTGCAGGTCAGGGTTTCTGAAAAAATACTTTCAACATGAAATTTGCTAAACAAACTGAAGGAAGAATTCTAAAGAACAAATTTTCAGATTTATTAGAAATCAGTCAAGATGGCATATTTATTATTTGACAGGCAGTGTGTTAATAAGGTCAATAAATGATTTACATTTGAATAGCACCATATCATTAATATATATGTTTTCATGACCATATCCTTATGTAGCAAGCATATATCAACAACTGATGAATTAATTACACTCATTTATTTTTTAAAACTGGAACCTAAGTCAGTGTTTTTCAAACTGCAACTTGCGATCACTTAGTGGCTGTTAGAGGGCTATGGCTCAACATTTTTTTTTAAAGTAAATAAACTGAACAGAAAATAGACTATATACAGGCTGTTGTGAAATGTTTGGCTGTTAATTTATACACACACACACATATGTATATAGATTATGTTATAAAATACAGTTCTCACTCTGGTTCACGATCCAAAAAAGTTTGAAAAATACTGCCCTCAGAATTTTCACTAATAAAATCAGCTTAATTTATTCATATACTGAAAAGCATTAAAGCTAGTATAATAACAATTTCAAAATCTGACAAAAAGACTATAACCATAAACTACTCTTTATAAATGCTGATATAAAAATCCCAAATAAAATATTATCTAACAGAATCCAAAAAACACATAGTACATCATGAATTGAGTGAAATTCATATTGGAAAGACAGGGATAATTCAATATTAACTATCAATATAACTCATCATAGTCACAGATTAAAGAATGGAAAATAAACGATCATCTAAAAAGATAGCTCTGCTATGGCTGATTCATATCAATGTATGACAGTTTTCATTGTAAAAAAATAAATAAATAAATAAAAATAAATAAATAAAAAGATAGCTCTGATAACACAGCCAGCTACCACCTTTACATGATAAATACAAATCTCAAGCCAAGAACCAACATCATGGAATGCCCACTATCCGCAGTAGTATTGTTAGCACTGTTCTGACAATACTGCAGATGTATTTAACTAGAGAAAGAAATAATACATATAAATTTAGAAAGGACAAAATCTTTATTAATTTCAGATATGATTATATATCCCTAGAACAAGGGAACACCTGGAAAATAACTAGATATAAGAATTCAGCAAGTTGGCAAATTATAATATATAAAAATCAATAACTTTGCCATATACAAAGTGAAAGTGAAAGTTGCTCAGTCGTGTCCTATGTGACCTATGAGTGACTTTGCGACCCATGGACTGTACAGTCCCTGGAATTCTCCAGGCCAGAATACTGGAGTGGGTAGCCGTTCCCTTCTCCAGGGGATCTTCCCAACCCAGGGATCCAACCCAGGTCTCCCCCACCGCTGGCGGATTCTTTACCAGCTGAGCCACAAGGAAGCCCAAGAATTACTGGAGTGGGTAGCCTATCCCTTCTCCAGAGGATCTTCCCAACCCAGGAATCAAACCGGGGTCTCCTGCATTGCAGGCAGATTCTTTACCAACTGAGCTATGAAAACAACAAATCAAAAAATACAGAAAATACTATATTCACAAGAATAACTTAAAAAGATAAAATATCCAGAAATAACTTAATGTTAAAAGACCTAATAAAGAAAATTTTAAAATACCACTGAAAGACATAAAGGAGACTAATAAAATAGAAAAACATACCCTGTTCTTGGATAGGAAGACTCAATATTGTAAAGGTGTCAATTCTTCCCAAGTTAGTCTATAAATTTAATACTATCCCCATAAAAAATGGTAATAGGACATTTTTAGAAACCAGACAAGCTGATCCTAAATTTCACATGGAAAAA